>NC_092511.1:90622800-90922800 GCF_047511675.1 Marmota flaviventris
CCTAAGATTCAAGGGGCACACTGAAGTTGGAGAAGCTTGGCACCAGGGAGCTAGTTCTAGCTGTGCGTGACCTTAGGATGCCATAGTACTTCTCTGTATCTCTGTCAAGGGCCACGTGTATGCTACTTGACATTGCAAGATCTCTCTTAGAGCTTTCCAATTTCAATGCTTGCTGAGTCAAGAATGACTATAAATTTTTAAGATAGAGCCAAAGATCATTTCCAAAATGACACTGCAGGATTATCATGTGTTGCTTTGAAGGGAAGTGTAACCAATGTTTACTAGGACAATGTGCCTGTAAGAGCTGATGAAGCAGAAAATACTGTCTGAATATCAAGTAAAAAAAGAAAAAAGCAAATTAAAAGGTATATGCCATGTAACCCATAGCCTGGCAGAAGCTAACACTAGTGCAACTTGTACTTAATGTAACCATCAAGCTAACATGATGCTTAATCTGAACTAGTTCCTGATCAAAGTTGAGACTGTATGTACATTTATTTATGTATTTATTTACAATTAGGTAGAGGAGATTGAACTCAAGGCCTTGCACATTGATAGGCGAGTGGTCTACCACTGAGCTACATCCCAAGTCCTTAAATGCAGTTATTTTTCAAAATGACTATGAGCATATGTGTCCTTCGAGTATTCTCATGCTTGGGGAATAATCTCAATCATGAGTTTTTCTTGGCAATCAGATTAAAACCACTAATCAACTCAGAGCTACATATTCCTTCTTACCCCAGCCCTCCTACTCTGTCATCTCCCACTGCATCACCCATGACAATAATATAACAATAATACCCACTGGTGATAACACAATCATAGGGGAAGATCATTTGGGGATCTTAGAACATTTTGTTCACATTAAGTAGCCACTGATGTTGGTCACTCAAATGTAATTTTCTTTAAAAGGGGGAAAAGTCATTGGCTTGTGGATTTCATATTTTTTTTTCCCTGAAATTTAAAAACCTTAAACAATGTACCAGAAATGAGATGGCACTCTTTGCTTCTACACTGTTCAAAGACCTTAGGATATTACTTGACTGGTCTTTTTTGCTCAAAATTTTAGAAATCCTGTTGGTTCTACCTCCTAAATACATTCAGATCCTAGCCTACCCAATCACTACCTTAGTTAAAGCTACTGCCATTGTTAAAATTACACCGCAGATTCCTAATTGATTTGGCAACTTCTACCCCTATAACTGCTTCATCTTAAATCACTTCACAGTATAGCAGCCAGAGTGGTCTGGTTAAAATGTCATTTGATAGGGTTATCCCTGTCACTGGCTCAAAATCCTATAGTGGTTTCTCATCTCTGAGTAAAGTCAAAGTCTTCCATGATTTGACAATCTTCCCCGTCGTCCCTAATACACCTCTTGCCTCCTACTCTCTCTGCTCCAGGCTGATGGACACTTTGCTGCTCCTGGACACATTTCCAATGCAGGGTCTTATCTTCTGCTGGAATGCTAGCTTGCTCCGTACTTCCTACTGAAATGTCATTTCTCAGTAAGGTTGTTCCTGGCCACTTTGCCAAAAATTACAATTCCTCTTCCTGTTTTACCTTTCTCCTTAGGATGTGTCACTATGTAACATACCACACACTAAACTTTTATTATTATGTTTCTCCCAATTGATATGTGGGTAGGGAATTTTATGTTTTACTCACTGCTACAAAGCACAGTGCCTGGTGTTCAATGAATTGTTGTTATTCAATATTTATTTATTTATTCAAATAGATTTTTTTAAAAAAACTTCAAGTTTACCTGAGGTAAAACCAAAATTGTTTAGGTATATAAGATAAAACGAAAACCAGAACCACTAAAAAAGTACCTTTTTGTCTCATTTTTTATCTCATGTTGTTCTCTTTTCTTTTCCATCATTTTCCCCCATCTATTCTTTGGCAATTCCCTCTGAGGCAACGGTATGGCATGCTGAACATAAAGATCAGTAAGATTGTCTTTGTTTACTCTTATGTCATTTTCAACAGTTATGTTCTTCTGTGGAAAAGGAAACAAAAGTAATTTCAAAACATCTTTCATTTTAATAAGTAACTTACTAATATGGCAAAACATTATTTCTTAAATAACAAATTACAAAACCATTTTCAGAATGACATACTAACTGCAAAGTCCCATAAGTTTCTTCTAGAGGTGATACTATTGATAGGTTAAGCCCTGGAAATATTAGGTTCAGCCTTATCTGAGAAACAATGGTCACATGTCCACAGTGTGACATGGACTGCAGCCCACAACTCCAGCCAAAACTCCAGGCATCAAGATCATTTCCAGAACATCATCTTAATCTATAAAAGGGACTGAAAATGAGGGACTTCCTGGGGGAAACAGATAAAAGAAAGCTAATGATTTCCACATTTCTGTCAATAAACTAACCTGAATGTTATTATTATGATTTTCAGATGGGTGAGATGGAGGCCCCTCACCCTGTTATTTTCACATTTCTCTGTTGTAGTGTTTTTGTTGTTGTTCTGAAGATTGAACTCAGGGCCTAGCACATGTTACTCAGTCACTGTAGTACTTCTTTAATTGAGGTTAACTACGAAGACTTAATATAGCAGTGCAGAAGGAAACTACATTCCCCTCACTGATGACAGTAGTAGTATATCAAGTAGCTTACAGTCAATGCTCAACCATCCCTATCTAAATAACCTCATTCTCCCTCACTTTTCAATTTGTCCTTGACATCAAGGAAAACATACAGCATAAGCAAAGGAATAGTTATGAAGACAATTTCGATTTAAGAAGAAAAATGAGAATGAAAATAAGATAATTAGTTCTTCAACTTCAATTCAGAAAGGCTGGAAAACTTCTGTTTTGTAAAACCTGACAAAACAAGTCAATATGGTATAATGAACTTAATTTTTAAAAAAAATTAAAAGCACAATTTTACTTCTTTCCCTTGTATAGTGACCTACTGCAATTTTAACTCTGCATTCGCTTAGAAGTGGGGGAAAGTCTGGTGATTCTCTTGGACAACATGTCCAGAGGCTTTATAGGCTTTGGGAAACACTGCCTATGGACAATGATTCTCAAAGTGCAGTCCTTGGACCGGAAGGAAGAAAGAATGCAAAATTTCAGGCCACATCTCAAACCTAATGAAAGTGAAACCGAATGGAGCTCAGCAATGTGTGTATTAAACCTTTGGATGATTCTGATGTACTTAGAAGTTTGAAAACCACAGGTAAAAGGTCATTTCACCCCAAAATGTATTTACCAGGAGAACTTGAGGCAACTAGACAAAATTAGGAGACTAAGGAAAATCCATGTGGAAAACAACAAAAAAACCACATAAATCTCTAAGGAAACTTTCAGTAATCCTCATTTTAAATAAATCGAGTCACTTTTTAAATTTTTTTCTTTCCGCCTATCAGAAGCCACACCAGCCCAAAACGAGTCGAGTACTGCAGGGAGACCCGGGAGTCTTGAATTCTCCTGCCAACTGTACTGCTTAGAGAGTGTGACCTTAAATAAACCACTTCATCTCTTGGGGACTATTTCAGCCTTCTGAAACGAGATGAGACGGTGTGCAAAGATGTGGACGATTTCTCGGATGCTTTCCAGTTCCGAGATTTCACCCTCCGTTTCTCTTCGCTTTCACACAGGCCGCGGGGTACCGGCGGCTCCTCCCTCCGAGCCTTTGTGGCTCCTTACAGATAAGTTCTATTTCTTAGGAATTCCTGATACTCTAGAGTCGTCTTTTTTTCCGGATGGGGGCGAGGGAAGACCTGTCTGGTCTGTGTGGGCTGAGAGTGGCCCAAACCCCACCGGAGGAGCGACCGCTGCGGGAAGGCCCGCCGTCACCGAGGCTGCTTGGGGCAAGCTCAGCCGCGAGCCTCTCCCGGGCAGGCCCACCCACCCGCCCGTCCTCCGCCCCGCGCGGCCGACCTGCTCCAAGGTAAGGAGGAGGAACTCCTGGGATAATAGCTCCGGGTGCAGCAGCAGCTCCGAGTCCGTGCAGCTGCGACCGCCCACATCCCCCGCCATCGTCGTCGCCAGGAGACCCCTGGCCGGCTACCCACAAGGCTCCGCGAGAGAAGCGTCCCGGAAGTGACGTATAGGGACGGAGACTTGCGCTCGTCGTCACTCTGACTGCGTCGGGAGCCCGCCACTACCTACGCTGACAGGTAGGGTGTGGGGCCTGTCGCCTCCCAGGAGAAGCTCCCGGGAAACCCGGCAAAGAAAGGGATGCCAGACAGAGAAACAAATGGCACGTCGAGTCTTGCAGGAAGCTGGGGGGAAAGCGAAGTTCACCGAGCCGGACACGATTGGTTGCGCCTCCCGTGACGTCCGGTGGCAGAGGCTAAAGGGATTCTCAAGGAATCAGGCAAATATACCGTGCCCCAAATACGACAAGTCCGAAGTTTTGTTTTTTCCTTTTTTTTTTTTTTTAATTCAACTTCTTGTCATTTGTCTCTTAAATCGTCCTCTAAACAATGTTAGTCCAATAATGCCGGATACTATTTCATTGATTCCCTGTAACCCCAGCGCCTCGGATTTAATAAGCCCTCAAGTGTTTGGTAATCGGAATTAACCAGCGCTGAGAATGGTAACCCGCAGAGAAGCGCCGGTAGTGGCAACCAAACGTTTGTTTACTATGTGCCTGCTGTTGCATTTTACATGGATTATCCAAATCCTCTCTACAGTCTAGTGAGGCATGTATTTCTAAGTGGCCTTTTTTTTTTTTTTTTTTTTAATTTCAGTCGAGGAAACTGAGGCACAGAAAGGATAATTTGCGGGCTGGGGTTGTGGCTCAGTGGTAGAGCGCTTGCCTAGCACGTGTGAGGTACTGGGTTCGATCCTCTAGCACCACATTAAAAAAAAAAAAAATGAAGTTGTGTCCACACACAACTAAAACATATTTATTTATTTTTCTTAAAGGATAATTTGCTCAAGATCACAGAATGAGCATGCAGCAAGACTAAGATTAAAGTAAATTTCCTCTACACTTAACTATAATGAAGTAACAGTTTTTAGTTTAAACGGATTATATATGTCAAATATGGTCTAATTAATTGACTAAAAACTCTCCCAATATATGCACATTTATGACTTCACATTTGCAAACATGTTCTGAGTGCTTACTTGCATCCTCTTTGATGTATCATTTTATTGGAAATTTTTCTTGCACAACAATGTGAACAACTCTGAGGATGCCAAAAAGATAAACCTGTAAAGAGTATTGAAAAATAAATGGGCCGATAAAGCAAAACAACAAAATAAAACTGAAAGATGATTCACAGGTTTTCTGAGTCATTTATGTCTGCGTACTTCATGTATAAAAACTGAATTTTCGGAGCTGAGATTAAATTTAAAAATTACTCAGTCTTAAAAAAAAAAGCCTAGTTCTTCCATTTTAGTGCAGAGGAAACTAATCTGGAAAAAAAAAAAAAAAAAAGATTTTCAGTGACTTGCACCAAAATGACCAGAGTCTTAAAACTGTGCAGAATGTCCTTAAGTGTGTTAGCTTCATGGTATTGACATCAAGACATTCCATATCCAAAATCTGGTTTGATCGTTTTATAACAATAGTGAGCTGGATGTGGTGGCTGACATCTGTAATCCCAGGGGCTCAAAAGGCTGAGGGAGGAGAATCACAAGTTCAAAGCCAGCCTCAGCAATTTATCGAGGCCCTAAACAACTTAGTGTCTCAAAATTAAGAAATAAATAAATAAATAGGTCTGGAGTTGTGACTCAGTGGTTAAGTGCCCTGGTAACAACAATAATGAAATTGGCATGAGTGGTATTTTTATTCCCATTTCCATTTCCTTCACTGGAAAAAGTGAAAAGCCTTGGAGACAACCTGGACTTGAAAGCAGATCTCAGTTCAAATTTTGTTCTGCTGCATAGAGACCTTGAGTTTGTCTCAGCCTTGATCTCTTCAATAGAAAAATGCTGTGCTGCTTCTGTGAAGAATGGTCAAAGGAGTAGAAATTGTATGACACTCGTTTATAGAACAAATGATTAAGAACCAGTAAGTGGTTTTTTGAAAGTTTTTGGTCATAGGAAGCAGTCTAGAGAAGGGGAGAAAGGGCAGCTTTCCAGATTTGCATACTCTCATTAAGACAAATACTTCATCTCTCTTAGTCGTAGCTTCCTTATCTCTGAGATGAAATTGTAATACCACCTCACAGTGTTGTAACAATTGGAGCTGAAGTATGTCAAATGCCTCTCCTTTGCCTCTACCTAGACATTTTCACGAAGGGAGAGAAGGACAGGATGATGGTACAAGAGGGAAACGAACAGTCTGGAAATGTGGTTATAAGTTTTTGCTGTACTCTTTTTCCCTGTGGTTTTCTGGACTAATCACATAACCTAACACCTCAACTTCTTCATCTGCAAAAATGTTTTGTGGTAGTTCAAATCTTGTCTTTTTTTTTTTTTTTTTTTCCCAGTACTTCCCAGTTTAAAAGTACTTCCTTGCGTAGAACAAATCCACTAGTATTATTCTAGATGACTCTGAAGCAAAAATCTCGGTACAGAGGAAATCATTAATTGAGGCAAATAATGATAATAATATTAAGAGAGCAGGAACTATGAGTTTCCTACCTCCAGAGGAAAGAAAGATTGTTTGTAATGCCTGCTCACTCTTTCCTGGGCAGAATCTCTGAGAGTTGGAATCTTGGAGAATTTTGTAGTCTGATGGCTATGTTTTAGACAGAGTTTTCTGTTTCAGGAGATTGGTGGGGAGGCCCTAGAATTTGCATTTCTAAAAAGTTCAGGGATGAATCCTCAAATATGTCCAGGTTAAAAGGCTGCCTCACAGAGATTGTAGCCATACCACATAGCAAGAAAGCCACAGACATCCTAACCCTCAAGCCTGAAACCAAAAGATGGAAATCATGGTGGGCAGAACAACTCAGATTCCTATGGGACCAGTGATTTGAAGACCTAATGACTCTCACTTCTCTTCTGGATCCTTAAGATCATTCCCAACCTAGGCACAGCCTCAAGGTAAAGGGGAGGGTCTCATATTGAGAAGATTGATATCTCTGCAGCAGAAAATAGGCTTCAAAGAGAAGGAAGGTTCTGTTATAGGAAAAAGAAGTTTCTTACACATCTGAGTTTGTAGACTGAAGTTTATTCATATTACCTGCCAGTTTTAGATAGTAACCAGAAGTCATTCTACACTTGAAGCTAAGCATTGTGAGAATTTTCACTTCATTCAAAGATGGTCAGGTTTTATTAACATTTTTATTGGATAGCTATAGATGACAAGAACAAAACTAAGGGGAACCAACCCTTAGCTCCCTGGAATCATTGCCTCACTAGCTGGTAAGTTCCTCTAGGGCAAGTTCCCTGCATTTCCTCTGAATCCTTCACCTGGCTCACTACCATCATCCTGCTTGTACTTAGTAAGTACTCAGTAAATAACTGTGAAGTTGTTACAATGCTGAGGCCTTCCAGGAAGCTGAGGCAGCATGAAGGCTCCCCTTCAAACACCGACTGATTCTTATAATCAAGTCAAAGATTTCAGACAATTTGCTCAGTTATAGGCCTGAGTTTATTAGAAGGGATGGGAAAGGGGAAAGGGGACACACTCAAAGGTGACAATGGGTCCTCTCAGAAAGGAGGGGACAGTGTATCCCCTGTCCTACAGTTTATTAGGAGTCCTAGGGAAGTTTCCAGAGAATTCAGATCAGCTCCACCTCTTGACTTTCGACTGACAGCAGGATGACATCAGACATTCAAGTCCCTGCTGCCATGATAACTCTAGGTCATTTTGGCCCAACTTGAGTGGTTCTAACTGGAACCTCTTCTTACAGATTTTATTATTCTAAGGTGCATCATCCTTATCTTATCCTTATCAGATTTGGTCTATGAAAGAGTCATAAAGGTCTCCCTCTTCTGGGTAACTTGTGTTCCCCTTATCAACATTATTTTGGCTTACATTTCTCCTGTAGATAACAAGTAGTTTGCTGAGGAATGTGACATGTCCTGTCCACTTGAGCCAGGCAAGGCTGCAGGTAAACTGCCTTTTAAAAGTGAAAGCAGTAGACCCATTTTATAGAATTATTCTCTTAACTTCATGTTCCCACCACTCATGTGTCTGTTCCCTATAAGAATGAATAAGTCATGAACAAAATGTATACCAAGAACTTAGGGGGCTGATGCCTGTTGCTAGTGTAATATGTAAGATATTATGTCACACATATCATTATTCAGAAATATATCTGAACTTAAATTAAGGGGCTTTAAAGTGAAGGGAACAATTTAAGGGATTCTTCACATTTTGGACTTGTGTTTTTTGCTATTTAAAACAATAATCATATTTTTTGATTATTGTCATTTCTCATTCCTTTTACAATCAGGGTACAATAAAGATGTGCTTACTCAGCTCCTCACTTTCTTACAAACCCAGTACAGGCTGCTATGATAAAATACTATAGATTGGGTGGCTTATAAGCAACAGAAATGTATTGTTCAGACTTCTGAAGGTGGGAAGTCCAAGGTGCTGGCAAATTCAGTATCTGGTGAAGGCCCATTCCTCATAAATGCATTCTTGTAACTGCGTCCTCATGTGGTGGAAGGGACCAGCAGACTCTCTTAGACTTCTTCTATAGGACATAAATCCCATTCATGAGGGCTCTACCCTCACAACAGTTACCTCTCACCACTTAATACTGTCACATTGGGGAGTTGGTTTCCACATGCATTTGGGGGACACACAAGCATTCATATTATGGCACTCATGTCACAAGTCACCTCTTTATCTCTGGGTTCTCCAGCACAGTGCCTGCCACACTGTGCAAGAACAGTAAGTGCTGCATGAACAGAATGAATGAACCTTTCCTAATCCTCAGGCACTTCCCAACTGAGCTACAGGGTCACCAACCCTCTAGTGCACTTTTTTTTTTTTTTTTCCTTTTTGATCTGGCTGGCGGGTGGGCAGAGGGAAGGGAGGTGGTTCTCCCACATGTCCTCTTAATTTAGTGGTTCTCAAAATCAATCATTAGAATCCCCTGGAGGGCTTGTGTAAACAGTATTATGGTCTCTACCTCCAGAGTTTTTGATTTCATAAGTTTGGAGTACAGGCACAGGAATTTGCATTTCTAACAGTTCAAAGGTGGTGATGTTACTGTTGGCTAGCAGCTATACTTTATAAGATGCCTCACTAAGTTCAGCCACCTAAGGACAGAGACTTTCTTCCTCAATTCAGTATGCTCTCCAGCCTCTGGCATAATATGGGACATGTAGGAGCTGCTCAGAAAATAGCTGATTTGAGTAACAGTTCAAAAAGTTTATTTTACTGAAGGTAGATTTCAAGTACGTGTGTCTGTATGATTAAGTCAGTACTGTACATGTAAAAGTTCTTAAAACCTGACAGCTAGGGTCTGGGAAGTGGTAGAGCATTTAATTGGCATGCATGAGGCCTTGACTTCTATCCTAACACACTCCACCCCCTAAAAAAGAAAACATGGCATGTAATAACCTTTGTTTTTTTTTTAAATCATAAGTGTAACTTCTAAAATGATATCCATCCATACTTGACATGTGCTTTTTGGAGTACTTTACATGAGAATAACACAATCTGCATTAAAGGCTTCTTTGAGGCTAGTTGTATAGCTCAGTGTAGAGGGTATGCTTAGCATGTGCCAGGCCCTATGTTCAATTCCCAGTATCAAAACAAACAAAAAAGTCCTTTTAAAGATAATTTAGTTCATCATTATTGACCATCAATAATTTTAAAAACTTGGTCGAGAGCTATATTCAGAAAGATACAGCAGAGAATCTGGTAGACACATTCTTTGCCTTCCTGAGCTTATGCCCAGTGAGAAAGTAAGGCCTGCAAAGTGCATTTATTGAGAATGTTACATTTTGAAAGTAGACAGCAAGTATTATAGCGTCTAGTTATATCTACGCAACTCTTAATCTTCATCTTCTATTAGAACATATCTTTTTCACCTTCTATAAAATACTGAATGTGTTTGGTATGGGCCCTGGGTCATTCATAAATATTAAAAACTGAAGTTAATACTCCTTTGAAAATGATATGATTGATATTTGTTCTTAAATATAACCAACAGAAATAACAGGACGAATTTAGAATTAGCTGATGCAGATAATTTGCACATTTATGGTCCAGGCATTTATATATAACTGCCAGTCATTTGAGACATATAACTGCCAGTCATTTGAGACATGGACTTCTCAGCAAGTTCCAGTAAGAACAGATGTTTCTAGACAGAATAACATGCCCACATAGAGCTTGCCATTTTCAGAATCCTGTGGTAAATCCTTTCATAGAGGAGATAATTTTTTCTGAATTATCTTGTTAGCATACATTTTCACTCCTAAATCTCCAAACTGGGACACAAAGTTCGCTTCATAATCTATTCAATCATTAAAACTTAATTTTACATTAAAAAAATTACTGTCAGTTGAATTCTAGGTTCTTGTTTTTGCTGTTCCTTACCTAGCATGGGGTTTGAGACAAGTCATTTACCTCTCTTTGTGAAAGTGGGGAAATCGAAGTTCCTACTCATAAGGGTATAGTAAAAGGTATAAGAAATAAATTGCTCTAAAGTACTTAATTCAGTGTCTGGCAATCTGTAGGTGTCACCTCTGCAACTAGTCTTGTGCAGGGGTGTCTTGTGGCATGAGAAAACACGAAAATACAAAAGGACAAATGTAGATTCTAGGCCAAGCCGAGCCAGTGATGAGTGGATGACAAGTCATTTGAGCGAGCCTGGGTAAAAAGCAGAGCTTCAGCTGGGTTCAGTCTGGTGCCTTCCAGCTCCCAGGGGCCATTCATTGTTGGCATCTTTAGACCTTAGGGTTTTTTCACCACCATTCACCCTTGAAACCCAAATGCTGGTCAAAACTGCAGATTCTTCCAGTTGGAAGCTGAGCCAGTGACAATGGTTCCACTGAGTCAGAACTGCAGCACTGTCAGTGGATGGGACTTGTGTGTGCCCATGAAGTCACACTAGGGAAAGGGGTGGAGAATAGGTCACAGGAAGAAGATTAATTCTTGTTTCTTTAATTTGGGTTTTTATTGGTTTTTATTCTTTTTTCATCCTTTGAAACAGAAGACCACAGAGTGGAATATAGTATCTCCCTCCCGCTTGTTTTGTGGATGACATCTTTGTCTCACAGTCCAAGGGACTGGAAGAAAGTCTAAGCCGCGGGTCACCCACTGGTTCTAAAAAGTCTGGGAAAAATCACAGGGGAAATTTGCCTTTCTAAGAGTTAGCACTGACAATTCTGGAGGGAGCTTTCGAATTCTTTCATCGTGAAATTAGATTTCTAAGAGGAGTTCCTGGATTCAGGGTAACCTAAGCTTTTTCATTGTATCTTAACCCCCCAAAATAGCAATTAATAGACCAAAAGCAGCGCAAAACTGCCCCAGAACTCCCTCTTTAAATTCCTATAAGTAAGAGTATCACTCAAACATACTCCTCCCAGAGAATTCCCTTCGGTCCCGGGCCAGGGCTAGGGGAGGGCCTGGGGACCGGCGGCTTAGCCCAACAGCGCCCTTCAGCCCAGTAGGGCGGCCGCCTGCGAGTCGGCTCCCCGGCCTGCTCTCGGCGGCGGCGGGTGAAGCGATTCCCGGGACCCGCCACCCAGCCGTCCGCCCGCGCGCAGGTACATCCCGAGCGCGTCCGCCCAGCCCGGCGCCACTTTGGTGTTGACGGTGGCGAGCGGCCGGGGCCGGGCGGGTGTTGGCCGAGCTGCCCACGCCGGTGGGGGAGGAGAAGCGACTCCTCCGGCCGCGCAGCCAGGGCCGGCGCGGACTGCGCGTCGCCGGGCTCGGGTCGCCCCGCCGGGCGGGAGCGGTGGTGGCTGGGGGCGGGGGCCGCGGGGGCCGCAGCTCGCGGGCCGGGGCCTGGGCCGGGAGCGCCTGGCGGGCCCGCAGGCGGCCGGGCGCGGGCACCGCGAGCTCCCGCCCTCCGCGGCGCCGGGCGGCCGGCCCACGTGACGGGAAGCGGCGGCGGCGGCGGCGGCGGGGCCGAGCAGCCCTGGAGCCGCGGGCCGGAGCGGGCGGCGGGCCCCAGGCCGGGGGCGGCGCGGACGGCGGGCGCGGGCCTCGGTGAGCGCGGAGGGCGGCGGCGGGCGCTGGGCTGCGCGGGCAGCGAGGGCCGTGGGGCGCGCTGGAGGGTGAGCGCTGCGTGCGCGCTCCGCTCGGGCAGGTGTAGTGAGACAGGAACGCGGGGGACGCGGAGCGAGGGTCTGCAGGATAGAGCAGGTGTGCAGGTGTGGGTTGGAGCCCGGTGTCCAGTTTGGGGGTCCGGCGTGCTCGCTGGGGGAGCCAGTGGATGTTCCCGTGTTTGTGGGATGGGACGGGTGTGCAGGAGTGCGGGGTCAGCTAGTGTGTGTGTGTGTGTGTGTGTGTGTGGAGAAGGTGGAGGAAGATCTGGTGCACCTCGTCCTTGACTAGTGTTTCTGGGCACAGGGATCTGGAAGGACTGTCCCCCTGTGCCTCTGGAGCCTCCACCCCTGATTTGAATGGTTTGAACGCTGTAATTGAGGTTTCCCTGAGCCCCTTACATCTGAGAGCTAAAGTTTGGGGTCACAGGGCCTGAATTGTTGTCCTGAACTGGGAGATTAGGCAGGGGCATGTTGAGCAGAGAAAGAGGCCTCACGCAGGGTTCCTGATCCCTGTCTTTGACATCAGATTGAGGGCTGGAAGGTGCACCCTATGGGATTTTCTCTTTCCAGTGCCTTCCAGAGGGACAGGTGGGAGTTGGTGGCTTGCCTCTGTATGTTACGTGGGTTGACTTTAAAGACTGAGCCTGTCCAGTTTTCTGCTCCCGCTCTAGTTTCTGCTTCAAGAAGCCTCTCTCCCAGGCCGCTCTGGGACCCTTCCTAGACCTGCTGGAAATGGGCTTTCCACAGGCAAAGAGACCACATTGGGCGCTGTGGTCTTAGTGGGGTTCAGTCACTGATGCCCTGGGTAGCCACCAGGTTCAACAGGAAGGAAGGCAGAATTGGGTGTGATTGTGGTTGATGATAAGTTAAGGCACTGAGAAGGTGTGCAGGGAGGATCCTGATGCAGCATGAGCTGGTTCACTACATGGTGCCCGCTACTCTGTGGTAGTGGTGGACATACTTCTCTTTTTTAGTCAGCAGAGCTGGTAGATAACTGCATACTCCAGCTCCATGGGCAGATAGGGAGGAGCATTTGGCCAGCTGCTTCCTTTTCTTTTTCCTTCTATTTCTGCCAGGCAAGCAACCTCCACAGTTGTAGCAGCAGCCTCTTTGGTGTGAAACAAAAGACAGCCTAGGACACTAATGGAACCCCCTGGAACCTATTCACAACCAGCCTTTCCCAGGCCCCATTTCATCTATGGCATGGGTCTGAAGGCCATAGCCATGATGAGTGTGGGCTGTGGGTTCAATTCCCAGCTATGGCCCTTGGGCAATTTGCTGCACATTTTGATTTCCTCAACTAAATAGGGTTACTATTACAAAAGGTGCATGGAGTCTAATAGGAAAGTGTGCATGAAAAGCACCTGACACAGGGCCTGGCACTTAATAAATGCACAATAAATCACTGTTAATAAATATAAATGAGAGTGTAGGGCCATATCTCTGTCAGTTCTGAAAATCTATGGTTTTATGCTATGAGTAGTTATTAATCCAATGACTGCTTTATTCTAGAGTTAGATCCATTTTGGATTCTGAATTCCAATTTGCTGTATACATCAAGACATGCATTTCAAATTCACTTGGATAAGAAGCATGGTAACAGTCCTGACTTCCTTCACTCACATCTATCGTAGAGTTGGGGACAGAGCTGTTCACCACTGCAGGCTCCCAAAGCAGAACCAACCTTGTCCTAAACCTTTCAGAGAAAGGTATTTGAATGGGGTCTGTTCCTCCTTTAGACAGCTCCAAGTTTAGGAGTTTTAAAAAGCATAGACTCACTGTCTTGAAAGTGCTGTTTCTAGGGTTGATATACAACTAGCATTTCTGTTCACTAAAGAGAGAGAGAGAGAGAGTGTAAAGGAAGTTATTGTGCCTTATTCTTTCATGCTAATATTAAAAATTTGTGATCCTTTAAGAAAACTCGAGGAAATTTTGCTTAATGGGTTGAGTGTCTTCATCTTGGTCAGAATCCAGTCCTCATTAGAAATACATTAAAGTAATCATTTGTGGTAGCCAGGTGTTTGGATTCTGCTGAATAATTTGCCTCATACTTTAGAACTTGTCTCCTCAGTGGCAAACCTGACTACTTATATATGTATATATATATAGAAAAGTTATATATATATATATATATATATATATATATATATATATATATACACTAAATATAGAAGTAACACCTTAATTCGAGGCTACCCTAAATAAGATTGAATGCTTCCTGCAAAATGTATTTGGAAATCATACTGATGATTTGAGATCAAAATATTTTTCTCATAGTCAAGTAGCTGCTGTTGAATCTTTAAAGATTCAAGAAAAGTAATGTTTGTCAACGAGGACAACTGTCTACTTCCCATAGGCAAGTGATAATTTTTCATTACTGTTGAAAAGTTTTCTATTGAAGAAGTTGTTATCAAGTAAATGCCTTAGAAACCCCTATTCCCATTCTACTCCTTTCTCATTTCCCCCCTCCCCTCCCCAATTCCCTTTTTCAGTTGTGTTATGGTTTGGATCTTAAATGTACCCAAGGGCCATATGCTAAAGGTTTGATCACCAGCCAGTGGCACTGTTGGGAGGTGGTAAAACCCAGTGGAAAGAAATGATGTCATTTCCCAGTGATCTCATTGGGGATGTGGCTTTGAAGGGGGTATTGGGACCCCAGCCCCTACCTCTCTTGCTCCGTGGCTGCCATGAGAACACTCCCTTCCTTGCCACAGGCCCCAAAACAAGGGAGTCAAGCAACCACACACTGAAACCTCTGACACCATGAACCGAAACAAACCTTTTCCTCCTTTTAAGTTGATTTTCTCAGGTACATTGTCACAGCAACGGACAGTTGGCTAGCACAAGTTGTAACTGTTAATGATACTCTTATTCTATATGATGTACATATATATCTATATACATATATAATATGCATACATGTACACATACTATACACATATAGTGTGTACATACCACATATGGTATGTGTATATGGTGTGCATATATATGTATAGATACCAAAACCCTCAGAGGCTAAATCCCTTATACAAAATGATGTAGTATTTGCATATAACCTATGCACACCCTCCTTTATACTTTAAATCATCTATGGATTATTTATAATACCTAATGCAACATAAATGCTGTCAATTAGTTGTTTTACGTATTATTTAGGGAATAATAACCAAAAAAAGTCTATACAAAATTTTTTTTCCAAATATTTTCAATCTGCAGTTGGTTGAATGCACAGATGTGGACCCACAGATAAGAGGGCTTGATTATTATTGCCCAGGCAAAAGGACATCAACTGTGAATAGTTACATATAGGTATACAGCAGGACAACATCATCAAGATGACAAATTAGACAGAGCTTAGCTGTGTCTCTTTCTTTCTTTTGAGCTCCTTTAGGTCATTGAAACAGGCCCATTTTGTTGTGACTAATCCTTTGCTATCTTCTTAATTTTCAAAAAGGGGGAAATTTGCCCTTGGTACAAATCAGTGAATTTGTTGCTGACTCCTAGCAAATTTCATGATTGAGTCATAAACAGACGGCTGTGGGTACTTAGAGAGTACATGGTCAGCCTGGGGTACCATTCAGTAAAAACAATTTATGTGACATAGATGAGTCTCTTGTTTTGGTAGGAAACGTATAAACATGTTGTTCTGTGTCTGAGCAGATAGAATCATGGGAATCGTCTTCTAGACCCACAACGGGAAGCGAGTCCTCTGCTGATTACCAGGATCCCCTCAGGATGAGCTGCAGCAGGACAGTCAGTTACCTTTAAGGACCCTGGTGGCCTTTTGCATAGAGATGTTGCAGGAGGGACTGAGTGCCAAGAGAAGGTCTGAGATCATACTGCCTACCCTCCATCAATACAGCAGGAAGGACATGGCCTTGGAGTCAGAAATGAGTGGGGAAAGTCCCTATGTCACCACCTTTCAGCTTTGCACCTTGAGCAGGCTACCTAACATCACCATCTCTCCTAGTAGTGTCTATTTCACAGAGTCATTGTAAGGAAGAAAATCAGTCTTTCGAAGGCTCAGTAGCCTACCAAACCCAGACCCCCGGGGCTGTCACAAAGAGCAGTCGCAGTGTCAGGGCTATAGGCAGCTGGTGCCATCCAGCCTTGGAGCTGACTTTGTCTTGGGAGGCAGTGTGGCAGCTGGTTAAGGGCACATGCCTGGAGCCAAGTTGCTTAGATTGGCATCCCAGCTCTCCACCTACCAGCCATGGTTAGTCAACCTTTCTGCACTGCCATTTCTTCCCTCCTGGCCCAGAGCAGCTAAATAATAGCATAGGGAAGCCTACAGTCAAGTCTGCAAGGAGGATAAGTTTGTGATTTAAAGCTTGCCATTCATATGTAGAATAATAAGCTAGGACACTACACTGGAGACAAGTCTCCTCCCGAAATGATTCAATAAAACAAATCGTACAATCACTGCAGTAGCTCCCCAGGGACATTAGGGAGTCTTCCAGTGGACACTGTTTCATCTTATTCTTCATGGTTACTGATACCCAGATCTCCTGATCAGCCCCTTTCCTGCTGGAGAAGAGATTCCCAGGTGGCCCCACCCTGCTTTGATCCAAATGAATATATTCATATCAGAACAACACTATTAACCAAACTGCACACTGTAGTCAGATTTCAAGTGACTTTTTCCCATCCCAGCATTCCAGGATCCTTTTCCTGACCCAGTTTTGCCCAGTGCATTTGGCGGCATGTGTCCTTGGTCTGCTTTCCGTGACACAATTCCTCCGGCTTTCCTGTCTTTTCCATGACCTCAGCACTCTTGAAGGGTATCAGGGATTCTGCAGAATGGCCCTCGGTTGGGGCGTGTCTGGTGTTTTCTCATGATTAGGTTGAGGCCGTGTATTTTTGGAAAGAACACACAGAGGTGACATGCTGCAATTACATTTTAATTTCATGCTGGGGTGCATTGTGTGTCTCCCCCTCAAGCAGTGGGAGCTTCTCAGATAAAGTTCTGGGGTTCCTGGTGGCTCTGCTGTCCTCAAGGTCACTGGTCTCCATGCCCAGTGAGCAGTTCTCCTTCCCTCTGCCCTGGTAAGCCATGGGAATCCTGTCCTCTTGCTCCCCCCACCTCTCTCTATAGTTGCCACGTGCTCCAGTCCCCTCATTACCCTGTGAGAGCATCTGGAGGACTTAGCAAAGACCCTCCCTTCCCCAACCTGAAGCCAACTGTGGCTTAAAAAAACAAAATTTCATGCCATCCTATCATGAAAAAATAATCTCGTGTGGCCATTGAGCCTTGAAGTCATCCCAAACTGCATCTGACTTGAGCGCAGTCACTGAGATGATTCACGTTTTTCATAATCTTGAGGTGATGTCCATTACAGTGATCATTGATAAGTCAGTTTATCTCCTAAGAGAGGGGACAAACCCATAAAGCCACTGAAATGTATCTTTTAGGTGCAACTCAAAAGTTTTGAGATGCTTATGTGGTTGTATTAAATGTTATTTATAAGTGTATTAAATGTGTTATTGGGGCTGGGGGCTGTAGGTCAGAGGTAGTGGGCCTGCTGGATTCAATCAGCCGCACTGTAAACAAAGATAAAGACATGAGTAAGTGAGTTATTTCTACATACTGTGAAGAATTCCCCAAGGGAACTGGAGGTAGATATTGTTTTGTTAGTAGAGGATTTCTATTAACATTTTATTTTCCTGGGTTAGCACAGAGATGCATCTGAATATAGCTGGCAATGCAGGTTTTTGTTAGCAAGGTTTCCCTCTTCCCCACCAAAACAGAATTTCAAGGCTGTGATTCGACTCTTTATTCAGTCAGCAGCATAGTGTGAGAGGGTTAAAACTTTCCCTCTGCTCTTTGAAGGTTCCATAATGAGCATCTCTGGAATTAACTGACAGTAGATGGATTAACAGGAGAAAAGGCACACAAATTTGTTACTTTGCATATGTGCAAAAGCCACAAAAATATATGAGATTTTAAAGAAGGATCTGATGATTGAAGCTTCTATGGTATCCTGAGCCACAGAAAAGATTAAGGGCAAGAGGTTCCTCAGTAGTGAGGGCCACACAAGTTTCAGGAGGGTGAATAAAGTTTTTCATGTAAATAAACCTCTAAAGTAATAGCCCTCAGAAAATTTGTGGTACCATTTTGAACATCTCTTATCTAAAATCCAGAGCTTTTAAAATATTGATGTGGTCCCACAAATGGGAAATTCTACACAAGATCTTATGTTATTAATTACAGTCAGAACTCTAGCACTAAAATTATAGTATAAAATTACCTTAAGGCTGTGTGTATGAAATGTATATGAAACATTAATGAAGTTCATGTTTAGACCTGGGTCCTGTCCAAGACATCTCATTATGTATATATAAATCTTCCAAAATCTGATACCTTCTGAGATCTGAAATACTTCTAGTTTCAAGCATTTCAGATAAGAGGGACTTAACCTGTAGGTTCTGTGTTGATCTTTAGTCTCTTTTTCTAGATCCTTCTTTAGACAGATAAGGAGAAAACCTTTGCCTGCATCTGTCGGCTCTTCCTCATTGTCCCCCTGTCAGAACACGAAAGCACCATACTTTGGGGTATTGCTTTTTTTCAAGTCCCACCAATAGCATAAGAAATAGAAGTTTCCAGGAGGGGGGATGGGGGTAAAAAAGATGGTGGAATGAGATGGACATCATTACGCTAAGTACATGTATGAAGACACGAATGGTGTGAATACACTTTGTATATAACCAGAGATATGAAAAGACATGCTCTATATGTGTAATATGAATTGTAATGCATTCTGCTACCATATATATAACAAATTAGAATTAAAAAAGAAGTAGAAGTTTCCAGGCCAAAAGCAAAGAGAAAACTATCTGCAGTCATACCCACCGGTCCTGCTCAGCGTTCCCAACCATGCTATGGCCAGGACAGGAGGGAGGATGCCCAGGGAGGACAGTTGGAGGGTCAGGCTCTGCTGAGTCCCATGGGGTGGCAAATGCAGAGTCTGACTGCGAGACCGTTTGGCCTTCATGACTGCCCACATCATTTCTGCTTTTGCCAGGTGGCCTGAGCCAGGCTGTCCCTTGGCATTTCTGGGCTCCCCCAATCCAGGCATCACTCTGAGATCTGAGGAGCTTGGCTCTTGCATATGCTTCTGGTTCCCCTCATCATCTTGGGATTGGTCTAAAACAACCCAGGATGCTGGGCAAAGGCCTCTCTGCAGATTGCCTCCTTTGGGGACTTTTCTCCTCAGGATGTTTTGCTTTGGGCTGCTGCTTCTGCTCTTGCAGTTTCTCTCCTGATCAAGGGGCCCTAATGTCATAACCTCCCGACACGGGCTGAGAACCGCTGATGGAGCTGGCCAGGCTCTGACTTCTCCCCCAGCCCTTTTTCAAGCTGTTAGGACTCCAGCAGTCGCCACTGATTCCCTTCTGAGTTTTAGAACCAAGGTATGACATATCGTTTTCTCCAGGACACTCTCTTGTAACAGGCATTGGTTTCTAACCTGCTTTACTCAAGCTAATTGAGAGACTGCTTAAGGACATATTTTTGTTATAAGAAGAAATCCCCTAATTAAGATGACATAAATAGAAGCTTTTAAAAAGTCATTGTATTTATAGGAAAACCTCAGGCTGACAGAAGATGAAGAGTATTCATGCCTGATGCCTGAATCCCCAACCAGGCAGTCAGTGAAAGGTGTCCCCTGTCCTCCACACGTCACTTCTGAGTTCTGCCTTGACCTCACACACGTCACAACTTTCCATATACACCTGTGACCCTGTGGGCAGATGAGACCTGGACAAGGCCATGTTTCATTTAGGGGTATTACGTTCAGTCGACCCTAGCACTGAAGTAGATGGTAACCATTTTCTGGCTAGTTTTAATTTCTTGGAAAGGTGTCCAGAGACTAGTCTTAACTCAGGATCCCTTTTGCAGTGTGAATTGGGGATCCTGGGAGGTTTCTTTGAACAGAAGGTGCTGGCTACAGTTCAAAATCACAAGTAGTTCCTCAAGTTATGGAATAATAAGAATTATTATAGAATAACATAGAATATTATAACAATAAGAATATAATAAGAATTATAGCTGTCTATAACTTTTATAAGTAAGGAAAGGTTAACCAGGGTTAGGGTTTTAAGGGTTTCACATATTATGCCAAATCTACAGTTTATATTTTAGTCAGTGGATTGCCTTCCAAAGGATTATTTTGGTTGTTTTTCCCAAAAAACATTTTAAAGAGGGCAGTGATGTGATGTTTTAGGTAGTGACGTGATGTTCACTTATGGTAGACTCTCATAAACTAAAAACAAGTCAGGAAAACTTGCTGTAAAATGAGAAAATAGCAAATCTAACTTTAGGTAGAGTGTCCTTTTTAAAATGCAGAAGAATTAATTTTTAGATTGTTATAGAAAGTGCCTGTGGCTACAGAGTGTTGGGCCTTCCTCCCTCCCCAACACGATGAAGTTCTGGTGTACGTGTGGCTGCCTAGGGCTCTGAAGAGTTTGTTTCATTTAGGAATGAGGCTTTTTTGTAGATCCATAGAATGCCAGGTCATCGTACAGCTGATTCTTCTATTATGTGCCCCTTCTGTAATAACAGCAGATAACAGAGTGCCATTCTCTGACTCAAGGGTAATCACTGGTAAAGATTCCTTAATAAATGCCACTTTGCCATAGCTCTCTTAGAGCAAAATATTTATGCCTGTCCCAGGTCAGAAGTTTGTGTGTGTGTGTGTGTGTGTGTGTGTGTGTGTGTGTAGGTACATATGTGCACATAAATTAGAATCTTGTACTTTGGGATCTGTAAGCCTCTGCATCTAGATAACCTATATGCTTTTTAAAAAGCTCTGATTCCATGTCTGATGTTTGCTGTGACTTTTTTTTTACAAGGCCTGACCTTGGTGAGATTTAGTACAAAAAGGGGATTGAGGCAGTTTGTTAAACTTTCAACTAGTGGAAAAAGGAAGTGTGTAGATTCTTGGATGGCCCTGAGAGCCGGAGGGAAGTGGGGAGAGGTGTAGGAGGCAGGAAGCTGGCCTTGGACAAGCTGCTGCCCCTGGAAGGCACAGGCACACCCAAGGCAGGGCATTTGCTGCCCTGAATGATCTCCAGTCTTATCCTATATCTTCTAATAATCTACTCTTTTTTGGGGGGGGGTTACCAGAAATTGGACTCTGGCACTGGTCCCTGAGACGCATCCCCAGCCCTATTTTGCATTTTATTTAGAGACACGGTCTCACTGAGTTGCTTAGCGCCTCCGCGTTACTGAGGCTGGCTTTGAACTCAAGATCCTCTTGCCTCAGTCTCCTGAGCTGCTGAGATTACAGGAGCTAATAAACCATTCTTCTATCAATGTTTATGATCAGTGAGATTCTCCAATTTGGACTTTGGTAATCTGAGAAATGACCATTAACTATAGATGCAGTATAAACTATTCAATTTAGATGAACTAAGAAATTACAAGTAAATCACCTATGCATATAATAAATATGCTTCTGTGAAATGAATTTTCAACAAGGAACAGGCAATTTGTGATCCATTTTTCTATTTTCAGAGAAGGTTAGTTTGGGAAAATGAATGTTTCATATATAAATATGTATATTTAAGCACTAATATTTAATACACATAAAAGAATGTTTGTATTCTGGATAAGGCATAGAGAATAATAATAAAAGCAGCCATCAGTTTAAGAAACAAAATACCACTGATAACTTTTTTTTAAAAAATCTATCCTCTGCCCATTCCCAGGGCCCTCCTCCCTGGATTTGTGTTCCTGGTTCCTGTGAGATGCCAGTAGGATCCATCCTTGTAAGGAGCCCTTGTTCATTCTCCTGCTGCTGTGTGCCATTCCAACCTGTGGAGGGAGCCTGGGGTGTTTCCAGCGTGCCCTTATCTCAAATCAGATGGTTGGAAGCTTTCTTGCTCACGTCTTGGTGAACAAAAGTCCCACAGACCTACACCTAGAAGTAGAACCCAGCGCTCACTCAGCCATGTCAGGGCTTCTTAGATGGGCCAAAATGGTTTCTACCAGCAAGCAGGGTTTTCATCATTCCTTGTTCTTGTAAATACCTTCAAATGTTGTCAATTTAATGGGTACATAATGAACTCTCATGTAGTTTTAATTTGTAATTCCAGGTGACTGATCGGGTTGAATTATTTTATCATGTTGATGAGTTAGATATTCATCTGACTTCTTCAGTGAAAATCCTGCTTGTGCCTTTTGCTGATTCCTCTATTATAATTCTTACATTAGGAGTTCCCTGTGTCATCCAGATGGCTTTGGTCAGACATGTGATGTTGGTGTCTCTTCCTCTAGTCCACTTATTTTTTCCCATTTTGTCTTTTCTCTTTTATGGAGTCTTCTTTATTTTTTGTAGTGCTGGGAATGCAACCCAAGGCCTTGTACATGCCAAGTGAGTGCTTTACCTCTGAGCTCCATCCCCGGCCCCCAGTGGTGACTTTTGAATAACACAAGTTTTAACACTTTATCGTGGATGAATTTATCTTTTTTTCCCTCCTTAGGGTTTGTACTTTTTAAAAAATCTTCATTTAAAAATTCTCTCCTACCCTAAGATCATGAACATATTTTTATTCTCAAAGTTTTAAAAATTATGCCTTAATACTTAGGAATCTTAATCATCTGGAATCATTTTGATGTATGCTATAAGGTATAAATCCAGTTTCTAAAAATTTTTCTTGACTCTTTTGTTTATTGAATGTGCATACAATAACCATATTCAACAAACAATTCAAGTTTCCATATATGTGAACCCAGAAATGTTCTCTTGGTTAAACCTTGTAACTGTATTATTTTAGTTACTGAAGCTGTATATTATATTCTACCTATTGAATCAGGTCCCCTGACCTTATCTTTTTCAGAGATATCTTTTGTTTTTAGGCCTTCTCTGTCACATGAA
Source organism: Marmota flaviventris (assembly GCF_047511675.1). Lineage (NCBI taxonomy): Eukaryota > Metazoa > Chordata > Mammalia > Rodentia > Sciuridae > Marmota > Marmota flaviventris. The sequence continues at coordinate 90,645,785 of NC_092511.1, forward strand.
TTTTATTTTATTGATTCTGTAGTGCTGGGGAACGAACGTAGGACCTTACTCATGTTAGACAAGTGCTCTGTGTACACCCTAAGCCTCTGCCCTTTGAATTTTAGGATATACTTGTTGAGTTACACGTACACATGTCTGTCCTGTTAGAATTTGCATTGGAATGGCATAGTTTTCCTCTGGATCAGTTAGGGGAAATTTTTTTAAATTATACAATATAATTTGCATATGGTAAAATACACAGAAGTGCACAGGTAATGAATTTCGACGAATCCATACCTTGTATAATCAATACCTCAAACATATAGAGACTATTTGTATCACTCCAGCAGGTTCCCGAGGTCCCTCTCCATTTAGTTGCCCTGTACTTTCCAAAGTAAGCACTTCTGATTTCTGTCAGCATATATTAGTGTTGCCTACTTCATAGCAGTGAAAATATACAGTATGTTTGTGGTTTCTTTCACATTTTTTTGAGATTCATCCATTTGTTGTCTTTATCAGTAGTTTATTCCTTTTTATTTTTAAATAATATTCCACTGTATGACTATGCCACAATTAAATGGGTACAGATGGATAAAACTGAGTTATTTCCTGTTTGGGGCTATCATGAATAAGCCCACAATGCATAGATCTGTACAAGTCATTTTATGGACACAGATCTATACTTGAAAGAAGTGGAAAAATCACAAGTGGGGTAATGCATTTAACTTTGTAAAAAACTGCCAATCAGTTCTCCAAAGCGATAATGCTATTTTATACTCGCTCCTTCCAACCAAGTGTGAGATTCCAGGTGTTGTTCGTCCCCACACACAGTTGCTGCCATCAGTCTTTTGAAGGGTAGCCATATTCTAAGAGCTATGGAGTATTTCCTTAAGTTTCTCTGCCTCTGATGATGATGTGCATTCTTTCATGTTCCTTTGGTCATTTCTACACCTTCTTTTGTGAAGTGTCTGTTTGAGTCTTTGGCCCACTTGGAAAAATACGTTTGTCTTTTTATATTTTGGCCTGCAGGAGTTTTATATATCCTGGATATGAATATGAATCCTGGATATGAATCATTTGCCAGGTTCGTGCATTGCAAGTCTTTCTCCCAGGCTGGAGCTTGACCTGTTGTCTAGCCTTATGTCTTAATTGCGTACTATAATTTTATAGCAATTTCTGAAATCCATTAGTGTGTATCCTTCAGTTTTGTTCTTCATTTCCAAGATTCTTTTGGCTATTCTAGGCCTTTCAAATTCATTTTATATTTTTCAAACCAGTTTATCAATTTCTGCAGAAGTTATTTTTGCTGAGATTACAATTTAGATTTTATATTTCTCCATAAATAGCTTATACATCTTTGTTAAATCATTTTCTTATACCTTGTTTTTACCTTTTTTTAAGATTAAAATTTCTAATTGTTGTTTGTGTCTAGAAATGCAGATTGCTTTGGTATGTTTATTTTTAACATGATTATTTTTAAAAGAAAATTCTTACTTTTTTAAAAAACATTTGTTTTTTAGTTATAGTTGGACACAATACTTTTATTTTATTTATTTACATGTGGTGCTGAGGATCGAACCCTGGGCCTCCCATGTGCTAGGCAAGCACTCTACTGCTAAGCCACAACCCCAGCCTAAAGAAAATTATTTCTAAACTGAGTAATTCTAATAGGTTCTTTTGTGTTTCCATATGAACAATAATGTCATTCATGAATAATTATAGTCCTATGTCTATTCAATTCTTTGTAACTGTTCTTTTTCGTGCTTTATTGTATTGGCAGAGGCTCTTTGGATGTTGAGTAGAGATGGTGTATTAGTTTGCACGGTATTGTAAGGAGGTACCACAAACTGGATCCCTTAAGTAGCAGAAATTTACTCTCAAATTCCAGAGAGTAGAAATCTGAGCTTGGGTATCAGTTGTGTTGTTCCTTCTGAGGGCTGTGAAGGAGAATCTTGGGGCATCTCATCTTGTTCCTTGTTTTAAAGGGAATAATGCTAAGATTTTGCTGTTAGGTTTTTTGGTTTGTTTGTTTCAGACAGTAGGATAATATGCTACAAATTTTTGTTGTAAATTGTAAATGAATGTTGAATTTTTTAATACTTTTCTGTGTCTACTGAAATAATAATATCTTTCTTTTAAAATTTGTAAATACAAATGAATTAAAGCCAATGGGTTTTATTTTCTTAAGTCAATGTTGCATCCAACTTGGACATGTTATATGTTTTTAATATGTACTGGTTGATTCAGTGTGCTAATATTTAGGCATGCTTAATCATGAGTCAGAATGATCCATATTTTCCCCATTATCCTTCCTGGGTTTGAATATCAAAGTTTTATCTTTTTTTCTGGCTTCATAAAGCACTTTTTAAAATTATTTTTTTATTAAACAAAATTTTTTAGGGGCCAGGGTTGTGGCTCAGTGGTACGGTGCTTGCCTCCACGTGTGAGGCACTGAGTTCGATCCCTGGTACCACATAAAAATAAAATAAAGGTATTGTATCCATCTACAACTAAAAAATATTACATTTTTTTTAATGTTCAGGAAAATTATGTAGAATTTGAATTATGTGATTCCAGGTGTTTGGCAGAAATAGCCTGGAGAACGGTCTAGACCTAGTGCTTACTTCATAGGACAATCCGTGACCATGACATCTGAAAACAGCCAGTGCTCTGCGTTGCTCATAAACTCCTCCATATCAGCTCTCTTGGCTTTGGCTGTGTGCTATGAAACAAGGCAGGGCCTCCAGCAGCATACATAGCTATTTTAATAGTCCTCCAAGTGAAAAGCATGCACGTTTTTTATTGAAGCTTATATAAATAGATAGATAGATAGATAGATAGATAGATAGATAGATAGATAGATAGAAAGAAATTTGTTCTGGCTAACCTATGGATAGCCAGAAAGAATGGGCTTGTCATTTGGAGTATAGTTGTAGATGATCTAAGGGGCCTAAGGGAACATGCCAAGAGCAACAGGTTCTTACAAGAACAACTCTAGGTGCTAAGATAAATGTTTCTGTGTACATTTGCAGAAAAAGCATTTTCAGAGATACTTATTTAAATTCACATTATCACTAGTGGCAGTATCTTTAAAAGGACAATATACACAATCTCAACTTGATAGAAAATGTTTGCTAATACTATTAATGTGGCTTTTAATGCATATTCTTCTGTCATTTGATTATTTTTCTAGACTTATTTCTTTAATAAGTTTGGGAGATGAGACAGTATTTTATAACTTTTTATTTTATCTTATATAGTTAGAGGTACTTATTGCATATGTAATATTTCCCTTGCATAAATTATGCACCGTGAATGTACTAAACCATTTCAGGGTCTTTCTCTTACTGGATCTAAATTTTGAAAATTTTGGAGAAAACATGAAAATGTTATTCTTTAAATTGCAATCTTGCTTTTAATGTGCAGTTCTAACAAAAAGTTAGATCAGTTTGAAACCCACAGTAAAGGATGATTTGTGTACCTCAGGGAAACTTTAAAACGTGGAAACTTCTGATTGGGTTGGATTCAATAGAGAAGTGTAGTCTCAACCTGATCTATTTATGATTCATATTTTAATTACATAAATTGATCATGTAAATAGATCATGGAGAGAATTTTCCTGCTGCTTAAAATAATAAACCATTATTAAGTGATGTGGTCAGCTTTCATTTACCTCCATCTAATTTTGATTTTTATAAATTACTATTTAATTACTATAGTAGTCCTTAATTTTTTATTTTTTATATTTGGTACTAGGGATTGAACCCAGAGGATTTAACCATTGAGCCACATCCGAGGCCTTTTAATTAATTAGTTAATTTTATTTTGAGACAGGGTCTCACTAGGTATGGTCCTTTATTTAAAGAGCCCTGCTAGGAGGAGACTTACCTTTGGCAAGACTGGAATAAATGTAGTTAGCAGATAACGAAACAACATTGCACTTCTTTTTTAATATCATAGAATTATGACTTTTTGATAAGCCGCATGTTTTTCTTACAAGTCCCTCTTCCTCTCTGTCCTTATGGCCTGCCTCAGTACTTAGATAAAATGCAAGGTGTTTGGCTCTTTCCATAATATTCTTCATTGCAAAATGTTCAGGTTATCCTTCATGCTAAGTGAAGATAGAGGCTAGAATTATAGACAATCTGCTTTTAAGAAGTTAAATAAGAGGAATTTGATAATAGGTGCCTGGAGCATGTTTTCCTGTTCTTTTTGCAAAGGGAGAGATACAATTCATATTTTAAGTGACAGAATCCTGCCATTTTAAAAAACAGCCCTGATTGATCAACCAATGATGGAAGAAGTATTCTGTATTAATTTGGCTTTCACTGACTGAGATGTCTCCAAGCCTATATTTCAATATGTGGGTCTTGCTCATTAGCATTTAAATGGAAAAAATATTCTCTAGGTGGGTTTTAGTGACTATATTTGGTTGTAACAAATAGACGGTGATGTTTAAGAGTTGTTTGTGCCAGAATTACTTGTAGCAGCTTATAGGCATTCTTCACCCAGCTGTCCCTGGGTGGCTGTGGAAATCCTGCAGCCCTGGGACAGATGGACAGGGTGACTTCTGTGGGTGCTGTCTTTACAGGCTCTGTGCACAGTTCCTGCCTCCTTCCCATCATCTCTCTGAAGATGAGCACTCATCAATGAGTGTGAAGATGCTGGGGGGTGGGGGGCTTGCGTGTCCGTGTGTTCTTGTTTATGACTTAGTCTTTGGAGGAGAGAGGTTACCCATACCTGAGGACAGAATGTGGCACTGTTTCTTCTCTTGTAACCTAACTAGGGAAATTAACATCTGAAGCAGACTTGGGGGTTGAGAAAAGGGTAGAAGCTGGTCAAGACCAGGAGGGAATTGTGGTGAGATCAAGAATATTTTAGGGTGCAGTGGGCCAGAAATTAAGCATTTTACTCAAACTGATTTACTCAATCCTCAAATAATCCTACATAGTGGGTGCTGTTATTTTTATACTCATTTCACAGATGAGGAAATTGAGGATGGAAAAGTCAAGTGTCTTGGTGCTGCTATAAACTTGGTTATTTGCAAAAGTAAAAACCTATTGTTCATAGTTGTGGAGACTGGCAAGTCCAAGATCAAGGTCCTAGCAGATTCAGTGCTCAGTTAGGGCCTGTTCTTCATAGATGGTGACTTCTAGCTGGTGGAAGGGACAAATACGCTCTCAGGCCTCTTTGATAAGGACACTGATCCTGTTCCTGAGGCCTCCACCCTCAGGACCTAAATTCCCAGTTGCCCCCCCCCCCCCCACCACCACCACAGTAGAGAATAACAAACTCATGAGTTGGGGGCAGGTGCAAACATTCAGACCACAGCACCAAGTAATTTGCTCAAGTGATAGGAGGGGATAAGAGGTTTGTCCACAAACAAACCTCATCCCCAGGCCCTTCTGGAGATTCTGTTGTCTCGGGGAAAGGAACTGGAGTCTCATTCATGGGTAGCTATTATTGCCTTGGCGAAAGTGAGGTGTAAGAAATTATGGAGCTGTCAAGTCTTTGAGTTGAAAATCATTTTAGAGGTTATTTGATTCCTCCTCTTGCCTGATGTGTGTATCTTCCAGAATATTTCTCAGGCCTCCCAACCTTTGCTGGGATGCCTCAGAAGATTAAGGAATTTAATCTCTCATGAGCTTAAATTGAAGATTAAATTGAGTAACTTGAAGTAGTGGAGAAGTCATTCTGATGTGAGCCAGACATCTGATGTGAGCCATCCGTGTAACTCCCATAGTCTTCACAGCCCTCTCCAGAGCAGCTGACACGGCCCCTATGGGTGTCAGGGCCTGTGCCCTTGGGGCTGTCTCCCACCACCCAGAAGTCAAGGGAGGCCACCTTGGTCTGCTGCCTCGCACTTTAGAGGAAGGAATAGGAAGCCCAGTGTAGCATGTGGGCTGGTCTCTCTTCTCAGCTAGACGGGAGATGGGAGGCACATCTTCGCTACCTGACATGAACATGTTTGGAGCCATATGCAGCATTAGAGCCTGGGAGGAGCACCAAGGAATTGGAGGCATGGGTCATTGTTTCTGGCAGGTTCCTGGAGTAGTATCCCACCATTCTCTTAATGCAAATTAAAATAACCCTAGAAGCTCGGGGAAGATCCACAAGGATCATTTCTACTTCTTTTAGAACTCTTTGTCATGTTGTCTGTGGGTGAGCCCATGTTCTTGTTCATAGAGGTAACTGTGTCTCCCAGGAATGAGGGGAGGAAGCCCCATGTAACTCTCAGCTCTGCTGGAAGGAGGGGGACAGCACTGTGATCACAGGCACCCGTGCGTATACCCCTTGCTGGGTCTCCCAGTTGCCTCATGGGACAGGTCATGCAAAAAATCTTTTCTTTCCATTTTTTAACAGCATCAACCTATTTTCTTGGGTTGAAATGATGTGGGGAATCAGTGTGTCTTTATTGCAACCCAAAATGTTTCTGCTTGCTTCTTGTTCCTCTGAAGTCACCCTTTCCTCTTTCTCCTCCGACAGCGCAACCAGTAGACATGATGAACACCAAGGCCTTCACCTTGGTCTCTGCGGTGGAGCGGGAGCTGCTGATGGGTGACAAGGAGCGCATCAACATAGAATGCGTGGAGTGCTGTGGCCGGAACCTCTACGTGGGCACCAACGACTGCTTCATCTATCACTTTCTGCTGGAGGAGAAGACTTTGCCCGCAGGGACAGCCGCGTTCACTGCCACCAAGCAGCTGCACAGGCACCTGGGCTTCAAGAAGCCCGTGAACGAGCTGCGGGCGGCCTCAGCCCTCAACAGGCTGCTGGTGCTGTGTGACAACTCCATCACCCTGGTCAACATGCTGAACCTGGAGCCCGTCCCCTCGGGGGCTCGCATCAAAGGGGCCACTGCGTTCGCTTTGAACGAGAACCCCGTGAGCGGGGACCCGTTCTGCGTGGAAGTGTGCATCATCTCCGTCAAACGCAGGACCATCCAGGTGTTTCTTGTGTACGAGGACCGCGTTCAGATCGTCAAGGAAGTGTCCACCCCCGAGCAGCCTCTGGCCGTGGCTGTCGACGGCCATTTCTTGTGCCTGGCTCTGACCACGCAGTACATCATCCTGAACTACAGCACTGGCCTCTCCCAGGACCTGTTTCCCTACTGCAGTGAGGAGAAGCGGCCCATCGTTAAGAGGATAGGCAGACAGGAGTTCCTGCTGGCTGGCCCCGGCGGCCTGGGTGAGGAGGGCACTTGGGTGCTGCCACCATCAGCACCTCTATCCTGCCGCGTCATCTAATGTGTGCTGTAGTAGGAGAGAGGTTTTACTTTCTTATTTTTTTGTCCCAGGAATTGAATCCAAGAGCATTTAACCTCTGAGCCATCTCTCCAGCCCTTTTTATATTTTATTTAGAGACAGGATCTCCCTAAGTTGCTTAGGGCCTAACTAAGTTGCTAAGGCTGACTTTGAACTTGCGATCCTCCTGCCTCAGCCTCCTGAGCTGCTGGGATTACAGGCATTCAACACCACACCCAGCAGGGGAGAGGTGTTAACTGTGAAAAGTTAACATAGTCATGCATGTTCTGCTGATAGGGATATGTTCTAAGAAGTGCATATTTCGGTGATTTCTTCATGGTGCAATTACCACAGGGTGTGCTTACATCAACTAGGATGGCTGTGATGCCGCTGGGTGATATCATGCTCTATGGGACCAGTCATGTACGCAGTCCCTTGTGGACCCAGTGGTCTGTAAGCGCAGCACGACTGTACTCATAAAGAGTGTTTGCCAGTATTCCTCAACACTGTGGCCAGATCAGGGCAAAACTACATGACACGTGTCCTGTATTCCATCAGTCAGTGCATGTGGAGTTAAGTAGGCAAAAGTGGTTTTGTTCTGTGTTAAAGTGGAGTTTGCAGATGACTCTGCTGGGAAAATTATTTTAAGTAAATAACTACAAAAATAAAACCCTGCACAACTTCTAGCTTTTCCCAAGTGGGTAGGTGTGTAATGTGGTTGTTTTTACTCCTCGTTCTGAAAACAAGTTGAGGCAGCTCACGAGGGTGTTTGGAAGGGTCACTTCGGCTCACAGTTTTAGAAGTTGTGGTCCATGGTCAATCAGGTGGACCTGCTGCTTTGGGTCCCTGGTGGGGTTTCCAGATGGCAATGGTGAGGAGCAGGTGGCAGAGCAAACTGTTACCTCCTGGGTGGCCAGGAAGTGAAGGAGAGGAGGAAGGGGCGAGGTCTCACTGTCCTCCTCAAGGGCATGCATGGAATGACCTGAAGACCTCCCACTGAATCTCCCAGAGGTTCTGCCAGTTGCCCCACCCTTGGGACCAAGCCTTGGCATATGGGCCTTCGGGGACACCTGAGACCCAGACCAGTGTATGGGGGGCTTTAATGTTTTGTCCATAATTTTCTCTAGTATTCCTATATTCTCTATTTTTCCTGTAATTTATCCCACCAAAAAGTTTTTAGTCACTTTTTGAAAGGGACTGTAGCTGTTCTCAGGTGGCCCTGTCCAGTTCCCTGCACTGCATTTCAAGGTCAAGTACAGAGCTATTAGCATTAGTGGTATCTTCTAGTATGCTCTGTTAGTCCTGGGTGGCTCCTGTGAGAGTTAGTGTGTGTTTATGTTGCAGGGCGCTGGTGAGAATCCATTCTACACTCAAATGTTTTAACCTTCGAGAGTTTTTGTGTGGATGTCTCATTTCAAAGTGATTGAAACATTTTCTAATATTAACTAAAATCTGGGTCATGAACTAGTTAAATCTCTTCATGAGTTTTACTTTTAAGAAAATAGACCTTAAGTCGGGCGTGGTGGTGCACACCTGTAATCCCAGCAACACAGGAGGCTGAGGCAGGAGGATTTCGAGTTTGAAGTCAACCTCAGTGAGGGTGAGGCACTAAACAACTCAGTGAGACCCTGTCTCTAAATAAAATACAAAATAGGGCTGGGGATGTGGCTCAGTGCCTGAGTGCCCCTGAGTTCAATCCCCAGTATTCCCCCTCAAAAAAGAAAAGAAAATAGACTTTATTTTTAAAAGCTGTTTGAGTTTCCCAGCAAATTGAGAGGAAAATATAGAGATTTTCTATCTTGCTTCTGTCTCCACAGGCACACCCCACCCATCTTGTATTTATGGGTGTGTTTTTCAGTTTGTTTGAACTGGTTCCAACCAAGGCCCATACATTGCAGTTGGTTGGTAGCTCAAATTTCTTTCTTTCTTTCATTTTTTTTTTTAGGCTTCCCCCCTGCTTTGTATTTTAACTTAATTTTTGGTTGAAGAAGTTGGATGGTTTCAACCACAGCTTCTCAGTGCCTGGATTTTGGTGATTTTATCCCTGTGATGTTTATATGCCTCTCTGACCTCTGTTCTGCAAGTGGGTCATTAGGAGATATTCATCTGTTCCTCCTTCACGTGTTTCAGGAATGCTTCTGTGAAGCAAAGTCTGTCCTCCTCTACTGTTTGATTATCCCTAAGCACTTGCATGAAAAGGTAGGATGAGACCATGTGGTGGTCCCTCTGACTTCTAGAAATGACGTTTTAACAAGCATCATTATGAACTCACAGGCCTCAGCATTTGTGATACACTTGGTTCCATTGGTGCTTGGTGTGCATTTGTTCAGGTGGACTCCTGAGCACCTTTGATACTCAGGAGTCTAGAAATCTAATAGCTTTCTTATCTTCTGGAATGTTCTGGGCTCACCTCCTGACTTGCTGCCCCAGGTCTGGTTTCAGCCATTCCTCCAAGGGGCCCTGCTGTTACACACCACCGTCTGGGGGCTGGAAGTGCTGGTTGGCCATCATTTCTAGACCTTTTCTGGACAGCACTGGGATTTCCATCACGAGCTCATGTTGATGGGACGGTCCATCTGTATGTTGGCATCTACTTGAAAGGAGAGGTTGAAACCACCCCAACATCATTCCTTTGATTTATCCCACAGTACGCAGATAGAGCAGCAGTACCAACACTGCTGTTTCCACAGCATAATTACTGGAAAAAGTCTGATTGTTGGTGGTTCTTTTTGTCCTTAGGATATTAAGAATCAAAAATTACTGGGTTTAAAGTCCTTGGAGTGGTTCCCTGTGTGTGGCTATGCCACCAACTGGCATACAGTTAGGTTGATTTGTTTTATTTTACTTTCAGATCTTAAGAAATTGCTTTAGTTTTGTTTATTTTTTATTATATAAATATTTACAATCCAAGTGATGCAGCAGGGTATAATCAAAGAGGACTAGTGTATGTTCTTGTAGGTAACCTTCATATTTTCAGGGCTTATTCTTTCATTTTTAAATAAAACATATGAAAAAAATACATAAATATTTGTATCTCATCTCCTTCTTTTTTTCCTAAATGGTAATCTACATTTTTCTACCTTGCTTTTTAAATTTAGTGTGTTATGGCTGTTGCTTTGTAGCATAATCTGAAGTATTCCTCTTTCATTTTTAATTTTTTTTAATGGGATCTCACTGTGTTGGCCTTGAATTTCTGGGCCCAGGTGATTCTCCTGCCTCAGCCTCCTGGGGAGCTAGGACTGCCGGTGTGCAGGACCAACCCCAGCCCTTCTTCATTCTTACAGCTGCGTATTCCTCTGCTGTGGGACAGTACCATAGTTCATCCACCAGTTCTGTGGGGTTTTCCCAGTCTTGTGCTGTTTAACCTTTTCGTGTGTGGCTGTTCTCCTCCTCCTCCTCCTCCTCCTCCTTCATCTAGGGGAAAGCTCTTTAGAGGTGGGATTGCTGAGTCAAAGGGCAACCACATGTGAATTTTGCTAGGTATTATCCCCAGAAATGTATGACAGTGGCTGTTTACCTGCCAGCTTTGCCCACAGTCTATTGTCCACACTTTTGTGTTTTTGCTAGTCTGGTACCTGAGAAATGGCGCGTCACTCTTGTTTCCATTTGCATATCCTATATGTGTAAGGTAAAGCATTTTTCATGTTTAAAATTTCAATGAATTTCATTTCATTGGATGGGATTTATCTATTCTTTTTTGTTTAATATCTTTTTTTTTCTTGGTGCTGGGGATTGAACCCGGGACCTCACACATGCTAAGCACAAGCTGTACCACTGAGTCACACATTCCCAGCCCCAAATCCTCTATTATCCACTAGCCTCTTTTTTTTTTTTTAGGAAAAAAAATATATTTTTAGTGTATTTAAAATAACTAATCTGCTATATAAGTTTCAAATATTTGTTTCGAATATTTTGATATGCAAAGATTTTTTATATATAATCTAATCCAGTTACTGCTTCTTGATTTTAAGTCATAGTTAGGATGCTGCCCCATCTTCAAGGTTCTAGACAAATTCACTTGTGTTTTCTGCTAGTACTTGTATAGTCTCATGTCTTCCTATATAAAGAACAGATTCAGTTTTGTGTTTTTCTTTTGGCTATCCACTTAGCTCAACCAACTGAAGGGTCCATCTTCTCACTAGCTTAGGTGACTATTGATATTTCCACCTACCCTTCAGTCTGTGTCTGAATTTTCTGTTTTGTTCATCTGTCCTCTTAACTATTCCTGGACCTGCACCTAACTGCTTTAGTTATAAAGGCTTTACAGTGAAAATATTCCACTCCAGCACCCTTTAATTGTTGTAGTGTTAAAATTAAGGAAAATGAGGTTGCATTTACCCCCAACTTTACTCTGTCTTGACTACCTTTAGCATCATGCTAAATGAACCATCCTTCTTGCAATTGCTACTAATATTAGCAAATTGAAAGGTCAGTTGTAAGGTCTCTTACACACACCCTGTATATTTGTAGGTTGTATATACAGCACAGCCATCACCAGCATCATTACGTGTCTTCAGAGACTAATAATGCTGAATGGAAATGCACCTTTCAGCATAAAAGCATCTGTATTCATTTTATCTGCTGCCTTTCTCCCTGACTATAACTTGTAAGCACTCCTATGTTGTGAGAAATTGCTCTTTTAACTTTTTGCAAAGCAATACTTTGCTGAATTTTCATAATACAATTGATTATGGTAATTTTCACTGTATCTCTTGGTAATGCTTCTTTAAAAAGGCAAATATTGCAGCCACTGCTCACCCCATGTGGGCCGCTCTCCTTCCAGCTTAGACGAGGGGGTGAACTGAAACTTAAAGGGTGCATAGCAGAAAAGAATGTTTTTAAAAGGTGTAATGCCCAGTGGCTCATGAGGCTGAGGCAGAAGGATGGCAAGTTCAAAGCTGGACTCAGCGAAAGCGAGACGCTAAGCAACTCAGTGAGACCCTGTCTGTAAATAAAATACAAAATAAGGCTGAGGATGTGACTCAGTGGTTGAGTGCCCCTGAGTTCAATCCCTGCTACTCCCCCCAAAAAGGTGTGCTGTTTGCAAATTAGCTGTGTTTGCCTGTTGATTGCGCCACTGCTCCTTCACTGCTATAGAAACATACACTTCATCGCCCACTTTGCTGCATTCAGACATGGCTATAGGAAGAAAAGCTACCATAGTTAACATGACAAGTCAGCCACCCCTTTCTCCTTGTTTTTACAGGCATGTTTGCCACCGTCGCAGGGATATCCCAGCGTGCTCCTGTGCACTGGGCGGAGAATGTCATTGGGGCAGCTGTTTGCTTCCCATATGTCATAGCGCTTGATGACGAGTTCATCACAGTCCACAGCATGTTGGATCAACAGCAGAAACAGACCCTGCCCTTTAAGGAAGGCCACATCCTACAGGACTTTGAAGGTACCTGTTGAAATCTTAAATAGAATTATTTATCAAATCTTTTTTTTTGGTGGGAAGAGGCTGTCACTCTATGTAGAGTATATATGACAGTCTATCTTCTTTATAAAACTGAATAACTATATGATATTGAAATATTATTTTAGTATACTTAAAAGTTTCTGGTGATTTTTGCTTCGTTCCTGGTTATATAAATAAAAATGACTTTGCAAAAACAAACAAAAAAACACCTTTTTGATGTTTTTTTTTTTTTTTTTTTTGGTAAATGATCAAGGGCCCTTGGGAAATGGGCCTCAATCTGAGCATAGAAGAAACACAAATGACTGTAATATAGTGTTCTCACTTCAGTTAGTGCAAGGTTGAGATTTTAGTCAACATCTAGAGTAGTTTAAGAGTTTGACAGACTTGGAATAAGGCTCATTGGGTGAGCAAAAGAGGAGGCACTGCCTGGAGATCTCAGGGAGGGCTTCATGAAGGGAAGGGATTTGAGCCAGACCTTTAAGGATGGGAAGGAGCTGGCCAAGCAGATGTGGTGTGAAGACCCTTCCAGGAGACAAAAAGACCTGTGCAAATCTGTGCAAGAGGGAATGGGGAGGGACCAGAGACCCAGGCCCATCAAGCTCTGCACCGTAGCAGCACTGCACTGTGTAGGTGGAAGGGTGAGTGAGCTGAGGCCGAAGCCGACCAGGGCAATTAGGGAGCCACCTCATCTTGTGCACCAGTTAAGAGATTTGTTTCACCTTTTCTCAATTTTTATTTTAAACACTTCCAAACATACAGGAAAGTTGAAAGAGAAACAAGGTGAACTCCCATAAACCCTTCACCTAGATTCAATACTTGTTAATGTTTGGTTAATTGTTGAAAGTAAGAGGAGGACGTCATGAAATTTAACGCTGATGTAGGTCAGTAGGCGTCTCCTAAGAGCAAGGGCATCTTCCTCCAATGCCACACTGCCATGTTCATAGCCAAGAACATGAGCATTGGCTGTGTGCTACCATCTAATATCCCCCCTGTATTCAGATTTCCCTACTCGTTCTAAGAACTTTCTTTGTTATATTTTCTTCAAACACAGGAACTATTCTAGATTTTGCATTGTGTTTGCCAGTTAAGAATCTTAGTTCACCAAACGATGCCCTCCCTGTATCTTAGCTGCAGGGGACATAAGCCATATGAAAGAGTCCCCAGTGCAAAGTCGCTCACATTCTAGGTGGAGGACTGAAATGTGACATGGAGTAGAATATAAGGCATCCCTTGGTATCCTTGGGGACTGGTTCCAGGACTCCTCTTGAATCCAGAATCCAGAAATGCTCAGGTCCTGTATATAAAATGGTCTAGTATTTGCATAGAACCTATACTTATCCTCCGACATAATTTAAATAATCCCTAGATTACTTACAACTTCTGATACACTGTAAATGCCATGTAAATAGTTGTTCTTTTTATATTTGAGGGATGAAGACCAAAAAAAGTCTGTACATATTTAGTAAAGGTGCATCCCTCCCCCATTATTTCCCTCCCTGGCTGGTTTAATCCATGGATGAGTGACCTATGGATACAGATACCATTTGTGTAGCAGTGTGGTGAGGCTTTGTGCATTGAGTGGTAGAGGTGGGTACAGGGAACTATGGACATAGAAGAGACTGCTGTAACCCACCTGGTGTGAGGACAAAGGAAGGCTTCCTGGAAAAAAATGACACCAAGCAGGGAAGGGACAGAATCTGCTAAGAGCTTGAAAGAAACTACTTTAGTCAGAATACAGAAGGCAATGGGACTGGGGTTGTAGCTCAGTGGTAGATCACTTGCCTTGCATGCTTGAGGTACAGGGTTCGAATCTCAGCACTACATAAAAATAAAGAAAGAAAGAAAACAGAAGATAAAACAAAAAGACCCATTAACTACTTCTAGTACACAGGTAAGCTTGGATGAGAGTTTCTTGGGCAGGAAATCAAATTTAATTTGAAAGCACAATAATAGGAGCTAGTCTTGGTCTGCAGTCCTGACTCTTCTGTGGGCGACCTGTGAAGGGTCTCACAGTCCAGAAAGGACAACAGTGTTGGCCTTGAGTCAGGTGAACTGGCAGGAAGGTGGGGAAATGATGATGCTAATGGCAAAAATTGGAGGTATTTGGATGGAAGGTGAGCATAAAATATGAACTCATGGCTCAAAATGTTGTATTAACATCTTAGTTCTATATTAACTGACTTGAAAGGAAATTTTTAATAAATCTTACATGAAATATATCATAATTATTATTGACAATGTTTCATGAAAGAGCTCTATAGCTTAATTTGACCCCATGTGATGTTTTTCCTACACTGATTTTAAATTCCCCAGCATTTTTTGATAGAAAAAGGCTAAACAGCAGATGTTATTCTTTGGAAATAGAGTATTAAGAGTTGACCCCTTTTGCACAATCGTTAGTGTGGGCAGGAGAAAAGGGAATCATTATAATTTATAATTTCTGTAAGAATTCTATTGGAAAAACCGGTGAAATTGATTAACAAATCAGATAATGATCCATTTGAGGGAAAGCAATACATTTTCTCGCAGGCGGTGTTTTTTCCCTTCCCAACAATGTTCAATTTCTTCCCAGGAAGAGTGATTGTTGCCACAAGTAAAGGAGTTTACATCTTGGTTCCATTACCTCTGGAAAAACAAATACAGGATCTACTAGCAAACCGAAGAGTGGAGGAGGCTTTGGTTTTAGCAAAAGGAGCCCGGAGGAACATTCCGAAAGAAAAATTTCAGGTTTGTAATTAACTGGTCACAAGAAAGCATGCCTGTCAGCCACAAGCGAGGGAGCATTTGGATTCAACTCCTCGCCATCGGCCTTACTGTACACCAGACCGTACACTTTGCTTTCGTATCTGCTATTTAATTTTCTCCACATTTTGCACCTGTTCAGTGTACAGATCAGTGGAACAGCTCCACTAGGGCTGTGCAGCACTCAGATAATCAGGTTTTGAACTTCTGACTTAATTCCTCCTTCTTGATACACTAAGTTGTATTCTTAACCGATTTAGTCTTCAGTGGAGCTTCCTAGAAGAATCAAGACCATAGTTCCTGTCAGCCAGAAGAGTGAGGTCGGGCTAATTGGGCTCTGATTTTTAGACTTTGTGGAGCAGGTTGAATTAAAGTTGAGATTTCTGTCATCTATAGCAGTGCTTTGCTAGCCCTATTGTTAAAGTACTTATTTGAAGGAACCAACCTAGTTGATTTCCTTTGGAAATAACTTTTAATGCATTTAAGAAACATTAAATATAATGGGTTTGATAAATGTAATTGATAGATGTCAAGTTCCCTGGGAATTATTACTCAATCAGATGTAGGGTGTTTGGGCCTACATATTTGAGAGTGATAAAATAATGGTGTGCATGCACTTCATACAGTTATCCAAGTTGATTATTAAAAGTTTTCACGAATTAGTAGTGTTTGTCAGATTTCATACATGATCATGTTACAGCTATGGAACAACATGGTATGCTGGGGCCGCAGCTGCTCCATGCAGGCAGAGGAAGCTTTTCAAAGTGAACGCAGAACAGATGTGTCCTTTCCAGCTACGGGATTTGAAAATGGGGATACCTTTTCTCTGTGTAAGCACCACTGAGTTTTTCCGTCTTTGTTCCCAACTTTTGTTGGAGACTGATCTGTTAGCATTCAGCAGGGGGCAGCAAAAGCAAGAAGAAGAAGCTGCTGTGTGTTCACGGGCTGTTACTGTGCTGGACACTTAGGTGATTTCGCCTCCACTTTGTGCTGTGCCAGTACTGGTGCCAGGAGGGCAGGATGCAGGGCGGAGGCAGATCCCCAGGCTGCTGCTTCCTGTTGGCTCCTTCTGTCGTCCCGTGGAGAGAGGCCACACGTGCTGCTGTCTGGGCAGTGTTGGGGAGCAGGGTGCACCAAGGTTTTCAGCAGCTTGGGGGAGGTATCTACGGACATACTTTTAAGTAGGTAACATTTTCTTAACGAACTTTTCAGTGTTCAGCCTTCTGTATCTGATTTTTGGTTTTCTCTACTTTTTTTACCATGAGTAGAGAGATATACAGACAACACCTTGTAAAATAATCAGTGTCTTGCTCTCGAGTCTGGTATCTCAGGATGGTTTTTCCTTTCTCCCCTGTTCCCTGCCTTCTCCCTGGATGTCTCTGAAGTCATACATGCAGCCGTAGAGATACATCTTCAGCATTATAGTGAATACAGCCTTTATTCTCAGTTCCTGTTGTTACTGTGGGTGTCCAGAACTTTCTCATATTTCCCCTGAATCATGTCAACAGCCTCTTGCTTATGTGTCTGTGGTCCACCCTGCCACCACCATAGAAGTGATCTTGCTCCATGTGACCGAATCCTTTGCTTAATATAATCAATGGGCAAGTCATCGGTAAAGTCCAAACCCTTGAAGTGCTCCTTAGTCTGTCTCTATGACTTCATCTTCTGTGGTTCCCCTCACCCCTATGAAACACATGTCTAACCCCTATTTGGCCACCTCAAAAGGAAGAAGACAAAGAGAACAACTAGACAGCATTTTAAAATGTTGTTTATTTTATCCTCAGAAATATTCAGCAATAACCAGTGTTTGTTTGATAGAGAAGCCCCACGTGCCTGGCAGCCAGATCAGCCTGGCCTGTGGATACTCTGCTGTGAAGTCTAGGCCAGCCTCTCTGCAGCCCTCTTGCCTGGCTGGCCTGCACCTCCCCAGTTCCAGAATGTGCCATGCACTTCTTCACTTCCCCCTCTCCTGCTTCTTATTTCTCAGTGTCTGTGCCGTTTTCCATGACCAGTGTGTACTTTTCTACTTGATAAAATCCTGTTTCAATATCTTGCACTAATCTGACTTTATCACTAAGCCTGCCCTTCCTTCCAGGCAGAGCTGAGAGCTCTTCCCTCCTCACTTCCACATGACAGATATGGTTTGAGCATCCCTAACTCCCAAATCCAAAATCCAAACTATTTTTAATGCCAGTGTAACACCGCAAGTGGAAAATTCTGTACTCATCCTCATGTGTTGGGCCCCATTTAAAATGTTGGTATACTAAAAATATTGTAGAAAATCGCCTTCAGGCTATGTGTATAAGGCATATGTGAAACATGAATGAATTTTATGTTTAGGCTTGGAATTGCCATCCCCAGAATAGCTCATTATGCATATGCAAATATTCTGAAATCTGGAACAGTTCAAAATCTGAAACACTTCTGGTCCCGGGCATTTTGGGTAAGGGATACTTACCTGCATTGGTGTGTATCACACTGCCTGTCATTATTTATCAGTGTGCTCCTCAGCTACGTACCTTTCCCTCCCCAAGAACCTAGGTAGAGTCTTCCCTAGGAAAGAGTCAGTGAGTTCACAACTCAGAGCTTTGAGCTGATCTCCCAACAGAGCTGTGATATAATGGAGCAGAGTTTTTGTATGAAATACAAACCAGAAAAGACAGTAAGACAATATTAACCCCAAAAAGATCTAGGTAAAGTTTTTCTTGAATGTGTGCATTTTAAGGATTAGATGCAACTCATAGCTAGGTGCATTGTTTTTGTGATTTTAGAATGCTGATGATCTGGCAGAGAGGCCGGAGTCCAGTGGACTGGTTCTACACCACCACGCCCCTTTTTCTGCATTTAAAGCAGGTACCAGTTCTGCTTCCCTGAGCTCTGACCTAGTGAGGGGGTCATCAGAAAGTTTAACTGTGGGACTCAGATTATAGGAATGTTTCTTCTCGAGAGTCAAAAGGGTCAGAGAGCTACTTAGAACTGTAGGAAAGCAGGGCTTCGATTGTATTAAGCATGAGGATGCAATCTCGAAAGAGACGGTAAAGAGACATTGGTCTTTATGTAAGGCACAAAATTTCCTGATTTGCGCCATGTGATAGGGAGGGTGCTTATAGTTAAGCTTGAGCTCTGTAGAGTTTTCTTTCCATCTCCTCTAAAAGGATTTCATATGTGTCTCCAAAAGCCAGGGTGTCCTGTTTAACAGTCACCCCTGTACCATCCTCCAGGGTACCCCGGGTCAGCACTGTGCACTTCTAGTGGTGGGACCTGCTCAGAGCCCACTCACCCTACCCTAGTTGTCCTATGAATATTTTTGACTTGCGTTTATTTTTTATCCTTAGGGAAAATCCACTAGACTGTATAGGACAAATACACAATAGGAACTGCCTCAAAAAAGAGAAAACCAAAGGAGTTTGGTAAAATTGATACCATTAAGGTGACAATTAGAATAAAGAACACAAACACATCAAAAGAAGACAAAAAATGAAGGAAGGAGAAAGAAGGAAAGAGTAAGAGCTGGGGAGGGGAGAAGAAGTGCAAATAAAACAGAATCTGTAAAAAGCAGGGCAGGTAGTGAATAGGGGAAGGTAGAAAAAGAGAGACTTCTTTGAATATGCTTTATTTTGTTGTTTTGACTACTGAGCTATACTAATAGTTCACAGAATTACAAAACAAATTAAAATTTAAAAAGCAATTCCTACAAAAGAAAAGGCAGGTGAAGGAAATGAACCTAGCTGTGCACATCAGAGTTGATGGCAGAACCGCCCAGGGACTACCCCAAGTCATTGGAAAGCAGCCTGAGCTTGCCTTGCAAGACCTTGGGTTTCTTTTTCACAGTAGCTTTTAATGTGTGGGTGCTCCCTCTTTTCCTGTGCCCACCTCTGCTCAACCTCCTCACCTTGGGAACCGGCCACTTGTCTTGCTTTTGGGTCTGTGAGTTCCTGGCTTCCTTCCAGGTCAGGACTTCTCAGGTTGTGTTTCACCAGATACTTAAGCAGGGATGGTAACAGGTGCAGACTGCGAAGAGGCTCTGTTTTGGCAGGCTAATTAACTGGACTGGTAACTCAAGGTTTGCTCAGAGCCTTTAGTATACCCATCCTGTGATCCTATTTTATTACATTTTTATCTTTCTGAAAATCCTAAAATGTATAGGGGTTTAGGTAGGTCTGTGTGTGTGTGTGTGTGTGTGTGTGTGTGTGTGTGTGTGTGTGTATGTGCATGCACACATATGTATCTACCAGCTTAGGTGTGAGGTAGGGTGTGTTTTGACATGAATCTGAGTGGTCGGTTCCACACCAGGAGTGGGCTGTCCTCTGGGAGTTGTTAGCTGGTTTGTAATGACTGTGTTTGGTGGTTTGCCTTCTTGGGGCTACAGTCAGTGTTGGTGAGGAAGGGCATGTCCATCAGCCCTGCAGACTGAATAAAATTATCTATTGACATCCCTCAGTGTCCACTGGGGATTGGTGCTAGGAACCCGCTCAGATACCAAATCCATGAATATTCAAGTTCTTTTGATAAAATGGCTGTTGTTTGCACAGAATCTATACACATCCTCCTGTATACTTCAAATCATTTGTAGGGTTCCTTGTAATACCTAATATAGTATAAAGGCAATGTAAATTATAATTGACAAGAAAAAATGTACTTGTTCGGTACAAATGCAATTTTTTTTTTTTTTTCTGAAATGTGTTTGATCCACAGTTGGTTAAATCCATAGATACAGAATCCACAGATATGGAAGGCTGGCTGTGCTCCCTTGAGGGGGAGTGGGATCCAAATCTGATCCTATAAGTAGGCTTTTCTGCCCTCAAAAGAATCTATTTTTCAGTTGAAAACTCCTAGAATAGGTCTGAGGTTGTTTTTGTCATGAAATCCCTCAGGTCTAGTTCAGGTGACCTACAACCTCCCATCCCCAACCCATCCCAGGGTTAAGGAACCAGTGGTAGCTAGGAGAAAAAGGGCCATGGAAGGAGACAGGGCCTGCTAGAGCCATTGTGGTCCCTGTGTGTCTGCTCGTCCCCCAGCTCCTGGGTTTTCAGGAGCTGCTGCCACGGTGCTCACAGGGTCATTGGATTGGTTTTCCTCCTTGGAAAGCCCCTGTTGTAGCTCGAGAAACAGTCCAGTCTGAGTCCTCCCTTGGTCTGCTGACTTCCTGCAGACTTACAAGGAAACATCTTCCTGCCTGCAGTAAGTGACCCCTGTGGGTCCCTGTGCTTGCCTCGCCACTCATTTCTGTTACATTTGGCCCCATGAGCAAGTGCAGCTGCCAGAGATGCCATGTCTTGGGAACTAGCACTTGTCACAGTGAAGAGGTCTGTGCTGCCAGGGTGGGATTATTTCTGCTGCTTGTAGAAAGATTCCTATTAAAACATCCTGATTTTCTTCACCTCTTTCTCTTTCATGGGAAAAGGATCTGTGCACCCCACTTCCCTCCAATACTCATAGATACAGTAGAATCAAGCAAGTGGTCTTGAAAGGATGATGGAAAAAATTTAGATCCTGGCATTAGTTAGGAAAGCAAACTGCAGGCCCAGCCTCAAGAGAGAGAGAACATTTATTGAGTGCTTACTGCATGCCAGGTCTTGTTGTGCATGCTGGACACAGTGAGAGTCTTCCTCACCACAATTGTGAGGTGGACCCTGGTAAGATGCAGGTACAGCGTGAGGGATTGAGGGGCTTGCCCAGAGCACAGAGCCAACAGAGGGCAGAGCCAGGACTCACACAAGGACTCATACCCCAGGGGGCTCCAGTCTGACCAGCAGGTCACCACAGAAATCAGAAACCTTTGGCTGCTATCAAGTTCACTAAAGAAAAAAAAAAAAAAAACTCTGCTAGGAGAAGCTCTTTCTTTTTTTCTGGGGATGGTGGAGGTAAAATATACATAACATAAAATAGACCATGGCAACTATTTTGAAGTGTGCATTTCAGTGGCATTAAGTGCATTCAGTGTTGTGCGGCCATCACCACTGTCCATCTGCAGGACATTTCATCTTCCCAGGCTGCAACTCTATCCTCATTAGGCACCGACTCCCCACTTCATCCCAGCACACACATGCCCAGCCCCAGCAGCCACCCTCTCCCTTCTCTCTCTATGTGTTTGCTTACTCTGTGTGCCTCATACGAGAGGAATCATACGGTATCTGTCTCTTTGAGTAGCCTGCATCCGAATGCCCTTCCTTTTTAAGACTGAGTAACATTCCATTAGTTCGAGAAGTTTCTTTTTTTTTTTTTTCTTTTTTCTTTGTGGTGATAGGGATTGATCCAGAGCCTCAGGCTTGCTAAGCATGTGCTCTACCACTGAGCTACACCCCAGGCAAAGCATATTCATGAAGAGCCATAGAACAAACTACACTTTGAATTTAGTGCTCCAAGAACTGTTTGCTTCAGAAGCTTTTGTGTGATATCCACCTTAGCCAGTGCAGTCTTGAACAGGCTTAGAAAACTTTACATTAGACTCTTCTGGCTTCATAAAATTTCCAATTCCCCAAATCACAAAAGTTAGAAATCTCCATTCATATGTGTGTGTGTGTGTGTGTGTGTGTGTGCGCGCGTGCATATATATAGAGACAGACACAGAGTCATTGTATGTATGTATGTGGGGTATATATAGATATGTGTATGTGTGTGTGTATGTATGTGTGTGTATATATATATATATATATATATACACATACATACACACACACATACACATATCACTCAGAACTAACATGGATTTTAACTTCAATTTCTACTCCCAGAATACACATGACCACTTTAGTCTGACTTGAGTGTTGGGCCCCAGCCTTGGGGCAGAGTAGATACTAAGTGACTCCCCAGATGTCTGTTTGTCTGAATTATGCTCTACCTGGGGATTTTGATAACTTCCTAAAACTAAAGGATGAACTAATAACAAAAGAAGAAGAAGAAAGTCTTTGAGTTAGCTGTGGTGTTAGAAGCTAAACAGACATGCAAGGGATGCCTTCACCCTAGATATAAGCACCAGGGACATTGAAACAAAGGATGATACAAAGAACAACATCACATTCTACCTAAAACTCTTCCCCGTCATTCCCATGTACTCACCCTTCCTATCCTTTTCCCATGGTCATATATTTGTAATTGGTATCACCTGAGCAGAAAGCAAGAAGAGGTGTCAGACACCTGGAAATTAGGCACCTTCAGAGAACCAAGAATTGGTTGTACTTGCTAAAGTTTCTAATCAGGCATTTGTAGGTAAAATTTGATATTGTTCTTTATATTGTCCTTCATTTCATTGTCCATGGGGCCTAAATCCAAGATGAAAGAATATTTTTGCATGCTCCCTCCAAGTCTGCATGTATCATTCTCAGACTAGGATATATAAAATAGCACTCTGTCTTAGTTGGTTTTCTTGCTCTAACAAAATACCTGAAACATGGTAATTTATAAGACTAGAATTTTATTTGGCTTATGGTTCTAGAGGCTTGGAAGAGCATGGCACTAGCATTTGCTTGGCATGTGGTAGGCCTTCCTTGCTACATCATAACATGGCAGAGGGCATCACATGGTGGGCAGAGCAAGTGCTACTTCAGGTCTCTTCCTCTTCTAATGCGAAATGAGGGCCTCACCCTCATGACCTCACCTAATCCTAATTAATACCAAAAGACCTCATCTCTAAGTGTCATCCACATGTGTACTTGGGGGTTAAGTTTTCAATACAGGACCTTTCAGGGCACATTCAGACCATAGCATTCCTTATTTGTGGAGATTAGGAGTGTTAGTAAAAGTAATCTCTATTTTCCTTCAGGTAGTGGGAGAGTAGATGACATCTGCGTCCTACAGCCATAGGGAATGGATTGCCACTAAGCCGATGTCTCATTGACAAGCTCAGGTGTGACTGAAAATCCTTCCTGCTGCAGGAATGGCCTCCCTCGTTTCTACTTTCAGAAATGGACCTGGCGTTCCCAGGCAACAGAACCTTGGCCTGCTATCTTGGCTGAGTGTTGGGTGGTATAATTAGGTCTGTCTTTAGGTCAGAAATAGCTGGTTAGGGGAAGAAAAATAAAAGCTGATGGAGATAAGAGAATATCTACTGAGGTCCCCGGAGGAACTGTCGTAATACTTTTGAGAGCTCTGTGATACTAGTGAGCTGGGATGTAGCTCAGTGGTAGAACACTTACTTACTTTGCATGTGTGAGGCTCTGGGTTCCATCCCCAGCACTAAAGGAAAATAAAATAAAATAAAACTGTAGTGAAAGTCCTTTTAGAGCTAATTTGAGAGAACAGCATTGTTCTAAAAAAGCAATAACAGAAAGCATTGGCCTATAGAATCTGAAAGATCTGGCTTTGAATCATAGCTCAACCATTTATTACTTGAGTTACTTTGGCCTAAAAACTTAACCTCTCTGAGCAGAATTTTCTTGTCTTTAAATTGGGGAAGGTGAATGACAGTGAGTAGAGTTTTGTGGAAATGGACCACATAGTCCTTCAGGTCCATAAGCTCTAAATGGCAGATTCAGCCAGTAGTATGGGGATGCTGAGGTGTGTGCCTTGGGTTGGGGAATTGATGGCTTGTGGAAGAGAGTGGTGGATTAGAAGGAGGAAGGATTAAGGTCAGAGAGAACAGTTAAGACACAGCCAGGTCTTTAGCTGGGAGGACAAGGGCTGGACTATGGATGACTGATGTGAAAAGAGAGTGTCTAGAAGTCATTTCAAACTGTGAGCACACAAAAATGAGAAGTTGGGCAATGACAGGGAGTGGGTAGGATTGATGCCCCAGGAAGATTCTAGAAGCATGTATTGCTGTTGCTGCATGTTACAGAGCAAAGGATCCTGTGGTTGAGGAAAGCAGTATCACAGTGAATCAAACCAGTAACTACACCTTGGTTGCAGGAACTCAGACTGCCGTCTGCTGTGGGCGGGGTGTTCCCAGGAGAGAGTGCACAGCATTTCCCTAGCTCTGGCTGAGAGAGCCCAGGCATCTGTGTGGTCATTAAACCTTGTGTCCTAGGGCTACTCTGGAAAGTGTGGATTTTGGAAGAGCAGGAGGGTGGGCGGCTAGCTCCTAGACTGCCAGAAACCCTGAGTTGTTCTGTCCACCTGAGCAGCCAGAGGCAGAAGCAGACATTGAAGTCCTGCTGTTTAATAACGAGGAGAAGATAAAGCCATACAGTGAGGAAGGATTGGAGATTTATGGACACAAATCCATGAAAACACCTGTTAATCAAAACTATTCAGAGAAATCAATCAGGGGGCTGAGGGTGTAGCCTAGTGGTAGAATGCTTGCTAGCATTCACGAGGCCCTGGGTACCATCCCCAGTATTGAAAAGAAAAACAAAGTTGCATGTGCACTGACCAAATGCGGGCCTTTTTTTGTACATTATTTCATAAGCAATATGGCATAACAGCTATTTACATAGCATTTGCGTTGCATTTGGTATTATAAATAATCTAGAGATAATTTAGTATACAGGAGGGTGTGCATAGGTTCTCTGGAAATACTGTCCCATTTTATATAAGGCATCCTTGGATGTTGGTGTACGTAGGGGTCCCTCAGACTAATCCCTCTTGGGCACTAAAGGGTGACCGTGTATATAATTTCATATATACGTTTTCTCTAACTTGTAACTTCCTATTTCTGTATAATAATAATCATTTAACTTGAGTTGTGGATTTGAAATTTAGGTTCCTCTTTCTCTCTTTCTCTCTCTTTCTTTCTTTCTTTCTTTCTCTCTTCCTCCCTCCCTCCCTCCCTCCCTTCCTTCCTTCCTTCCTTCCTTCCTTCCTTCCTTCCTTCCTTTCTTCTTTCAACAATGCTGGGCTAGGCAAGTGCTCTACCATGAAGTGATACCTCCTGCTCTCTGTGACGGCCATGAGGTGTCTCTAAGAAATGAAATCTGTGTTTCCTTCCAGGTCATGTACCGAAGGATTCTGCAGCAGGCGGGCTTTATCCAGTTTGCACAACTTCAGTTCCTGGAAGCTAAAGAGCTATTCAGGTAATTTCTGGTGTCAGTAGCAAGGCTGCCTTGACAGTGTCCCCCTGTGCTCAGACCTCCTGCTCCTGTGACGTCCTGGTGGGAAATGCTATAGTGGTTAGCTGGAGCTGCAGATGGGGTGGGGGGGCTCACACCTCCCAGGCTGGGGTGGGTCCCAGCCTTAGGTGAAAGGGCCTAGTTCTAGGTAGGGTGAGGCTGAGGATCAGCCTAAGGCAGTCTGTGAGGAGAATTCTGTGGAGGAGGCCTCGGGGCTGTGGCTGCCCGAGGAGGAGTCTGAAGGGTGCTCATGTGAGGATTCTGAGGAACCACCTATTTGTGCTTCCTTCTCTCCGTAGATTTTATTAGATTCTGAATTTAGAAAAAGCAAGGGCTTTCTGGAAAAAGCTATGAAAATTTTTCATTGTCTTCTAAAGGCTTTTGAAGTGTGATATTCCTGCTCAGTTCTGTTAGGAAGTTGGAAGCTGAGTTTTGTCATTGGGAGTCCCTGGGCATTGTGATTAATGCTGTACCTGCAGGGAGCTCCCCTGAGCCGCTTTTGCCATTCATCACTTGTGCCCATCTACAAGCACACCCCTGGCCCTCACACCTGCTCTTTCAGCTGCCCTTGCTCTGCCGGGGTGGGGTGCTTGGTGAGGCAGATTCTCAGGAAGGTTGTTCAGCACTGCCTGAGAGGTGAAATTATACACCCTTAAACACCCCCTGAAGCCCCGCCCCCTGAAGCCACGCCTTCCCAATGACTTTTCCCAGCACCTCACTAGAACAGAGTCTGCAGTTTATAGCTACCTAGCAAACGAGATGTAGATCATTTGCAGCTCGGCGATGACTTGAGGGGAACCCTGTCTGTGTCATACCATCTGTTGCCCATTCTTGGAGATGATCGCGTATAACCCGCACATGTACTGACATCTTGCTCACAAAATTGGGTGTAGAGAATGGATTTCTGTGTCAAGACTCATTCTGTGAGTAATGATGACTGATACCACTTTTACTCCTACAAATCCTATGTGCTGCTACCATCTGTTCCTAGAGAGATCAGTGGCTTTGGGATTTAAATAGATTCTTTGTGACTTTGGACCTCAACTCTTCTGCCATTCCTTGTTTTTTCCTGCAATGTCAAATACCTCCTCATTGGTATCATGGTGTGTTTATCTCCAAACATCTTCTTTTCCTTGTGTGTCAATCTGAGACAGTGGGCGAATAGCCATGGATGCATGGTCTCCTGTTTTGATAAGAGTGTTAGGTCGATGAAGTGACTTAGGAACAAAGCACCAAGCAGCCCCCCCCACACACACGAAAGAAACACCGATAGGGCACTGATGGAACTGCCTGTCAATCAGTAGGGTCTCCTGGCCAATCCTGGATCTTAGTTCCCCATCCAACTCCAGTGGGACAAAGGACTCTAAAAACCCCTGCACCTGTCCCAAGCCCTCCCTTCCTGCCCTAAGCCCCATAAGACTCCAGTCTAGTTGAGCCCCCACGCAGTTTCTCCTCAGACCCTCCTCTTGCTCTGTTGGTCTGAAGGTTCTGCCCAGGAGTGGGATCTCAATAAAGCCTCGTTCAGCAGCCTTTTAAAATCTGCCTCCTTTTGGTTGTCCCCGCTGCCTGACCTTACAAAAAAGAGAATAGAAGTTGGGCCTGTCTGTCATTAGGACAAGGTTCTTTCATACATTAGCCTCTCAGTAGCTCCACTTCAGGTTGACTGCTGCTCAGTTTTTGTCAAAAGTGTGACTGAGATCCAGGCATGGTGGTGCAAGTCTGTAATCCCAGTGACTTGGGAGGCTGAGGCAGGAGGATCACCAGTTCAAACCGAGCCTCAGCAAATTAATGAGGCTCTAAGCAACTCAGTGAGACCCTGTCTCTAATAAAATATAAAAAAGGGTTAGGAGTGTGGCTTAGTAGTTAAGCATCCCTGGGTTCAATCCCTGGTACTAAAAAAAGAAAAAAAAAAAAAAAGTCTGAGAGAATTCATAGGTGTTTAAGGTGCTCTATGACAAGGTGAGGGTGCAGGGATGGGGAGTGGAAGGAAGGGAGACCGAGGCAGAAGCCAGTGGAGTGGGGGATGGGAGCTCAGAGACCACTGAGGGGACGTAGTGAACATTGCAGGCAGTGACAGTGCCAGGGTTCGGACAGTCCCCACTTCTTTTTCCTCCAGAACTATCCCATAGGTGGCTCTGACATTGGGCCCAGGTGGAGACCTATAGCTCTGTGATGCCTCCATTGATGTTGTTATTGCCAAGGGGACCAGCAGGCTGGAGGGAAAAGGGCCCAGCAATGAGTTAGACAGGGGACATCAACAAATGTGGTCTCAGGATGTTCTGCTGAGAACAGAACATTTGAAAGCTGCGTCCTAATGTTCTGCTCTGAATTCTATCAAGAGTCACAGCAGAAATGGCAGTATGAATAGTTCTGTCTCTTACGTAGTCAGACCATTGCCAGTGTTAGGTTCTTTTATTTGGTACTGGGAACTGAACCCAGGGCACTTAACCACGTAGCCACATCCCCAGTCCTTTTTGTTTTTTATTATGAGACGGGGTCTTGCTAAGTTGCTGGGTCTGGCCTCAAACTTGTGATCCTCCTGCCTTACCCTCCCGAGCCACTGGGATTACAGGTGTGCACCAACATGCCTGGCTTGTGTCAGATTCTTATAATTCTCCTTCAAGAACTGTCCCACAATCTATTTATAATTAAATGTCAGGAAAACAGTGATTTTCGGAAGAACTGTGACGTTGTCTGCCTGGATGCCGATGTGTGACATCCTTGGTTGGGCTTGGTCTGCCGCGGTTCTGAGGTGCCAGGGCTACCCTGGGTTTTCCTGGTAACGTAGGCATCTCGATGTTCCACTTGCACGCTGTGGGCCTACGTGTCTGTGACTGTCATTCCCGGTTCTCTTGTGGAACCAGGTGGTGTCACAGGATAGGTAGTGCTGCCTTGTACTTGCAGATTTGGAGGATCGCTCCGATGTGCCACCCCGTGTCCACCCCTGTTCACATGTGCCCACAGGCACTGCCCTCCAGTGTCGTTTGTGTGCCTATGTGTACTCTTTCTCTCTTTTTGCTTCATTTAGTTTGACACTGTAATTGCAGAAGCGGCCAGCTTGACGTCCGGGAGCTGATCTCTCTCTACCCCTTCCTGTTGCCCACCTCCTCTTCATTCACTCGGTCCCACCCTCCTCTTCACGAGTACGCAGACCTGAACCAGCTGACCCAGGGGGACCAGGAGAAGATGGCCAAGTGCAAACGCTTCCTCATAAGCTACCTGAACGAAGTCCGCAGCACAGAGGTCGCTAATGGCTACAAAGAGGACATTGACACAGCTTTGCTCAAGCTGTATGCAGAGGCTGACCACGACAGCCTGCTGGACCTCCTGGTCACCGAGAACTTCTGTCTTCTGACGGACAGCGCTGCCTGGCTAGAGAAGCACAAAAAGTGAGTGTTCTCCTCCAGCGGGACGGGCTTCCCACTTGGGCTCTGCCGCGAAGCTGATGTAGCCAGTGTGACATTTGGTTCCTGGCAGGTCCACTCAGTGGCTACCTTGAAATTGCAGTGACCTCAGGAGCTGAGTGCTCTCCAGATGCTGTTGCTCTTATCACTATCCAAGGGGTGTCGGGGCCATTCACTCTCTCCTCATTCTTTAATAGTAAGACTACAATTTAGAACTAGTCACGGGCTTTGTTATTAAATGGAGCCATTTTTAAGTTTCTTCTGTTGTCAACCGAGGATTCACTTGTGCAAATGCCATGTGATTTTTAATTAAAGACTGCATTGGCCAGGTGTGGTGGTATGCGCCTGTAATCCCAGCAGCTCAAGGCTGAGGCAGGAGGATCACAAGTTCAGAGCCATCCTGAGCAACTTAGCGATGTGCTAAGCAACTCAGTGAGACTCTGTCTCTGAATAAAATACAAAAAAGGGCTGAGGATGTGGCTCAGTGGTTAAATGCCCCTGAGTTCAATCCCTAGTACCAAAAAAAAAAAAAGTGCATTGAGTCTTTGATAACCAAACTGTTTAAATAGACACCTGGATAAATGATGAAGTGGTATGGTTTTTGACCTTGGTCCCACAAAGTCATGGTTGAAAACTGCCTTCATTACGTCCATGAGTTAGTAGCAGCCTCCTGTCCAGGGCCGCTTGGTGCATAGTGACTAGCTAGATTAGGGCTGGCAGCTTCTTCATCCAGGGTAGGAAGTCACAGAACTGATCATTCTAGGCCCCAGTTTTCTTATCTTTAAAAATGAAGGGCATTGGGTGATCTCTCAATTTCATATAAGCAGTAAGATTTTTAAAAATATTTTTTTGCCTATGATTTTTGTTAAGAATTTGAAGAGGCAGAAGGACTGATGAAATCCCACAGAGATCCTGGGGGTCACCATGCTAGACCCTGTTCAGTGCCTGAGATGACCTGGGCTTCCACGAGGGTTTTGGCTCTGTCCTCAGTTTCCCAGGTTACCAGAACATGTTATGGAGTGGTGTTATAGGCTGAGTATTCCTGACCTAAGGTGCTTGCAACAGAAGCATTGCAGGTTTCAGAGTTTCAGAGTTTTGGATGTTTGTATAGACTTCTGCAGTGAAACATCCCTAATCGGAAAATCCAAAATCTGAAGTGCTTCAAATTCTGAAACAGTTTGTGAGCATCGTGCCAGTCCTTCCCATTTGTAAATGAGGACGTAGAAGACTGGGTCAGTTAGTCTTCTTGCTCAGTGCAATTCAGTTCATCAGTCACGAAGCTTTAGTAGAAACTGAGGTCTCTGACCTCTGGGACCCTCTTCCTGAATCCCCTTGACTTTCTGTTGTCTATGGTTCCCGGACACCATCAGTGTTCTCTGCTGTTGTTCAGATTGAAGCTTCTTGCCCCTTTTCTCAAGAAATGCTCAGACAGTGGACCTTCCCCATGCTCTTACCACTGTGTCATGGGCTACTGTGGTAACTGAAGATATATGAAATTGTATTAGTATTTGAAGCAAAATAGAAAGCAATTCCAAATGCTATTTTCACATAGTATCATGGTATTTTCTTTTCTCAGCCCTCCCAAGGTTGGAATCATCCTTTTTTGGAGATTGATAGAGCACCTGTTTTTAGTGCCATAAGCAAAATAAATAGAAGTGAGGATCCTTTTGTTTGAAGTTAGCTGTCTTCTGAGTTGAATAGGATCCAGGGGAGCAAGCCAGGGGAGGTCACTATGTTGGTTTTGCCTGCAGCGGGTCATGGGGACACATTGTCCTGACGACTTTGTTCTCTTCCAGGTATTTTGCACTTGGACTGCTCTATCATTACAATAACCAAGATGCTGCCGCACTGCAGGTGGGTCCAAAAGCATTTTAGCATTATGTTGAAATCGGTGTCCTTTAACTCAGTGTTACTTAGCAAAAAAAGCTAAATCCACAAATTGATAGAAACCACTTTTGCCTGATCTCCTTTTATCCAGAACAAAAATAATATTGTTTTAGAAAGTGAATTCCTTGAGAAATGATGGCCAAGACTTTTCATTTCTTTGTATTCTTTGAAGAGCACTATCCAGATTGAGATTTTGAAACTTGAAAAATTTTCAAATGAAAAAGTACTGATAATTTATTTTTAATTTTCTTAAGTAGACGTGAAATAATTTTACATACTTATAGGGTACGTTGTGATAACTCGATGATACATGTACAGGACACGAAATGGTCAAATCAGGGTAATTAGCATTGCCGACTCCTTAAACATATTTACCACTTCTTTGAGTTGGGAATCTTTGAACTCCTCTGTTTTAAAATCTGTAATAAATTGTTGTAAACTGCAGTTCTGAGCTGTAGAACAGTAGGAATTACTTCTTCTAACTGTATTTTGTTTTCTATTATCCAATTTCCATCTATCCTTCTTCTCCCTACTTCCTAACCTTTAGTAACCACTATTTTTTCTACTTATTTGAATAAGACTTCTTATTGAACCACAGGGTATGTGACATCATTGTCTTATAAGAAAATTAGGGCAGAAAATAGCTATTGAATTTATCATTTCCACTGTTCCTGACAATAACCATTACCAATGAGCTGGGTAAATTACTATCCCTATGTCACCGTGACAAAACTGAAGCTGATCAAGGCCATGCCTCTGATCCCAGGTGGAGCTGGGATTTGAACCAGCGCTCCGGGTGGCCGGGCAGGGGTACTGCACCTGGAGAGAAATAGCATGGATTTGTCAGCCTGTCTCTCACCTTGCATTGTTGCATCTTCCAGCTTGCTTTTGAGCCTGACAGCTTCATCTCACACTCTCAGAGCACTTTCTCCCCTCTGTTCTTTGTTATCCACTCTTTTGCGTGTTGGACTGGTTTTCTGATATGTGTGTGTATATATATATATATATATATATATATATATATATATATATACACATACATACATATATATATATATGTAAATATATATATATTTACATATGACAGCAGAATGCATTACAATTCTTATTACACATATAGAGCACAATTTTTCATATCTCTGGTTGTATACACAGTACATTCACACCAATTCATGTCTTCATATCTGTACTTTGGATAATAATGATCATCACATTCCACCTTCATTAATTACCCCATGCCCCCTCCCTTCCCCAGAGTTTGTCTATTTCTCCCATGCTCCCTCTCCCTATCCCACTATGAATCAGCCTCCTTATATCAAAGAAAACATTTGGCATTTGTTTTTTTTTGGGGGGGGGGGATTTGCTAACTTCACTTAGCATTATCTTCTCTAACTCCATCCATTTACCTCCAAATGCCATGATTTTATTCTCTTTTATTGCTTAGTAATATTCCATTGTGTATATATGCCACATTTCTTTTTTGTTTCATTGTGTGAAGCAAAGAACATCAACCATATTCACCAAACTAACATCAACTCCATGACTTTGGCAAAGCCAAGTGTCTATTTAGTCTTTAGTTTTGCTTTGGGAAACTATCACAAGGTTGTGGGGAGAAAGGAACACTGGTACATTATTGGTGGGACTGCAGACTAAATCTCTGGAAAGCAGTTTGGAGATTCCTCAGAAAACTAGGGGTGACCCAGCTATCCCATTTCTGAGTATTTTCCCCAAAGATTTGAAATCAGCCTACTATAGCAACACAGCCACAGCAATGTTTAGAGCAGCAAAATTCACAGTAGTTAAATTCTGAAATCAACCCAGATGCCCATCAATAGATGAGTGCATTAAGAAATTGTGGTGTATATATACACAACAGAGTTCTACTCAGCCATTAAAAAGAATGAGATGATGGCATTTGCCAGTAAATGGATAGAAATGCAGAACATCATGCTAAGTGAAGTCAGCCAAACTCAGAAACTCAAAGGTTGAATGTATTCTCCCATCTTCAGAAGCTAGAATAAAACAGAGGAAAGCAAGGAGAGAAGGATAAGCTTGCATAAAGAACCAACCAAATACAAATTAATAGACGAGTGAAAGGAAGTCCAGTAGAGTAGAGGAAGGAGAGGGGAGAGGGAAGAAGGAAGGTTTTAAAAAAAATTTTTTTTTAAAGGAGGCCAGATGCATGCCTGTAATCCCAGTGGCTCAGGAAGCTGAGGCAGGAGGGTCACAAATTCAAAGCCAAACTCAGCAGCTTAGTGAGGCCATAGCAACTCAGCAAGACCCTGACCCTAAATAAAATATAAAATGGGGCTCAGATGTGGCTTAGTGATTAAGCACCTCTTTCCCAAAGCCAAAACATATTTGGGTATCACAGATAAAATTTCAATATATATGTGATTATGTTATTTGGTTTGGGGAAGTCAGTGTTGAAGAAATGATTATACGTTAAGCATTCCTAATCAGAAAAATCTAAAATGCTTCAAAGCCCAAAACTATTTGAGTGCTGATGTGAGGTCAAAAGTGGAAAATTCAACAACATAAAACCTTGTTTCAGCTAGGTGTGGTGGCACATGCCTGTAATTCCAGAGGCTCAGAAGGCTGAGGCAGGAGGATCAAAGCCAGCCTCAGCAAAAGTAAGGCCCTAAACAACTCAGTGAGACCCTGAATCTAAATAAAATACAAAATAGGGCTGGGGATGTGGCTCAGTGGTTGAGTGCCCCTAAGTTCATTCCCTGGTACCCCCTCCCAAAACAAAACCTTGTTTCATGCACAAAATTATTAAAAATATTGCATAAATTTACCTCTGGGCAAAGTGTATAAAGTGTACTTGATACAAATGAATTTCTTGTTCAGACTTGAGTCCTACCTCCAAGATACATCACTATCTATATGCAAAAATCCCCAAATCTGAAACAATATAAAATCCAAAATACCTATAGCCCCTGCATTTGGGATAAGGGATACTCAACCTGTAACATAAAAGATGTTGGGATTCTGATGTCAGAAAGACAGATTGGCATCACCAGCCCTGTTTCCTAGATGTACTGCTTTTGCCGGGGCTCAGAAGCCCAGCCAGGTGGACAGCTGGATGAGGCTCATGGTGGGGGAGGTGCGGCCTCTATCCCTTCCTGCTCCACATGATGCTCCCTCTTTCTGGGGTCCAGACAGTAAGCTTCAGTTAGTATGGTAGGGAAGTTTCTGATGGAAATAGCGAGAGATTTTTATCAGTGGGGTTTGTCTTGAGCTTCTGGGCAAAAGGCAACAGGAGCATTTGGGATCAGAATCACCAAGGCATTTTGAAAAAATACATCTTCCCATCACAGTCCAAGGAGAGTCTGAGAATCAAGAGCTCAGGTGATGGAGAAGATAGAAATAGATGCTCTCTGATGCTTGTAGGTGAATTCTTTTGTGTCTATAGATGTCACCATTTTATTTATTTTATGAAGAAAGATTGAAAAGCACTCATCTATCCCCATAAACTTTGTGGGCTGTTTACATTGGGAAGGAAGGAAGGAAATTAAAAATTGATTTAGACATTTATGACTTGTCCTACTATAGGTTGAATACTTCTTATTCAAATTGCTTGGGATCAGAAGTATTTCAAATTTCGGAGTTTTTCAGATTTTGAAAGATTTGCATAGATTTTAGGGGTGAACCAACCCCAGTTTGAAATTTGAAATCTAAAACGCATTATCAAGCCAGGCTTGGTGGCACATGCTAGTAATCCCAGTGGCTCAGGAGGCTGAGGGAGGAGGATTGTGAGTTCAAAGCCAGTCTCAGCAAAAGCCAGGCACTAAGCAACTCAGTGTGACCCTGTCTCTAAATAAAAAAATACAAAATAGAGCTGGGGATATGGCTCAATGGTTGAATGCCCCTGAGTTCAATCCCCAGTACCAAAAGTAAAATTAAATTAAATGCATTATCAACATGCTTAAAAAATTTTGGCCCAGCAACATGGGAAACTGAGGCAGGAGGATTACAAGTTTGAGGTCAGCCTCAACAACTTAGCGAGGCACTCAGCAACTTCGTGTGACCCTGTCTCGAAATAAAAAATGAAAAGGTATAGAGATGTGCTCAGTGGTAAAGCTCCCCTGGGTTCAAAGTTTTGGATTGGGGGTTTTCAGATCAAGGAGGGATTCTCAACCTATTCTTCCAAAAATCTTAAAAGGTCAAGTAAGTAGACACACAGACTTTCTAAGCTAATTCTGCAAGATACGTAATGTTCTAGGTTTTGTTTAAGTTTATGTTTGATTCCTTTCCAGTTGTGGGTAAACATCGTGAACGGGGACATCGAGGACTCCACGCGCTCAGACCTGTACGAGTACATTGTTGATTTTCTCACCTACTGCTTAGACCAGGAGTTGGTGTGGACCTACGCCGACTGGGTCTTGCAGAGAAGTGAGGAGGTTTGTGCTTGAGAATTGCCTTCTTCTTCAGGGTGGCTGGTAAAAACCAACCAGAAGAGCTCTTGATTTTAAGTGGGGGGAAAAAGCTACATTTCAAACCCCTCTAATTTCTTTGTTCCCCTTTTAATACCTTCTTTTGAGTCATCCGAACTCCAGCTCTGTAAGAAGTTCTGCATTTTTTCTTTTTTTGGGGGGCCAGGTGGGTACCGGAGATTGAACTCAGGGGCGCTCGACCATGGAGACACATCCCCAGCTCTGTTTTGTATTTTATTTAGAGACAAGGTCTCACTGAGTTGCTTAGCGCCTCTCTCTTGCTGAGGCTGGCTTTGAACTAGTGATCCTCCTGCCTCAGCCTCCTGAGCCCCTGGGATTACAGGTGTGTGCCTCTATGCCCGGCCAAAGTTCTGAATTTTGGTGCTTTTTAGACACATGGTTAGAATCCTCTCCCTGGGAAGCCCTCTTTTCTAGAAAAGCAAAAAGCCTAGCCCCGTCAGTCTTGTGGGGTCTCCCTGTCTCCCCAGTGACATCTGGCATTGTTGTCACGGAGCAGTAGCAGGCTGCTGCCCTGAAGGCTTTGGGCCTTGTCAGGAGACAGCCCCAGGCCTGGGCCACACCAGAGAGACCAATTGTTCCCTTGCCTGCTCCCACCACCCCACATGGAAATTGTGGGTGTGGAGGCCCGTGTGGGGAGCAGGATTTAGCCCATCTTTTTTTTCCCCTTTGAACACATTTATTTATTTTTTATTTGTTCTTTTTAGTTACACATGACAGTAGAATATATTTTGACATATCGTACATACATGGAGTCTACCTTCCTGTTCTTGTGGTTGTACATGAGGCAGAGTCACACTGGTCGTGTATTCATATGTGAACATAGGAAAGTGATGTCAGAATCCTTCTACTGTCTTTCCCATTCCAGTGTCCCCTCCCTCCCTCCCATGCCCCCTCGTCCAATCTGGTGCCCTCCCCCACCCCCTATGGGAGTCAGCATCCGCATATCAGAGAGAACATTCAGCTTTGGTTTTCTGGGGTTGATTTATTTCACTTAGCAATGATAGTGTCTAGTTCCATCCATTTACTGGCAAATGCCATAATTTCATTCTCCTTTATGTCAACCCGTCTTTGACATCGAGAAATGACAAGAGTGGTAAAGCACCTGTTGGCTGTGGGCTATCTAGGGGATAGCATGCTCAGGACAGAGGGACAGAGTCCTTAGTGACTCTCACAGATGACTGGAACAAAGATAGTAAGCCTCTTGGTTCTCACCATTAAAGACATACTATTTCCTTGGCTCCCCTGGGAGAGACACACATGCTGTCCTGACTGGAAGGTCAGCGCCCTTGTGCACTCACCTTTTACTCCATCCCTCCTGTGCCGCTGAGGCACGCCCACAGTGTCCACTCCTGACATGCTCACACTTATAACATGAATCTAGTGCCATTGAGAGGGGTAGACCATTCTCAGGGCTCCCAAATTACAGCAGAACATACTGGAATCCTGTGTGCCACCTGATAGGCCTGTCACTTGACCTGTCTCTCCTTTGAATGGCACTGCAACTCCACGAAGTGCACATTGTTATTATTCTGATATTGTTGTAGTTGTTATTTATGCAGTATTGAGGATGGAACCCAGGACCTTGTGCATGCTAGGCAAGTATCTTACCACTGAGCCTTCCCTAGCCTGAAGTGGGCCTGTTTTTTAGACCATGGCAAACTAAGACTCAAAGAGATTCAGAATCTTTGCCAATTGGTGAGAAAGCCAACACACAAATCCACACTTACAACCCAAATTCACACTCTTAACAGTTCCACTTCATTTCTCATGTTTTGGGATCATGGAGACGCATGTGTTTGCAGGCAACAGACCACGCACACATAAAGGCCCAGGGGAACCTGGCATGGATATACTTTTCTCATTAGCATTTCCTTGAAGATGGAATTAGACCAGAGTATTTCAATGTGAAAGGAGGCAGTTCTGTTCAGGAACCAGTGTCAGATCCCAGATTAACCATCTATCATAAATAGTCTACCAAATAGCTAATCTTGGTTCAGAGATCTGAGTTTAGTGTATTGAGTTTTCAGTGCTTTTGGCTATTTTCATTTATTCTTAGGCAAAGAAACATCCCTGTTTGGGGATGATCTTAATAGTCCAAGATAGTTACTGCATGAGTTGTCAAAATTCATTACCCGATAAATGCTTTGTTTTTTAGTTTCTAATCATTGTTAAAGAAATTCCAGCTGGATGTCTGAGGGGAGGTTTCTGAGTGGAGGGTGCTTTTCTATCTTTGCTTCATGTTCTCTGCTTCCTACTGGACCACGTTTCTCCATAACCATATTTGTTAGCCACTCTATTGGGATATGATTGACACCCCAAAAGTCGTACCTACTGAATGTATTTCATCATCATATTTTTATGATGATTTTATCCAAATCATGAATGCATAGTGACCAAAATAAAGATGAAGAAAAAGTGACTTCAAGAAGTCTAATAACTATTCTGCTCTTCCTTTAGGTTGGCGTTCAAGTTTTCACCAAGAGACCTTGGGACGAACAGCAGAAGAATAGTTTTAATCCAGATGATATTATCAGTTGCCTTAAAAAATACCCTAAAGCTCTTGTTAAATATCTGGAATATCTCGTTATTGACAGGAGGCTGCAGGTGAGCACAACAGGAGGTGGAGCCTGACTATCAGCTTTTTTAGCAGATGGTTCTGATGTCACGTTCCCATTCCCTGGCTGCTCAGTCTGTACTTGTGGATGTCTGAGGGAACTTGAGGCTCAGTGAAAGAGACCCACTGGAATAGGTAGCCCTTTCACTGCTACCTCCTGTCCTCTATATTTATACTGTTCTTCTGTTTTCCCTCTGTTATTATCTCCAGAAGAAATGAGAGAATTTGGTCCTTTTTGTAGAATACCTAAATCCTGTGGCCCTTACTTCACAAAATGACAAGTAACCCTTTTGTTCTCCATAGTCATGCATTAGCTTTCCACCACTCTGACAAAATACTTGAGACAATTAACTTATGAAGAGAAAGGTTGATTTTGATTTCTGGTTTTCGGGGTTCCAGTCTGTGGTCAGTTGGGCCTGTTGCTTTGGGACCTGTGATTAGGCAGACTATCATGGCTAGGAGCAGATGTGGAGCAAAGCTGCTCACCTCATGGCCAGTGTGTGAAAGAGAGAAAGAGGAAGAGATTATAGTCCCATAATCCCTTTCTAGGACATAACCACAGTGTCCCAACTTCCTCTCATTAGGCCCCACCTCCCAGTTTCACCTCCCTGGGGACCAAGCCTTTAGCACGCGGGCCTTTGGGGAACATGCAACATTCAAACTGTAGCACCACGAACTGTGAGCTCCTCCTCTGTGCATTGAGGTTTCTGGGAGATTTCCCACCAGCCAAGAGCGTCACATCCACTGTCTTTGAGAATCTTCCCCAGGTCCCCTCAGAGCAGGCCGGGTCGTGGGCACAGTGGCTGATGGTGGGGATCTGCAGGCTTCCCACTCAGCAAATTCTGTCTGTTGGACCCCCTCTCCTGTAGAAAGAAGAGTACCACACCCACTTGGCGGTTCTCTACCTGGAGGAGGTGCTGCAGCAGAGGGCGGCTACCGGCAGCCAGGGCTCGGAGCCCAGCGAGACACAGACCAAGCTTCGGCGCCTGCTCCAGAAATCTGACTTGTATCGAGTCCACTTTCTGATAGGTGAGAATGAGCACAGTGTCCCCCAAGTTAGACGCTTCCATCACGCGGGTGGGGAACGGAGAGACCAGCGTTGGCAGAGCTCCCTTTTGATCCTGTGGGATGATTCGTTGGGCCCATTTGGACAGTCAGCCTGCCTGGAGGAGGGGGAGGCCTCTTGAGCTCCCCCTGGAAAGTCTCTCAAGTTGGACTGTGGCCTAAGCTGGTGACATCAGAGTTGCCCTGACAGGTCCTGGCCGTGTGCATGGCTGTTGATCAGTCCTTCATTTAAACCTCTCGATTCAGCTTTGAACACCCAGTCCTGGTTTTTTTGGATGACTCCACTACAGTAGTGCCTAGGTATCTTTGGGGGATTGGTTCCAGACCCCCCAGGATACAAGTCTGCAGATGCTCAAGTCCCTTAGAGAAAATAGCGAGTGTTTGTATGGGACCTGTACACTGTCTCCCATTTAGATTGCTTATAATACCTCACACAATGTGAACACTAGGTAAATAATTGTTATACTTCATCATTTAAGTCTGTCACAGATGCGATTTTTTTTTTTTTTTTTTTTACTTTATTTTCTTTGCTGTACTGGGGAAGGAAGCCAGTGAACTCTACCACTGAGCCTACACCCCAGCACTTTTTATTTTATTTGGGAAAAGGATCTCATTAAATTGCCCAGACTGGCCTCAAACTTGTGATTCTCCTGCTTCAGCCTGCCGAAGAGCTGGGATCACGGGCATGTGCCACTCTGCACCTGACCAGTTTTGGGTTTTCTTTTTTAATTGTTGTTACTGTTTGATTTTTTGGTTTTTGTTCTTTTTTGTCCAAATTTTTTTTTTTTTTTTTTTTTTTTTTTTTTTTATCTGTGATTGGTTCAGTTCTCAGATGTGAAACCTGTGAGTACTGAGGACCAGCTGCATTTGGTCAAAACTTTGCCAACTGGTCCTGTTCCAGTGGCCCTTTCTTGGTCTTCAAACCTTGGTCACGGCTTGAAGTCCCTTGAGCCCTAAGCCATGGAAGCACTGCAGGTGTCTTAGAGGGAACTTGAGTTTCCAGTTTCTCGAGAGGGCAAAGACCACAGTGTCCATATTGTGGAGAGTGCCACATAGCAGTGTGGTCCTGCACTGGTAGCATTGACCACTTTCTTACTGTACTGGACACCAGTCAAGTGCCAGTGCACCTGGATTTGTACTTACTTAGATTAGTAACGTGTTTTTCTTTAACAGCATTAGTGCCATTTTCCAACCATTACATCCCTTCTCATTGTTCCTGGTAGCTGTGTTCTTGGAAGTCTCCACAAACATGGAATTAGGAAGCATTGAACTATGGTCAGTAGGGGAAATACAGGGTTAGATTTCTGCAAACCTGCCCAACATTTCATAACCCTGTCAGTACATAGACATTCAGCCTGCCTGGAGGTGGGGTAGGCCTCTTGTGCTCCCCCTGTAAAGTCTCTCAACAATGCATGTTTCTGTTTAACGACACCTTCATATATTGTTCATTCATTACCATTAAATTCACAGTCAACAACACTATAACTCATGTAAAACTAAAGCCTATGTAATGCACAAATTTTTTCCATAAGGCTCAGCACAGCCTTCAGTAAAATTACTAACAAAGAGCAAAATGCACCCGGCATAAGTCAAGATGCCAAGAACGTGTTACAATGCTTAATTTCTGCAGTTTATATGAAGTAAGTCCTAGCACTCTTCCCGTTGTTATAGGAGAGCACATAAATTGAAGCTGAAAGATTTGCCCAACTTGCCCCAGGTCACACAGCTCATGAGCAGCAGAGCCAGAGCATGGACGTGTACTGATGTTTGGCGTGAACAGCAAATGCTGGTTCTAGCTCGCACTTACCCAGGGCTCCCCTTCGCCTGTGGTGCATGCAGCCATGCAGATTGCCTACAGCCACTGTGTGTTTTTATTGGTTGGTGCCCATACTATAAAGGCTGTTAAATATCTTTATTAACGCTTTTTTTTGTGGTGGGGGCAGGTAATGGGGATTGTACTCAGGGGCACTTGACCACTGAACCACATCCCTAGCCCTATTTTGTATTGTTTTATTTAAAGACAGGGTTGCTTAGTGCCTTACTTTGCTGAGGCTGGCTTTGAACTTGCAATCCTCCTGCCTCAGCCTCATGAGTTGCTGGGATTACAGTCAAGTGCCACTGCACCTGGCTTTTACTAACACCTTTGACATACTTTTTTGCCTTACATAAATTTGCTGACCATGGCTTTCATTCATCCAGCTTTTGAGCACATACAGTGTATCCTTGTGCAAGAACT
Organism: Marmota flaviventris; assembly: GCF_047511675.1. Lineage (NCBI taxonomy): Eukaryota > Metazoa > Chordata > Mammalia > Rodentia > Sciuridae > Marmota > Marmota flaviventris. The sequence continues at coordinate 90,686,821 of NC_092511.1, forward strand.
GGGGGTCTTGCAGGCAGTGAGGGTCCCCCAACACACTATGGAAATAACATTAGAAAATCAGAGATTAACCTTGTATCTGGATTAGTCTACTTTCTGATGCTATAACAAAATACTTGAGATTAGGTAATTTATATAAAAAAGTTTTATTTAGCATAAAGTTTTGCAGGTCAAAAGTCCAAGAGGGCATTGCCCCTATTGATTTGGCTTCTGATAAGGGCTGTTTGGTGGGAGCACTTGAGAGAGAGGGAAAGATCACAGGGAAAGACAGGAAGCCAGAGAGAGATGAAGGAGGGGCCAGTCTTGATCTCTTATGACAACCTTCTCATGAGAACTAACCAGGGTCCCAGGAGAACTACTTCTATCTCTTCTGAAGGTGATCCCTCAGGGACCTAATTATCTTCCACTGGGCTCCGCCTCCTCTCACATGGCCACTCTGAGGACTAAGCTTCCAGCACATGAGCTGTGGGGGACACACTCAAGCTGTCACCACAGCATGGCAGTAACCCCTGGTTGGTTAGTTGGGTGACTTGGAGATACACTAGGCTAGGGAAGCTGTGGTAACCATCCCTGCCAAACCAGTCCCCTTGGGGTACCGGGAATCGGGTATCAGTGCGGTGATGGGTGTAAACAGTGTGCATCGCCACAGTGCCCTTCGCACCTTTGCACGTCTCCCTGTGACTCAAGTGTTGAAGCCTCTGAGCAATTGTGTGTTGACCCTTCACCAGGAGGAGGGTGGTGTCTGGTGCTGCAGTAAACACAGGCTGCACACCCAGCCCTTGGCTGCATCCTGGTCATGTCTGTCTTGGGCATTAGCCTGAGGGAACCCCTGTGTGACCAAGCTTCAGAGGCCAAGTGCCCGTCACTTGAGTATTAAGCATGACCTCAGACCAAGTGTTATCCTCAAAATAACCCTGAGCAGTAGGAAGAGGACTTGCATCTTCCTATTCCATGGGGGGTGGGGGGGGGGGATGCGACTTTGCCAGTGAGGCTCTGTCCACACAAGGTAGGGCCTTCAGAGTGACACTGCCTTTGGGTCTGTCATTTCCTTGTTACCTGGACCCTTAATTATGGGGAAAATTTGGGGGGAAAAAAAAAGCCTTGTGTTTTGCTTTCAACCTTTTGTTGGGTGGTGTAGTTGTGGTTTTTAGCACTATAAGCTCATCATATTCCTTTCAGTGAAGTGTACTTTAAATTGGGCGAGGGGTGCTGGGGATTGAACCCAGGGATGCTTTACCACTGAGCCACATCCCCAGCCCTTTTTATTTTTTATTTAGAGAGAGGGTCTCACTGAGTTGCTTAAGGCCTTTCACTAAGTTGCTGAGGCTGGCTTTGAACTTGCGATCCTCCTGCCTCAGCCTCCTGAGGTGCTGCTATTACAGGCATGAGCCACTGTAATCCCAGTGGAATTGGAATAAACTGATATAAAACACACCTTTTTGGGGAGGGGGTGTTTGGATTTAAGCGGATACACAGTCAGCCCTCCTTACCTGTGGGCTCTGCCCCTCTAAGATTCAACCAACTGGGATTGAAAATGTTCCCTCCAAACTGTGTCTGTACTAGTCGTGTACAAGCCTTTGTTTTGTCATTGCTCCCTAAACAATACAGTATGACAAACATGGGTGCAGCATTCGTGCTGCATTGTGTTGTGAGTAATCCAGAGATGATGTCAGAATACATGGGGAGGTATGTAGGATGTGTACAAGTGCTGTTCTGTTTTTTATAAGGAACTTGAGCATGGTGTATGTTGATACCATAGAGGCTGGGTCCTGGAACAATCCCCCCAGGACACAGAGTGACAGCTCTTGTACCCTTCTGCCTTGGTCAAAGAAAATATACTACACTGGGAAGCTGAAGACCTGGAGACCCGGAGTGCGGAGTGATTCACCGGGGCCTTCTGGGATCCTGGATCATTGGTTTTGTTCATTCTGTAAACATATTAAGTAGAGTCCAGCCATGTGGTGGTGCACGCCTGTCATCCCAGCAGCTCAGGAGGCTGGGGCAGGAGGACCTCCAGTTCAAAGCCAGCCTCAGCAAAAGCGAGGCGCTAATAAGCACCTCAGTGAGACCTTGTCTCTAAATCAAATACAAAAACGGGCTGGGGATGTGGCTCAGTGGTCCAGTGCCCCTGGGTTCAGTCCCCAGTACCCAAAAAAAGTAGAATCCATCTTCTGTTTTACTAAGATCCAAATTGGCACGGTGCCAATACAAGTAAAACTTTCCTCCCAGGGTCGCCTGGGCGGCAGTATTTAGCACTGTCGAGGTAGCCAGGGGGCTGCCCTTTCTGAGACTTGGAGCAGCAGGATGCAGTGGTTCCCCTGGCAGAAGCCTGCCTGTTTCTGAGCGGCAGTTTTGTCCCACAGAGAGGATCCAGGGTGCTGGCCTGCCCATGGAGAGCGCCATCCTCCACGGGAAGCTGGGCGAGCACGGGAAAGCCCTGCACATCCTCGTGCACGAGCTGGGGGACTTCTCAGCGGCCGAGGACTACTGCCTGTGGAGCTCCGAGGGCCAGGACGCACCCTGCCGCCGGCACCTCTTTCACACGCTGCTCGCCATGTACCTGCACGCCGGCCCCGCTGCCCACGAGCTGACTGTGGCTGCCGTGGACCTGCTGAACCGCCACGCCACGGAGTTTGATGCCACACAGGTGTTGCAGCTGCTGCCTGGCTCCTGGTCGGTGCAACTGCTCTGCCCATTCCTGACTGGGGCCATGAGGGACAGCATCCACGCCAGGAGGACCACGCAGGTGGCTGTCGGCTTGGCCAGGTCAGAAAACTTGATCTACACATACAATAAGGTGAGTGCCTGGCCTGCTGGATGGGTGGACTTCTGCTGCCTGCCCGTGAGTTGTGCAAGGCAGGTTTACCTGTGCAGATGGTCTTGGTCAGCTTTTTCTTCTCTGTGACTGCAACATATCCAGTACCAGATTGTCCCCATCTAGAAACAGGTTGGTGTGGGGAGAGGCAGGAGCTGGTGGGGGGCAGGACATCAGGGTAGCTCTTCTCCCCTTTTGAACACTGATGATCAGTGAGCAGGTGGGGTGGGGGAAGGGAGGAAGGAGAAGAGTCAGAAAGGTGCTGCTCGCTGACCAGGTAGCAACGGCCGGGCACCATTCTGGCACTTTCCATCATACCATTTCATCACCACAACAGCTTTGTGTCGTGTCTACTAGTGTCCTCTCCACTGCACAGCAGAGGAAACTGAAGCCCAGGGAGGTCACAGTCAGTCAGAGGAAGGGCCCAGAAGTGCCTCCTGGGCCAGTTCTTGTCACCAAGCTGTCCTCCCTGTCTGGATACTCCATGTGGTGGCAGAGCGGGAATCCACATTCTTCTCACACATAAAGCCTGTGTGGACTCCCCATGGCCTGGGAGATGCCGCCCTGCATCCTCTTGCTGCTTCCTGGCATGGATCCTGGTCTCAGCCAGGCACCACCCAGGGGTGACGTGCTGCTCCACACTTCCTGGCCTTTGCATGTTCTGTTCCCACCATCTGAAATACTCCTGCCTCTTCCTTTCTGTCTGGTGAAAACCAGGTCAGAACTCAGCCTACTCACTTGTCCATATTGAAACCATCTCATACCCACAGCAGATGAACCGCCTTCCCCCCTGCTCATCTGCACGCTTTGTCATACATTCATGATTCTCTCTCATTGCTATTAGACTGGGTTCTTTGAGGGTAGGAAACTTCATTTATTTATCTCAGTTTCCCCAGGGCCAAGCCCAGCATGCTGAAGGTGTTAAATAAGTTGTTTTGTTGAATGATGAATGCAACTAATGAGTACAAGATCAATTTACCAACTTGCTACTCGATCCTGTCAATAGACTCACCTGCCTGGGTTGACCGAATTGAATTGTGTAGGACTTTTTGGTTTTTTGACAACTTTATTTTATCAATTAAAGATCACCCATTTGAAGTATGTAGGCCATTATTGTTTCAAGCCACCAAGTTCTGGGTTGCTTATTGCGCAGCCAAAGCTAACTGATCTGACTTGTTTGTTACCATGGGGAGTAAAAAAGAAGCATTGACTAATGCATGTAGAAAATAGTAGATCTGGACAGCCAAGACAGTTGAGCCAACAAGTGCCATGACTTTCATCATTATTATTTGTAAGTCAAATATTTATTATTCTCCCTCTCATTCAGATTGCTCAATAACTCCTCCGCGAAGGAGGTTTTGTTGGCTCAGTTTCTGTCCTCACAGATTTGAAGTAATTACTGTGCATCACAGTGGTATGGGGGAGAGCCCAAAAGAATTAGATAACATATCCCTACTCTCAAAGAGCTGTCAAGGTATACAAATGGGAAACATCTAAAGAATCCACCCATTCATTCTTTTATTTATTTATTTTATGAATGTTTTGTAAAGCATCCAAATTGCACCAGGCTCTGAGCTGGGCTCTAGGGAGAGACAGAGACCAAAGATGGACTCCTCCTGCCTGCTCCCAACTTCAGGGTCTGGCGGTGGTCTTGAAATCTGTCTTTGCCTATTCACAAGTGTTGGAACACACATGACAACACAGATTCCATGAAAATGAAGATGATTGAGGTTGGGTGGTGTAGGCATTTCACATGGGAGGTAGAGGTAGCATGGTTGGGCCGTGGGAAGAGGGGCAGCATTTTAGGGAGCATGGAGAAGCAAAGGCAGTGAGCATGGGTGCTGGAGAGAAGAGCAAGGGATTAATGTTAGTGGAGGGGACCACCTGCCAGGGGGTTCAGGACCTAAATATTTCAGTGGAATAGTCCCTGGACCTGCTGCTACTTTGTTGAGTGGCATTAATCAACCAGCTCTTGGCAAATCTGGCACGTGCTCCAAGCAGCAGCCACAAAGCAATCGGATTTGCATTCACGATGAGCTAACTCTGTTAACTCTGTTTGCCATGACTGGAATAGTCGTTCTGTCTCCTGAATTCAACAGACAAAAATATTCAGCTGGCTCCAGGTTAGATGAATCACAGAGTGAAAAAGAGAACCAGTTTCAGAACCAGGCTTCCTAAGGGAGGATCCTGGCTCCTCCACCTGCCAGTCATAGGACCCTGTGCAAAATAGTTGATCTCTCTTCCTCAGTTTCCATATTTTGAAGGACTTTTGAAAACCAAAGCCAGGAAGATCATTTTTTCCCTCTTCACTTTCTGTGCTTTTACATTCTTCTTTATGATCATACACAGGAGTCCAAGTGGGTTTCAGAGGTTCAGTTCATGGCTGGCAGACTCCATAGTTCTGGGCCCAAGGTGAGGCAGAACAGCACCGCTGAAGGGCATGGTGAAGGAAAGCAGCTCAGGGCTCATGGCAACAGCAAGTAGAGAGTGAATTTTTAGAACTTTTCCATTTGCAAAATTGAAGTCTGTTTACCAGACCTGGGCTGATGGTTTTACAGCTCCATTTTATTGTTTACCTCTAAAGAAAAGAGATTGTATTGCCCAGCCCATCAGGAATGTGCCTCTCATTTGCCACAGAACCTGGGCCAAGTCCCTTTTTTGTACTTTTCTTTTTGGCAAGTGCGAGGGCCAGGGAGTGAGATGGTGCATGGTCCTGTGTGGCTCTCACATTCACGTCAGGCCTAGGGTGAAACAGAGCCCTGAGAATGTTGGAGGGAGAATCTGGAATAGAAATGCCAACAAGCAGCAATTTCTTTTATAAACAAAGAACAGCTTTTTTTTTTACTTCTCTGGGTACCAAGGATGGTTTGATTATTTCCACTGCTTGCATACTGTTTAAAGAAGTCGATATGAAAACAGTCTGCATCAGAGAGAACCATCCTTGCAGGGTTGGGGTGGAGGAAGTGCATCAACTCTTAAAAAACAGAAGGTGGTCACTTGGGATTTAAATGCAGCGTGACTACTCTTGGTTTCTATTTGCAGATGAAGTTGAAAGGAAGCGCAATCTGGCTCTCAGACCAAAAGCTTTGCCAGCTGTGCCAGAATCCCTTTGGCGAGCCTGTGTTTGTCAGATACCCAAATGGAGGGCTTGTGCACACCCACTGTGCCACCAACAGACACACGACGCCCAGCTCGCCCAGCCCTGGCACCCGGACTTGAAAAGCTTGGCTCAAGCACACAAGGGGGACTCCGAGGTCTTTTCTAAGCCTGCTGGACACCAAGAGCAGACAGCTGCCACACTTCATGCCAGCAGGACAAAGGGAAGGCACCTGGGTGCCGGGGACACAGCAGTCCCTGTGAAACAAGGACACCTCACTGCTGATCGTTCTTTGTATGAATGTAAATGGAAATCCCTGAGAATCCCGAAAGTAGGCCTGAGTTCACCTGTCCAGAAACACAGTCGTCCAGAACAGAGGTCTCCCCTTAAAGAAAAGGGAGTCTTCCCCGTGTGGTCGGGACAGGTGAGAGAGCCCTCCTGAGACACCTGGGCACTGGAAAGGTGTTGCATGGTCTTCAGGTGAAGCCCTTCCCACCCCGGGCATGTCCAGGGCACGGTTCTCCAACTATGTTGGCTCTGCCTTTGTCCCTATAAGTGGCCAACCTTAGGGACATACTTTTTGTTTCTTCTTCCCATCAGCTCTCATTCCCCAAAAAGTTCTGTTTTGTTTACTCCATCAATCACTTTTGGGTAAATTCCTGTGCTTCGGACTGCCTAGCAAATGGAGATCTTTTTGGAAACCGATAAAGGTCCAAGAGAGAAACTAGTTTGCCCATTCTGAAGTGGGCACAGGGAGCCCAAGATGTTGGGGACCTGAAGGCAGGTTCCTTTGCAGTGACATCATCTGCTGATTAGAAGCTCCCTGATGAACAGGTTCCACTAAACCTTTTCATTTGAATTCATAGCGTCTTTGTAGTTCCTCTCTCATTGAGAAATTCATCTGTCATGTTCATTAGGGCTATTTTTTCTTGTGAAAACGTACCTCCTACTGAAGACTTGAGAAATGAAAAGGGAAAACAAGAGAAGCTAAACCAAGTGTGCTTTTCAGGAGTCAGACCCTGGGCAAAACTGCCTTTGCCCTGAATGGAGGCACCCTTGCTCCTGACAGGTGCTTCTAAAGATTTTCCAAGGAGGTCCAGTCAGGCTGACTTACCTGCCAGCACTTTCTACGCCTGCTCTGAGACTTCCGGAATCTGCAAAAGAAAGGTCTCTCATCCATAACCACCTGGGGATTTGCTTTGTGCTTCTGCATCATGTCAGACAAGCTGCAGCGCTTACCATTTCACTGCCTCTTTGGAATTTCATCCTTGTGATGACCTGTGCTGGGAAGAATTTCCATAAAGACAATATACCCCGTAACCACGATGTTTGAGAAACCGGGATCTGCTGGTACCTATAACAGGAGGGCGGCGAAACACACCCTTTCTTCATCATCCTGGGCCTTCCTGAGGGGAATAAAGAACTCACTGTCTGTTCTTTAAAAAATGTTTGTTATACTAATAATGATCACTGTATTTTTTTTTTCTTTGGGGATTCTGAGTGAGCCAAGAAGCAAAAACATCCTTGTGTTTTTGGGGGAGTTGGCACCTTTTTTTCCTAACCATGTTTCAATTATCTAAAGAATAAACAATGAAGAAATTCTCTTTTGGCTCAGGTGTATGCTGTGCTGTGTAAACTGGTCTGAATTCCAAGCCGGGTCATGAGCATCAGTTCCTGGATGACTGTTTAGGAACTCATTTTGTTGCATGTGTTATCACTGCAACCTGTGAGTTGAGGTTTGTATTCCCCAAAGAGCAAGTTACCTGTATACGCAGCATTATACTTTTAAAAACACTGCTTTCTCTGTCCACAAGATGGGTGCGGTCTTGGAAAAGGCTTGGGATTGCTCACTCCTGACCTGGGGACACTAGTCTCTTTTTTCCTCCCCGCTCTGAAGCTAGATGGATATTTTGAAACGCCTGCCATTGTCTCCAAGAATGAAAGCTGTAGTTGGGCAGTTTCCCCTCTCTACTGAATCATTTAACACGAGCGGAATAATATGGCAACGTGCAGGATTGTCTCGTATGTTAAAAACTGTCTTCTCTAACCCCTCTCGCTCTCTCACGAGGTCCTTTTCTTAAATCCTATTTTTAAGACAAATACATGATTCTTTCTACCAGGCCTGCTGTTTTGTGACTGCCGTTGAATAGAGCAATTAGAACTGTCACTCAGACCTTTTCCCTCTCATTAGGTTCAGCGTAGCCATTCTAGTTAAAACAGCATGAACAGAAATCAATTTACATTAATATTCTATGGGCAATACTGTTTAATTTTATGGACTGTTTATCTGCCGTGGCCTATCAAGTATTAACGTAGGAGCGTCACGTCAGCTGGGGGGCCTGGGCCTGAGCTCAGAGCTGGGAAGTTTGGTAAACTGCGCTTGCTCACTCTAGGGTGCAGGGAGGTGGCCGTGGGGTTCATTGTCACCCAGATGTCTGTTGCGCAGCTGGGGTAGTCCTTGCTTTTTTGCCTGTTGTTCCATAGAACCGTTTGTCCTTGCAACTTTATCCTTCTCCCCTGACTGGGTCCCAGATACACAAGATGTACAAATGTAAACTTGTTGATTTTATTAAAATTCTTTTAATTCGTTGTTCTCTCTGTAATTTTTTTTAAAATGAAAATTCTCTTGATGAAGTGATGGTTTCCACGCACACTGTCCCTAGTCTAAGGAGTTCTAGAACCTCGCCATCTGCCCCTCACAGAAGGACTTGTAGTGGCTGCCCCTGGAGTTCTGTTCCTCCTGGACCACCTTTGAATTTATCTCCTGCATGTTCTTAGGGTGCTGCTCGACACCTCTAGCCTTCTCTGAGGAATCACGCACTCACTGGGGAGATTTCCAGTGACTTCTACTCACTTCCTCTTTTAGCTGAATGCTCTTCAATAAGCAGGTCCCCTTTGCATTTCTATCCCTGAACATATTCAAGGAATATAATCAAATCTCACCTTTTAAATTCTCCTCCTCTAGTATTTTGCTCATGGCAGGTCTTTGAGCAGCCCTATTTTAGCTCAGCCCTTTCTTTTATTCTTCTTTCCTTCCAGGTACCCTTCTGCAGAAAGGATATGTAACATGGTTTCCATCTCGATTATTCTAACCCCATTCTGCCTAGGCTTAGCCAGGCCATCCCAAACATGAGTGGGTCCAGGCGAGGTGCCATGACTCACTGTATTTCACATGGAAGAAACGGGCATTGTTTTGTGGTGACTTTCTTGGAGTTTGGGAACCATGCCAGAAAATCAGCTCCTGCCTGCAGATTCCCCAGCCTGGTGCTTTTCTGAAAACAAGATGCACCCAGAAGCCAGCCCAGGGTTCGCTGTACTCAAACCTGAGTGTCGCTGCTTTTGGAAAACCCTGGAGCAGCATCTTTTGACAGTCTTTTGTTCCTGGGATCCCAACGTCCACTAGCATATCAGGGAATGTGAGAGTGGCACGGGTGGACTTAGGTGTCGAAGCATGACTGGCAAGAAAGCGGCTGTGGAGTCACACTGGATGGTGAGACTGTTACACAGGCAAGAGACAGGCAAGTGGCTGAGAGACAGAGTGTAAATTGATGTCCTAAATGTGTCCGTTGGTGGAAGCAGAGACTGGCATCTGCCTCAGTTAAATGAGCTGTGACTTGTGCTAGGAGTAATTAGATATTAACTAACACCCCATTTGCTCTTAACAGCTCTGTCAACCTTAGCGTTTGAAATGAAAATGTACAAGAATCTAGACCATATGGACCAGAAGCCCTTTCACCTCCTCAAAAAAGCTCAGTGGCTGGAGCAGCATTTAAAAGCTTGTTAACACACTGGTCGAAGATAAGCGCTTGAATTAATGAAGCCTGCTTTTCTTCAGTTTGCAACCAGGGAAAGGAAACAAATCGCTATAATTCAGTCTGCAGTCTGGAGTCGTAAATTAGTTAAATGAGATCACGTGGCAAGAAGGGATTGGAAAGCAACGCGCACAACAGGACAGGCTGTGGGACTTGAGCAGTAGGATGCTGGGGAACCTGGGTCCTTTGGGCTCTGACATGCTTGACTGTGGCCACGGCAACAGGAGACCTGGGGAGTCATAGGTGGGAGGGGAGCGAGGTCGAATCCAAGTGCCCTTCAGGTACTGAGTTGTTCCGAGCAAAGGAAGTCAGGGCTAGGTAGTGGGTCTGGTATCAGCCTGTGGTATCAAATGCTGTCCTAGAGCATCTGGGGATCTTAGGGGAGGACCCAATGACACCCAGCACAGGAGGTCCTGCTCAGCATGGCCAGGGATGTGTCCCACGTGTCTGCAAATCCAGAATCTCATTCCACGATCTCCTTGTCACCCAATGTGGTTCAAGGAGATCCCTAGAAAGGAAAAGGGGACTTCAACTCAGTCCACCACAAGAATGGGAAGTCATACTCCATGTACGTATAACATGTCAAAATACACTCTATTGTCATGTATAACTAAGAAGAACAAAGAAAATTAAAAAAAAAAAAAGATTACCTAGTTATGGAGGGAGGGCTGGCTGTCCTGACACCCTGCATTCGAGAGTATCCTGTGAACCTATCATTATCTCTGCCCTGTCACTGTAATTTCACGCAACTGAACTTTGAAAGCAGACTGGGGTGATGCCAATGTCTGTTTGTGATTCATTTGCACCTATTGCTATAACTTTCAGATATTTCTGTGTTTATACAAAGACTAGAAAATGAGCTGCTTCTGAAGCAATGGACAGAGCTGGTCAGCTGTTCCCAGCCCAGAGTGGCCATGCCAGGGTTCTCCAGAGAAAGAGAACTAATAGGGTAATAGGGAGGAGAGAGAGAGAGAGAGAGAGAGAGAGAGAGAGAGAGAGTATGTGTGTGTGTGTGTGTAACAGAGAAAGAGATTATGAGGAATTGGCTTACATAATTTTGGAGGACAAGATGCCCCATGATTTACCATATGCAAGAGGATATCCAAGCCGAGCACAATGGTGCATGCCTGTAATCCCAGCAGCTCAGGAGGTTGAAGCAGGAGGATCGTGAGTTCAAAGCCAGCCATAGCAACAATAAGGCACTAAGCAATTCAGTGAGACCCTGTCTCTAAATAAAATAGGGCTGGGGATGTGGCTCAGTGGTTGCATGCCCCTGAGTTCAATGCATGTCCCTGAGTTCAATCCCTGGTACAAAAAAAAAGAAAAGGATATCCAGGAAAGCCAGTGCTTAAATCTAGTCTGAGTCCAAAGACTGGAGAAGCAGGGGAGCTGATGGTAAATCCCAGCTTGAGGACAGATGAGAGGAGATGTCTCAGCTCAAGCACTGACTGAGACAAATTTTTTTTTAAAGGGAGTGGATTTTTATTTTGTTTGCCTTTTATTCATTTCAGGCCCTCAATGATTGGATGATGCCCACTCACCTAGGGGATGGCCATCTATTCCACTGAGGCTACCAATTCAAATGTTAATCTCATTTGGAAATGATATCAGGAACATATCCAGAAAGAAGGTCTAATCTGGGCACTCCATGACCCAGTCATGTTGACACATAAAATTAGCCACCACATACGTGGGCAAGAAGATGGAAGGACCTCTCTGCACCCACAAGCGGCTGCAGGCCCTTCTGGAGCAGAGTCGAAGCCGGGATGACTTACTCCAAGCTCATGATCACATCCTGCAACTGCAGGGTTAGGAATGGCCTTGCTGCAGAGCGGGGACTGGAGGGCTCACCAAGGATTGCATTTCATGTGAAGGAAACAGTCTTTCCCTTTTCTTTTCATGTACTCCTTTATTCATACATTCAGGCATTTATTCATTTCAAAAGTATGTGCCAGGCCTGGTGCTAAGCTCTGCAGATAAAATGGTAAAGAATAAATATTGGGTCTTGGCCTGGCAGGTGCTCAACATGGAGATAATTCCAACAGAGCAGGACAAAGGCTGAGGGTGCACAGAGAGGGGATAGATGGGCTGCAGGGTCAAGCCTTCTCCTGGTTCCAAGCAGAAGAACAAATGAGTATTTGTGCTGTGGAAAGACCACCAAGCCCACCGAGGGAACCACTGCCAACATTTCCATCTGGTTTTTTGCCTGTTCATCTTGGTCTTCATAGAGTCAAAGTTTTCAATGGCACAGGATAGGGACAAAAAGACAAAGTGCGAAATGGTTTAGTCAATCAGCTGGTTTGGAGAATGCTTTTTAAAAAATAAAGTGTTTAATAGAAATGTTGAGGTACGGTGATGTCAACTGGTACAGCTCCCAAAAGGATGTCATGCAGGGCCACATGGGAACATGCCAGGGCCAGTCGGGAGATGGTGTGGGGGTTGGGGGACACAACGACACAGACAGGAGGCTTTGTTGTGGTGTCTACAGGGAGGAACAGGTGAGGCAGCGCAGGTAGATTTAGGATTGGCTAATCTGAGTAATTTTGACATGCTCTGGGGCAAAGAGACTGCCTCTGGCTGTCTGGTACCTGGCCCTGTAGTGATTAAGGCAGGTCATTGTGGCCCAGAATGTAGGAGCATAAAAGAGGAGGCGGGTGGCCCCTAGACTTCGGACTGGTTGGTTTGAGAAGTGTGCTCATGGGCACCCTGTTGGCTATCTCCAGAAATTGACTTATTGATCAAAGTGTAAGAGAAAAAAAAAGACACATTAATACATCATTTTTATTAGGCTCCTGGGATGGTCACAGCTGTATTCCTCTCTGTTCTCAGGACAGAGAATAGGAAAAGATTTTAATATACTTCTCACTTCAAGGTAGGAAAGGTAGCATAAGGGGAATTGCCTTGGTCAACTCGGGCTGTTATACCAAAACACCACAGACCAGGTGGCTTACACACAAGTGTCTATTTCTCATAGTTATGAAAGCTGGAAGCCCAACATCAAGTTATGGGTAAGGACTCTTCTTCTGGCGTGCAGCTGGCCATTTTCTTGCTGTGTCCTTATATGGCAGAAAGATCTAATCCATCATGGAGATGCTGCACCCTCATGACCTCATCGCCTCGCAACCCCCCACCCCAATGCCATCACATGGGGGTTAGGAATTCAACATATAAATCTAGAAGAATGCAATTCATTCCAAAGAAATAGTACAGGGTGAGAAACAGGAGTTAAGATAGTCTAGAAACTTCCTAGGTCCAGCTGGCCAACCAGTTAGCTTGCTGTATTCGAGGGATTTCTTCAGTCTGAATGACTCAACTTGTCCTGAGTTTGCCACAGGTAGTCTTTTTAGTCCAAACTGGTTTCCAGAGAAGTACAAAATCCCTGTGGTCATTTTCTCTCATATATTTCTGTAGATAGTTAGTGAATGTATATTAATTGGCCAAAATGCAAAGCTCTTTGAAAATGCCTCCTCAGTCAGCATGGCTGCGTGCTTACCCTCCCTACCTGATGATCTGCTTCCTAACTCCTAGTTCTAAGCCTGTTGGTGGAGGGTGCCAGGGGCTCCTGGGAAGCACTTCGTGACCCACCCACAGGATTTTCCAAGATTCTGGTTATTCTCAAGCTCAGCGGTTGGGAGGAAAGTTTGAGATGAATGATCTGAAAAAGCAATTTTATGGTCCTGTCCACCAATTCTGCTTTTAGAAGCTAATTTTAGTAAAACAATCAGTAGGGAGGCAGGGAGATTTATGTCAAGGATATTCGTTATAGTGTTTTTTAAAAGTAGAGTGAAAAGCAGGAAAACCCCCTCTGAATATGCAAAGTAAGTAGCACTTATTTTGGATCTCATGACATCCACACAATAGAAAACTACAGCCACCAGGAGCCACTTCAAAATGTGAACACAAAACAAAACAGAAATAAAAGCCAGGCCCCAGAAGGATCAGTGGCACAGTAGGGTCTGAATTTTGCAGAAGAACATATACATTTTTATGTACAATTTTAAAATATTTGAAAAAAATCACATTCTTTATGCTTTTGTGTTTCAAAAAATTCTAAGAAGTGAATTGGTTGTTTTTATTTCTACACGGGGCAAATTACTTTTATAATTGAAGAAAAACCAACATCATTTTTTAAAACTATTTTTAAAAGTAGGGAACATTTATTCATCAGCATGGCAAACATGCCATTCTTCTATAGAATCTGAAACCTACACTTTAATAAGTTAATGTCATCTCGTATCAGGTGAAGGGCTCAGTCATATCCAAGTCTGGTTTTGCATTGTTTGGTTCCCCCATCCCCCATCCCCACCCCAGTGCTGTCTGGAGAGAAACTCATGCTCATGGCTACCTGTGCAGATCTCAAGAGGAGGCATTCTGCTGAGAGTCCCCAGGGTCCCTGCCCTGCTTCTTTCTAGTAACTTAGACTGGCTGCGTCCTTAGAGACCCATTAAATCCCAGTGATAATACAGAGGCTTTGGGTAGAAGGAGCCTCAATTTCCAGGTAGTTTCTTCCTTATTTCTGTTCACTCTTGAGGGCAAATTAAGATTTCCACTTTTCCTTATGCATTTTTATAGGTTCAGTCTTGACTGTGTTTCACAATGAGCTTCTGCTCCTCTCTTCATGGTATATTTAATACAGCATTCAAAGGCTTCCTGACTCCGCCACAAAATCCTGAAATCAGAGACTATGGCCGCAGCATTTCAATGAGGGAGGAAATGGGAAATTTATTCCCCTGAAGGACCATGCATAAGGAGCAGCAAGTCTTTCTTTTTAAAAATTCTAAATGAGTTTGGTTGGTTTTTCTGAGACTGGAGTGATTGGTAAAAGGCCAGCAGATGTCAGAGGCCACAGCACAGAACATGGAGATCCAGAGCAAATGATTTGTTCTTATGAACTGGACCCTGGGGATCTTCAGACGTTTACCTCAGCACCTCTAGGGGCTGAACTGCACATCTGGACCCTCAGATTTGTGAATGCAGAAGGTCAAGGTCTAGTAGCAGCTAAGCTCTTCTTATACACAGATAAGCCTTCCCATTCCTTCCAGAACAATGAGGAAGAATACATGAAGCACCTCCCCACTTGATCCTTCTTGGACCATGGCAATCTCTGTCACCTCTCCTATTCCCAAACACCTTGTTCTTGACTCCTCCGGGATGAAGGGCAGAGAGCAGGAGGCAATCTGAACTCTCTGCAAAAGTAACCTGGGATACCTGCCCAGAGTGTGGCTCATGCCTGATGCTCAAACATCTTTTTATTCATATAGAATCCAGATGCTAATCTTCCAGCAAGGGCCCCCAAGCCCTCCCTTTTCTTAAATGTTTAAATCACCATGGTTTGACCTGTGCCCCATTCCATGCTGCCATGGCAACCAGTCTCCACTGTTCAGTAGCTGAGACTTTGAAATTACTCTTTCCTTTAACATAAGCAAATTCTTGGGCAAAGTTGACCTGTGTTGTTTGCTTACTGTTTTCTTGGGAGGGGAGGTGGGTACTGGGTATTGAACTCAGGGGCACTCAACCACTGAGCCACATCCCCAGCCCTATTATTTGTATTTTATTTGGAAACAGGGTCTCATTGAGTTGCTTAGCACCTTGCCATTGCTGAGGCTGGCTTTGAACTCACGATTCTCCTGCCTCAGCCTCCCGAATCACTGGGATTCTTGTTCTTTTAATAGTAATTTTTCTTCTGATTTTGTAAAGTTCATCCCCTGGTGTCTACAAAATTTCAAACAGTTTGGAACATGTCTTTCATCTTTTGTGTCTGAAAAAGTTCATGGGGCAAAAGTTTCTCCTCACCACAGACGTAGGCCAGGGATAAAAGGGAGGCAGCTATCTTTGAGGAGATAGAGATATACTTATTGAAGTATGAATAAAGGATCAGTTGTGAATTAGTACTTAGGACTTCAGGATTTATATATGTTCTAAGTCCTCTTATTTATTTATTTGGGGGTACTGGGATTGAACTCAGGGGCTCTTAACCACTGAGCTACATCCCCAGCCTTATTTTGTATTTTATTTAGAGACGGGGTCTCACTGAGTTGCTTAGCGCCTTGCTTTTGCTGAGGCTGGCTTTGAACTGGTGATCCTCCTGCCTCAGCCTCCTGAGCCACTGGGATTACAGGCGTGCGCCACTGTGCCAGGCCTCTCTGGTTTTTTAAATTACATGCTGTGTTGACAGACTTTGCTGGGAGCCCACCCAATCCTTCTCTTCTTCCAGGATGAGAAACTGTAACTAGGTACATGACAGCCCAACCAGGGTCTCCAGTTCCCAGTCTCTTTTGCAGCTAGGTCATGTGACCAAAAATGACCAGGAGCATGTGATGATTTTTTCTGCACAGGCTTCTTCATGCCTGTGCCCTCCTGCGCTGGAATGCAGAGGTGGCTATAATCTAAACTGACTGTGAAGACGATGCCCCAGGGGATAGTAGGAAACTAGATGAAAGGAGCCCAAGTCTTGGACAACCACAAAGAGCAGAGAACCTGGCCAGCTGCCCTGGACCTTCACTGTTTCTGTGTGTTCAAAGTCACTTTGTTGTTGGCTCACTTTGTTATGCTTTTACCCTCTCAGCGACCACCCCTGAAGTCTCCCTCCTGCCTCCCTGTGGACCTCAGAACAGCCTTAAGAAGAGCAGGTAGGGGCAGGCATGGGATTGGGGTTGCAGTCTTCCCTCCACCCATTCATCTCATCAGCCCCGTGGGGCCTGCTCATAGTTCAAGAGCATTTTGCATGGAGTGACGTGGGGCAGTTAAAGATGTTGAGCAAAATCTTGCCCTTTGTTTTAGTCACATTTTCACTGCTGTTAACCAAAGAACAATTAGAGAAGGAAAAGTAAGTTTGGGTGCTTATGGTTTTGGAAGTCGGAAGTCTCAGTTCATAGATGGCCAACTCCATTGCTCTGGGCTGGAGGTGAGGCAGAACATCATGGCAGAAGGGTGTGGCAGAAGAAAGCATCTCAGGGCATAGTACCAGGAAGCAGAGAGAAACCTGCTCAAAATATGTATACCCCAAAGGTATGCCCCAGGGACCCCCCTCCTCCAGTGACACCCTACCTGCCTACATTTGCCACTTAGTTTAATCTCTATGAGGGGATTGATGTACTGATTCAGTTAAAGCTCTCAAAACCCAACCATTTCATCTCTGAACTTCCTCGCTTTGTCTCACACATGAGCTTTTGGGGGACACCTCATATCTAAACCATTAAAAGTCCAGTCCACAATCCTGGCTTCAGTAGACGTTGTGTTCTTGTCAACTGGACGCTGTGAAATCCTCAGGCCACCTGAGGTTGAGGAAAGGGACCGTGATATTGTGACATAACAAATCTAAACTTGGTCTCTATCCTTGGTTCCAGACACAGAGTTCCTAAAACTCTGGGAACCGCCAGAGCAAACAAGAGGGCTTTTTTAGTTGGCTCTTTTTAGTTACGCGTGACAGTAGGATTCATTTTGACAGAATTATAAAAGCAAAAGCAGGGAGGGGGATTTCTGTACCTAATGAGGTGACTTGTATCTGGGCCCTCTGAGCAGCTTCAGGAGCAGGGCTGGTCACCAGAGAGACCATGGCATGATTTCAGGGTTAAGACTTTCAGCCAGACCCTTTCACCTCTGGAGAGGGGAGACTGGTCACCAGTGACCAGTGTTGTCAGCCATCATGCTATCCAACGAAGCCTCCATAAAAACCAAAAGGACGGGTGCATATGGCCTTCCTCATCCCAGGGAGCCCACCCAATCCTGCAGGCTGGCACTTCTGGAGAGGGCACAGAAGCTCCTTCCCACATGTCCTGCCCTCCGCATCTCTCCCATCTGGCTGCTCATCTGTATTCTTTGTAATATTCTTTAAAATAAGTGGGTGAAAGAAAGTGAAGTGTTTCGCTGAGTTCTGTGAGGAGATCTAGCAAATTAATCAAACCCAAGGAGGGAGTCATGGAAATCTCCAATTTATAGCTCTTCAGGTGACAACCTTTTACTTGCCACTGACATCTGAAGTCAGGTCAGTCCTGTGGACGAAGCACTTAACCTGCGGGATCTGACGTTGTCTCCAGGTTGACAGTGTCAGAACTGAATTGAGTCAGAGGACATCCTAACCAGAGAATAATTTGCTTTGTCTCCCCCGCCCCCCCACTTCAGAAGAACTCAACAACCTGTTTCTGATATGAACTCTTTCACCCTGACCCCCTCAAAAAAAAAAAAAAACCTCGACGATGAAGCAGGTGGGTAGTACACCTGGAGAAATTACCGCCTGTGAATTTCAGCATCTACTATGGACCGCACATTATTTCACTTACTTTCCCTTTTCTTTTCCCCTGCAGTACTGAGGATCAAACCCAGTGCCTTGCACGTGCTAAGCAAGCACTGTGCCATGGAGCTACACCTCCAGCCTGTGTTGATTCTGCACTCTGGCCCCTGTCTGGGAGGATTCCTACCATTTCAAAGACCAGGAAGGTGGGGTGCAGACTTGCCCCGAGTCACACAGAGAGAAGCAGCCCTAGGGTTCGGTTGTCCCTTCAGAGCACTTGTTTCCACCACATCCGTTTCCCTGGGACCTAAGACCTGAGCGCTGGGCTCCCCCACAACGGCAGGGCAGGGCTAGGGACCAGGGAGGCTAGCCAGGGACTGCCTGAGAAAGGGGAGCAGATGGCATTGAGACTGCTCTACCTAGAGTAGCAAGTTGTGTAGTGGGGAGGCACAGCCTGGGCTCAGAAAAGCAAAGCAGGGCTGGATCTAGACTTCTGTCGTCCATCTTGGCTGTCTAGGGAAACTTTGCTTTTATTTCACCCTGCCTAAAAAGACTATGATTCAAGACGAAAAGGTGGCAGATTTGCAGGGGTAGTCACAATTAGGATAACACTTCTGAGATTCTCAGTTGGTTCCTCTCACAGGTTCTGTGTCCATGGGTTCAACCAACCACAAAGGGGAAATATTCAGAAAAAGAAATTCCTGTGTACTGAATAGGTACAGACCTTCCCAGACCTTCCCCTCTTGTCATTATTCTCTGAACAACACAGTGTAGTGATGATTTACAGAGCATTTACCTTGTCTTGGTATTATAAGCCACCTAGAGATGATTTAAAGTTTGTAGGGGGGTGTGCACATCATTTTACATAAGGGACTGAGCATCTCCAGATTTTGATATCTGTGGAGACGGTTCCAGGACCTCTGCAGGGCACTACTGTATTTGTCTCATTTCTAAGGTTCTTCTAAGAGGCCTTGGCACCTACTGAGGGTGGGGAATTACTTATTATTGTAGTTGGCAGGTTTCTCTCTCCCTCAAAGCCTCTCAGAAACAATCTAGGTGTGAAGCTTCTCTGACTTGACACAGATCCCAGGGTTAGTGTGAACCACAGGATAAAACAAAGAAGAAAAATAAGTGAATAATTGAAATAGTGAAGTAGATCTTGTCCTGACAGTCTCGGTCAAGGAGACCAGTTATCTTAGGAAATCAAAGTTCAGTAAAGATTCAGGAAGTCCAGAGAGCACTGTGGAGAAGCCAACCGCAAGTGAGCATTAAGACTGACTGATTGAAGTCTGATTCAGCAGGGTCTTGATAAAGATAAAAGGGGTGTGAGCACCTGTTTGTGCCTCCTGTGGCTCCAATGGTCTCGGGTTGTCATCTTATGTGACATCCTTCTTTACTGTTCCCAGCAGGCTCTAGACTTCTTGGAATCCTTTTTTTTTTTTTTTCTTAAGAGTTGCAAGAGCCAGAATGCTCATATGTCACAATCTAGTCACCATCAAGATAGTACTAAGACATGGGGCCCTGGGAAGGTGATTAGGTATGAGGGCTCCACACTCGTGAATTGGACTAGTGTCCTCATAAGAGGGACTTGGGGGAGATATTCTTCCCCTTCTGCCATGTGAAGACACAACAAAGTCCCAACTATGAACCAGAGGGCGAGCCCTCACCAGACACCAAATCTGCTGCTGCCTTAATTTTAGACTTTCCAGCTTCCAAAACTATAAAAAATAAATTTCTCTAGTTGATAAATTACCCAGTTTTGTTAGAGCAGCCTGAACAGACTGATAAATGGGTATTGGGCATTGGATCCTGGGCTTACTACTCATGGTCTTGGTGCAAATTTTGGTAAGAACATGGTCTTATACACTGAAAGAGCAATAATACTTTATTTAAAATATATACAAAATTATTACTTTGAAACATAAATATTACTTTCAACATACATCATATAGTGTGGGTTGATATAAATTTTGGTACCTTCATTCATTCAGTTTTGTCATTTCTGTTTTGCTCAAGGCTCCTGAAGAAAATTCTCTTGACAAATCCACCAGACAGGAAGTTTCTACCCGTAGGCTTGGTCCCCTTGGTGGACTGGCTGTGCTCTTAGCCACTAAAATCCTACCCCTTGGGAGCTGAAGGCAAACCCTGCCCTTGTTGGGGGCACTGGGAACACAGGATTGATGCAACCATGCTTACTTATCCACAAGCCCATTGCCTGTATGTCTCTCCCGCCATCTTGGGTGGTTGGAATAGGTGTCAATTATTTTCTTGACAAACCCTCCCCTGGGCTGAGATTAATGTAAGTTTTATTTTCCTCTTCATTCCCCTTCTTTCCCTGCCCTCTGTCACCACTAACATAGGAAGAATCCCGGAATAGGAAGCTGGACTCTGAATACAACTTGGAAAGAAATAAATGAAGCAAAAATGGAGTGTCTGTTCTTAGGCTGAGTCACTACTCTCCTGAGATCAATCAGATCACTGCTTTTGGATGTGGCCCATGCCTCATTCATTACTAGCTCCCCCATAGTGCCTCACATCCAGTAGGCACTTAATAAATGCTCATTGCATGGATGAATAAGTGAATGCAGGAGACCTGGGGTTGTGGGTTTAAAAACACCCATTTTAGAATCCAAGAGTTTGAGGTCATCTAGACCCACATCTTCACTTGGAAGCCAAGGCTTATAGAAGGAGGTGAGATGAACAAGGTCACCTGACTAGTCCCTGATAGTAAGATCTGGAATCAGACTTTCTGAACTTCTCCTTAAATTCCTCACTGTCTTCAGATCTGATGCACTCAAGAGAGCCCAATGGACCCCATGCTGTCCCTGAACTCAGGGAATTCCCCTCTCCACAATGAAACTCCTTGTGGTGATGGGAGCCTGTGGGCATAGTGGCCAAGTATACAGTGCAAGAAAGATCCCCTCGAGACTCCCAGATCCAGCCCTGGCAGGTGGGTCTGACAGCAGCAGTGGATGTGAATGAGGTAGGAGGAACAGAGGTCAAGGGGGATGCCCAGTTTGTTGGGTTTGTTTATTCTACAACAGTTCTAGCTTTAGAATGCATCTGGAGCCTTCCAAAGGCTCTGGAGCCCTGGAGTGTCCAGGGGAAACATGTAAACAAAGCCCCCAGATTCTGAAAGCAAGTCAGTACAAATACTTGCTCCATGGATGGATTACAGGCATTTTTTTTTCAGCACTGGGAAGGATGAAAATAAAGGGAGAATGGGAGGGACATGAGGGAGAGGGGAGGGGGTGAGGGATGACCAGGCAGACCAGGTGTGGTGGGGAGATGGGCATGAGTGCCCAGGTGGGTGTCTCCTTTCAACAGAACTGCCCAAGAGCATCCTCTGAGCTGAGAACCTCCATGTCATACCAGGAAACTCAAAGAGTGTATGTGGTTTCCTTTGCATCCCAGTGTTTTTCGATTTCTTTCTGGAAAGGATGATGTGGCATGGTCAAAAATGCACACCTGAACAACACAAAGAGCCTCCTGTGGTTCCCTACACCCACAAAGGTAACTAACCCTGAAGAACACTGGCCTCAGTGGAGTGAATGGTAATGCATGGAATGACCCCTACCTGGGCTTCTCACGCCACCCACAATCTGACATGATGGTGTTGCTCTTAGGCAGGGGTCCAGGGGGCTCAAACAGCAGAACTGAGCTCCCAGACAGATCCTCCTCCTGCCTGGCTCCCTCTGCTGCCCCCCTTCTCTTCTCACTTCCTGCCCAACTCCCATACTCCCCCTACTCACTCCCCATTTGCCTTGACTACCTCACCCTTCCCACCAGAACCACATATGATTCTTCAACCATGAGAAACAAAAATAACTCGCCTTGCTGAAATTTGAAATTTGGGAGCTGCAGCTCATCTGGCAACAAATGAGTGCCTTTGTGCTTAAATGGTCACCAGCGAAGGAGGAGGACTCAAATGCCAGGAAGCGGAACTGGGTCTTGGACCGAACCTGTGCGGGTCCTGGCTCCCCACGGCTGTGCTACACTGCAGACTGGTTTTCATTAAACACGTAGACTCTGCTAGGCTGGATTCTCCTTTGGATCCGCTCAGGCACTTTGGGAAGGATTTGGAAAGTTTGGGGTAGCAACTCCAAGCAGGCCTCCCGGAATTTTTTGATTCTCCAGCAGTACACGATGGGGTTAAAGACGGACTTGAGGTAACTGAGCCACAGGATGCAGGTGCTGGTGGTGTAGAAGGACGGGCTGTAGTAAAAACGCCGGCTGAACACCGAGAGGAGGCTGTAGACGGAGTGCGGCAGCCAGCACAGGGAGAAGCCCACGAAGAGGATCAGGATGGTGGTGAAGGCCTTGGTTTTGAAGCTCAAGTCCACGCTGACCTGTTGTTGCCGCTGGAGCCGCCTCCGTCCAGCCCTGGTCAGCTGTCGCAGGTCCAGGCTGTCGGACTGGTTGTGGACGCGGACAGCATTCTTCCGCACCGTGTTGAGGATGCACAGGTAGGAGCACAGCATGACGCCGAAAGGCGCGAAAAACACGGCCACCACCAGCGTCACCACGTAGGCGCGGTCAGCGGGGAACTCGGTGTAGCCCAGCACACACTGCGGAGCTCGCGCGGGCACCTCCACGAACGTCCAACCCGTGAACAAGGGGACCGAGATGCAGAAAGACAGCACCCAGGAGACCGCGATGATCACCTTGGCCCTGCGTGGATTCAGCTTGTCCTGCCGCTGGACGATGATGAGAAAGCGGTCCACGCTAATGATGAGCAGGATGGCCACGCCCTCCAGGACAAAAAACCAGTAGAGCGTCGCAGAGAGCCGGCAAAAATGGTCCCCAAAGTGCCAGTGGACGGTGATGAGGGTGACAGCGGTAAAGGGCATGCAGCATAAAGACAGCATGATATCCGAGAAGGCCAGTGTGGCCAGCAACAGGTTGATGGCGGAGCGCATGGCAGGCCTCTGATACACGATGATGCAGACCACGGTGTTCCCCAGGCATCCAACCACAATCATCAGCATCATCACGATTGCCAGCGATATCCTGAGCGGGGCGGACAGCGGGGTGGCCTCGGCATCCGACGCGTTGCTTGCGTTCAGCCGCAGGTGTTCGTAAGTCTCCATGGATGTGCTGTTACAGGACATGGTGGAGAGAAACTTGGAGCAGGGACAGAAATGGCTGCAAGGGTGCCCCTCAGCGCTCAGGTGGCTTGCGTTTTCTGTCTACTGGCTGCATCTTCTTCCTCAATACCTGTGAATCTCCAGGTTGCTGAAGTGGTCCGGAGGAAAGGTTTTTCTTTGGGTGTTCTGGTTATGATTTGCCATTCATCAATTACACGGCGATCATCTCTGTGGCAACTAATTGCATCCACAAGCTTCCTCCTTGGACACTACCTGTAGCCTGGAGCAAGCAAGAGTGCAAAAGAGAAGTGAGTTAGATTTTTCCAGCATGTGCTAAATAGAGAACTCGCTTAAATTTGGCAGGTACAAATGGACATATTTGGTGGGTTTCACATCTGTGATTCAGCCAACCAAGATAGGAAATGGTCAGGAAAAAACAGTGCATCTGAACTGAACCTGTACAGACTTTTCAAATTGTCATTTTTTTCTCTAAACAATATACTATAATAACTATTTATATAGTATTTACATCACATTAGATATTAGAAGCAATCTTAAGATGAGTTAAATATTTGGAAGGATGTACATGGGTTATATGCAATTACTATGTCATTTTATAAAAGGGACTTGGGCATCTGTAGATTCTGCTCTCCAAAGGGAATTTGGAAGCAATCCCTGATGGATACCAAGGGACACTAGAAGGGAGAGAAAGAATGACTCATTTATATGTCATTTAGGACAAAACTTGGTATTCACAAACACTGAGTCTTGTCAAGCAGCCCAGGAAAATCTAACTAGCTGTATTTGGGGGAATGAGGAAGTAGGTACTTTGTCATTATCATTTTTATAATAAACATTTATGTAATAACTTGAGTTTTGAGCAACCTGACTGAATGAAGCCAACGTCCATTAGACTGCCGACTCCCACAGGCAGGGTTTTATGTGTTTTAGTCTCTGCTGTATCCCTATGACAGTACCTGGCAAGCAGGAGGTGTCCAGTAGATATTTGCTAAGTAGATGAATGAGCGGTAGTTGATGCTGCTGCTATTCTATTTGCTTAACTTAAAAAAAAAAAAACACTTTATTGGGGGTATAATTGACATATAAAGAGCCATAAGAGTTTGTATCACAATGAGCACTGAGATAAATAGGCACTGTGAAGCCATCACCACCACCAAGACCATCAACATATGCATCACCTCCCAACACCCCCCCCCCCCCCCCCCCGTTTATCATTATTATCTTGTGTGGGTATGATAAGAATATGTAAAGTCTACCCTCTTGACAAGCTTTTTGTTTTGGTACCAGGGATTAAACCCAGGGGTGCTTAACCACTGAGCCACATCTCCAGCCCTTTTTATTTTTTATTTTTAGACAGGATCCCGCTAAGTTGCTTAGAGCCTCACTAAGCTACTGAGACTGGCTTTGAACTTGCCATCCTCCTGCCTCAGCCTCCTGAGCTGCTGGACCTCTTAACAAGTTTTAAGCATATGTTTTTGTTTGTTTTTACTTAAATATTTTAAGTATATTTATTTAACTTTATTTTGAGATAAGTGTAAATTCACACGAAGTTATAAGAAAATAGTGAGATCCATATAACCTTAACTCAGTTTCCCTTAATGATAATATTTTGGATAACTATAATGTTGCTGTAGTATTACTCTTGGAAACACTGGTATGGAGAAGGGATTTCTCCCCAAAAATAAGCCCTTAAAAAAGATGATGATGGGCTGGGGTTGTGGCTCAGCGGTAGAGTGATCGCCCAGCAAGTGGGAGGCCCTGGGTTGGATCCTCAGCAGCACATATTTTCTTCCTCTGAGTTGAGGCAGGGATGTCATTCAGACAGATTGATGGCCTGGGTGAAATCCAGCTTCCCTCTTCTATCCCTCTGGCTCAGATTAATCTCTGCTGCAGGACTCTCTCATCAGGAACTTATGGACACAGACCAGCCTGTGTACAGGGTAGCTATGTGTATCAGAGTGACATCACCACACCTGGATGGTTGAAGGTACTCAGCAGATGGCACTGTTATCATTTGGGCCCTGAGACAAACCAATCACAATATTATAACCACAACTGCTTAATTTATGTGTTATTTGCATGTGTACTGGACCAGCCAGCAAGTGAAGCAGGGTGTTTTGAAATTCATTTCCATGCCCCTCCTCCCCAACCATGTCCTATATAGTTGATGACACCAGGTAGCCGACCCATGGAGGCTAACCTCTTGCCCGACCAATCACTCGGCTGGAAATCTGAACTAGGAACCACAAGAGACTGAGACTAAAACCACTGCCGAGAGGGAGATCACAGAGGGATGTTTAGGAAGAAGCCAAGGCTCTGGGATGGGCTGGATACTCTCATATCCCTTCGAATCTCCTGGACCCCTCTCCACTTGACTGGGAGGCCGGCCCCATGGCTCGTGAACAGGAGAGGTAAGAGGGGAAGTCTGTCTAGCCTGGCTCCTTCCTGCATGGTTGTTGGTGGTTCATTCCTCTCCAAAGGCCTCAGCCCCCGGGGACAGCCCCCCTACAACCTGGGCCTCACCCAGGTTCTCTAGCTATTTCCTGCCTCCCTCTGGGTCTGCTCTTTCCTTACTGCTCTTCATGAACTCTCTGTATGCACGGCGTCTCACCTCTTCCCTGTCTGCATGGTGCACCACGGAAGGGGGCCTGGCAAGCTGAAGTCAGGAGGAAGTGGAAACTAATAAGAGTGAGCAGATATTAGGAGGTGGATAAAAGTGTGTATGTGTGTGTGTGTGCCTGTGTGTGTGTGCGTGTGTGTGTGCATATGTGTGAGTGTGCAAGTGTGTCTGTGTGTAAAAAGGGACACAGAAATCTCCCTCAATTGCTGGCAAGTTTTCAATTACAGTTTATAATTTAATCCTTTCTCTGTTTTTTAAAAAATTTATTTTATTGTTTATTTTGTTCTAATTAGTTACACATGACAATTGAATGTATTTTGACACATTGTTCATAAATGGAGTATAACTCCTTGTTCTTCTGGTTTACATGATTTACGATTATACTGGTTTTATAGTCTTATATGATCATAGGATCAAAATGTCAGATTCATTCTATTGTCCTTCCTACCCCATCCTTTCTCTATTTTTAATGCATTTTTTTTTTGTTTTTGTTTTTATCTAGTCTCTTACCCTCACTTCCATCATGTTAGAGACAACTGCATTCACCACTGCTGGGCTTTGCTGATGGCATTCCCATAATGCTGGATGATTACTTACATCTCATTTCTTCACTTTGGACACTGGCTGTTGGCCTCACCATAGGAAGGACTCTCTGCTACCTCACTGTTTTCCTCTGAATGACTGGTCACTGATTATTTTTTAAATCATTTGAGAACCATTGTTAACTATCAAAGATATACTTGAACGTCTGTATCATAGTCCATCAAATATGGACAGTATCCCTTCATCTCGATTCTATATGATACACAATCAGTACCCCTTCTCCTTATCACCTGTGTTCAGTGGCAGAGGTTTCAGATTATGGCCTGTGGTCAGACAGAATGTCCCAGCAGGAAGGGTGGGGGTGAGGGCGAAGTTGTTCACCTTATTGTGGTGGAGAAGCAGAGAAAGGGGGGAAGGGGTTAAGCATGCCCCCAGTGACCCACTTCCTCCAGCTAGATTTCTACCACCTTCCGATAGTTCATTCAATTGTGAACCTACCAATGGATCAATCCACTGATGAGATACGAACCCTGGAGATCCAATCACTTCCTTCAAACCCCACCTCTGAGTATTCCTGCACTGGGGACACCAAGCCTCCAACACATGAGCCTTTGGGAAACATTCCAGATCCACATCCTCTCTCCCCTTCCCATCTAGTCTGCCATCAGCATGCTCTTACCTAGTTAAGGGCATTAACATTTACATTCTGTCCATCCACAACCAGATCTTCTATGATTTTTTTTTTTTTTTTTTTTAGAAATTAACAAGTATTTGACACCCATTAAAGATACGTACACTTTTATAACAATGTGATAATTGTTCGGTTTTTGGACAGATTATCTGTTGGCATTTTATCTTCCAGACCTGTTTGACATGGTGATTCTAAAGGAGCCATTTGTACAAGGAGCACATGCCCAGCTCCAAGGTCAAATGAGGTCCATTTTCTTACAACTAGCTTTGATGCTGCCAGATGACACATTCCACTTTATTTCACGTGTGATCCACGACTGTCTGGCGTAGCTCTCAGTGTTTTCCTTAGGTTGCCCCTCCCCCTTGCATAATGTGCCTTTATGTAGAGTTTCCAATTGTGCCTTCCCTCTGAAGATGGTCCTTTCTCCCCAAGGCTGTCCCTCCTGCAGTCCCTGCCTCTGCTCTGGGGCTGGTCTGCCCACTGGGTAGCAGCACAGCCTCCATGTAGCACTGCTCTTCATGGATCCCCTGGACTCACTTGTTCCTAAACCCTGTGTTATCTTCCCGCTGGATTTCCTTTTGTTTTGCTTAAACCCAATGCCATTATGATTATGATTATGATTATTTTCTGGTACCAGGGATTGAAACCAGGGGCACTCAACCACTGAGCCACATCCCCAGCCCTTTTTTATATTTTATTTAGAGACAGGGTCTCATGGAGTTGCTTAGCGCCTTGCCTTGCTGAGGCTTTGAACTCACAATCCTCCTGTTTCAGCCTCCTGAGCTGCTGGGATTACAGGTGTTAGGCGATGCCTTTAAATTGTTTGCTAAGAAAGGGTTCAGAGGAGGTAAGCTATAAGTTTTGGGATCACTGAAAAAAATCTTTTTCCTGCCCATGGACTAGTGCTTTGGCTATGGCATTGAGGCTGACTGAACGCATTCTCCCTTGGAAATTGGAAGGCATTGTCCCTTCCAGAATTCAGCATTGCTCGTATTAGGATTGAAGAGCATTTGATTCTTTTACTTTTCACGTGACTAATTTTTGTCTCTGAATGATTCAATAATACCTTCTTTCTGGAAATGTTGGTATGAGATGTACTTTGGTTTGGGTTCTTTCTCCTTTATTGTGCTGGATGCTCAATGGGTCTTTTAAACCCAAAGCCACGTGAAGCTCGGCTCTGGAAAAGTCTCTTTTTTCATATCTTGGGTGGTTTCCTCCCCACTGATACTTGTCAGGGCAGGGCTCGGAGACTGGACAGATACTACTAAATCTCACTCATTGGGCCTCAATGTTTCTTTCCTTCTCCTTTAATTAAAAATAAAATTTTTGTGTTTGTTTTGGGTCCTTATACTCTGGGGGATTAAAAAAAAACCACTTATATTTAGTCCTATTTAATGTCTTAATTTGGGCAATCATTTTTTTCTGGCAATCATTTTTTTTAAATCTAAGATTATTCTTATTTTCTGTGCCTTTTGTATAGCACTTCATTTTTTGCACATAGATGTACTACACTGTCAAACTCTCTGAAGTTATTATTTTAGGTCCTCATCTGTTTTATGAATCACACTTGGTTCCTCTAGAGTCAGTTGATTTACCTTTGTCTTTCTCTTTAAGACTGCTGGCTCCACTCATCTGGCTGGTGATGGATGTTGATCATGCTTCACATCTAAGAGCTGGATAGCTGCCGTGGGTCATTTTTCCCACAAGTTTTCTGGCAGTGTGGCATGGCTGTGGGTCGCCTCATATAGGGCAGGATTTGCTTGGAATGGATGAGAAGCCAGTTCTCAAGCCAGGGTCTTCCCTGTGCCAGGAAAAGTAGATTTTTCCTCTAGGGTCTCACTATCCACATTGTAACCCTCTACTACCATCCACAGTATGGTTAATACACTTACCAAAGAGTCCTTTATTTTTTATTTTTTGTCCAGCAGAGGGGAGGTAAATAGCAACAGCCTGAACTCCACACAGGATGAATCCCCTTTCAAAAATACAGTTTGAGGGCTGGGGATGTGGCTCAAGCGGTAGCAGGCTCGCCTGGCATGCGTGCGGCCCGGGTTCGATCCTCAGCACCACATACAAAGATGTTGTGTCCGACGAAAACTAAAAAATAAATAAATGTTAAATTTCTAAAAAAAAAAATACAGTTTGAGGGGCAGGAGAGTAGTTGAGAGGTAGAACCTTAACCTAGTAAGCTCAGAGCCCTGGGTTCAATATCAGCACCACAAAACAACAGAACAAAACAATATCTTGTGGGTCTCTGTTTTCCAATGTTAATAAGTGTTTCACGAAGTATATAAGGATTATGCCAACCTTTAAGAAGTGCTACATGTGTAATTGGGATATAAGCCCAGTCCTGGATTGAAGTAGTTACTATAAGCTGATAATTTTGTTATTTATCGTCTGTTAGCCACAGAAGATAAGAACTTGTGGAGAGGGTGATTGTGAAAAGCCTTTAAGGGAAAGGATCCAAAGTGTGGGACATACAGTAAAACCGTTCATATGCACTAGTTGCTCATTTATTTTCAAGTCAAGGATGGAAGCTTCATTTAGCTTTACAAAAAGGTCATTAAAGGTCATTAAGGTGCTTTTGATTTGTTAACAACGATGATAAATAATAATAAAGTAAATTAATAATAATAATAATAAAAAAGATGCTTTCATTTGTTAATAATAGGTTCTAATTAGAATGAGATTTATTCCATGCTTGTATAATTTTATCAAAATGGATTGTATCATGTAGAACTAAGAAGAACTAATAAACATATGTTATTTTCCGTTTAAAAATTATTTTTTAAAAATAATCTGTTTAAAAGTGTGTTATTTGACGTGTTCTTTGTTTAAGAGTTACCTAGAAGTATAATAAAATTTTAAAACATAGGTATCTAACATGTCAACAATTTGACTAAATTTTCTTTTGGTGGCCAGATTTTTTTTCTTCTCAGAAAGAAATATATAGTAATTTCAGTAAAAAGAACATTGTTGTTGAAAGTGCAAGGTGAACAGAGTGGCCATGAAGCCAGGAGACGGGTGGGTGACAGCTTTTGGCCCTACAACGTCTCCTGGGAAATCTCCATGGGCCATGGTGGGAGTGACAGAGGCATGTCAGCTGGAGATGGCTCAGGCCAGAACTCAAGATGCGCCAAAGGAGCTGGGCGTGGTGGTGTGAGCCTGTAATCCCAGTGGTTTGGGAGGCTGAGGCAGGAGGATTGGGAGTTCAGAGCCAGCCTCAGCAAAAGCGAGGTGCTAAGCAACTCAGTGAGACCCAGTCTTAATAAAATACAAAATAGGGCTGAGGATGTGGCTCAGTAGACAAGAGCCCTTAAGTTCAATCCCCAGTACCAAACCAAAAAAAAAAAAAAAAGATGAGACAAAGGACACCTGACCAACTGGAGACTCCTGCCCTAGGCCATGGTTCAAGGGGGACAGCAGGGAAAGGAAACTAGAATGGTTTCCTTACTCCCCTGCCTTCTATCCCAAAACCAAAATACAGTCACATGTCACTTAAGGGCAAGGAGAGGTTCTGAGAAATGTGTTGGTCATTTTTGCTGTTGTGTGAGTATTATAGGATAGACTTGCACAAACTGAGATGGCTACGATGTACTAGGTGAGAGCATCTTATGGGACTACTGTTGTACATGTGATCTGTCGCTGATCAACATGTCACTAAGTGGCTCGTGAATGTATATGAATCATGGGAAAATCCGTCCTCTGACAATCTCCCAGGTATACAAAAAGGACATATTTAGCTCCTTCTTTTCCTTGTTAGAAGACCTTAGCTAGCTGCTTTCTACTTTTTAATACTCTACTTTTGTGCATACAAGGAATTTCTTTTTCTGAGATCATTATGGTCAATGTTCTAGGTATTTCAAATTGAAGGGGAAGTAATCAATGTAGAAAGTCAAAAGGCCTCAGATCAGGCCAGCTAGCCTGTAGACTCTTGGTGATGCTACCAAGATATTTAGGTCCAGCTAATTCTTAATCTTCCAGGTCTAGGAACTTGTTTGGTCAAATACGCTCAGAATGGCTTCAACTTTCCGTGGTGAGTACAGTACCCCAAATCATCAGACTGAGCTGTAAAATCAGCAATCTGGTATATTAGTTTACAAGTGGGAAACATCTCTCTTGCTAAACCAAAATAACATACCACAACTCTGCACCTCAGATTTCAGATCTGTGAAATACAGATAATTATGTATCTACCCTCAGGGATGTAAAATATCACAGACAATGCCTGGTACCAAGAAGGGCATTAGTAAATTAATTCCACGTCTCTCATTGATTTGAGTTCATGGGTTTCTGTCTCTTGCATTGAATTGTAAACTCCTTGAGGGAGGAATCCATGACACACTCGTAGGGAGCCCTTATGGATTAATCTACTCTTGGAGCACAGAATCAGGAACCCTGAATGAAAACACCTTGTATACCTATGTGCCTGTCAACCCTGCTGCCTGTGAATCATGCTCCTACCGTCCTGTCGATGCTGTAGGGTTGGATTTTTGGATAATTACAGAGAATGATTTCATGCTTAACCAAAGGAACAAATAGTGCAAGAATTTTTTTAAAATGTCTCCCAATTGAATCTGATTAAAATTGTTTTGGCTTCTGGGCACCGACCTGTCTTAGATATTTTAATTTAGTGTTTTGGTCATGGTCCTACTGTTAATATTTGAATCAACTGTGCTTTCATTATCAGGGACTTGGGCACATTAAAGATCAAAGGAAAATGTCATTTGTGAATGGGCGATATTCCACTGTTGTTCTCTAACAGAGCTCACCATCTCCGATGGTTTTCACTTTGAGAAGCCATGATGGGAATTATAAGCCAAGGAAGAAGCCAGCTGGGAACCAAACCATCTTGAGACTATGGCTGGAGTTCTTTCCCAAATGTTCTCACCCTGGAATTGGGAGGTAGTGCAGATGTCAGAGACAGATCATCATATTAAAGGAAAATGCAGCTCATCAACCAGAAGGAGTGACCACCTGTGTGCTGGCTCTGCTATGGTGTGAGTAGATGGTCTTTGACAAAGTCCTTAATGAGTCATGTCCACCCCAAAGAAAGAGGTGCTTTCAGCCATGAGTAGAGAGGAAACGGAACCACCAGGGCTTTGAACTTCCTGCATGGTTTTCTTTTTTTTTTTTCTTCCTCTCCTTATTTTTTGGTACCAGGAATTTAACTCAGGGACACTAGTCCACTGAACCACATCCCCATTTTGAATTTTATTTAGATACAGGGTCTCACTGAGTTACTTAGTGTCTCACTAAATTGCTGAGGCTGGGTTTGAACTTGGATCCTCCTGCCTCAGCCTCCCAAGCCGCCCGGTCCTGCATGGTTTTCTAAAGCTGTCCACACTGCTGTCTCCGTCTGCACCGCGAGCCGTTCCTTTTCCGAGCCAATCACTATTTCATCTTCATGGCTGGAGAACGAGACAGGGAAAGGAAGCCAGGGAAGCTCAGGCACAGCCCTGAAAGCTCAACTTTGGTCCAGGTAGTTCATCCATCTGAGACTGGAAACCACGTGTCTGGTCCTGCACTCTGGAGAGGGAGGGGTCTGTGGTTAGGATCAGGGCTTTGTGGAGGATGATCTTGTATCTGCGACACTGATGAACTTGGAGGAGAGAAAGACAATACCTTCACTCCCAGACCCCACAGGCCAAGGAACAATTTTATTTATTTGTTTGTTTATTTTGTGGTACCAGGGACTGAACTTAGGGGCACTTAACCACTGAGCCACATCCCAAGCCCCACATATCACCTTTTTTTTTTTTTTTTTTTTTTAGATAAGGTCTCACTGAGTTACCTAGGACCTCACTAAATTGCTGAGGCTGTCTTTGAACTCACGATCCTCGTGCCACCCAACCTGGCCCCAGGGACAATCTTGAAATGAGAACACACTCTACTCTCCTTTTCAGGTAGGGGAAGACTGGACTTTCAAAACTTGAGCTGCAGGGCTGGGGTGGGTTCAGTGGTAGAGCATCTGCGTAGCTTTGTGAGGTTCTGAGTCTGATCCCCAAAACCATAAAAATTAAATTAAATTAAAAATTGAGCTTCCGTGGTTGATAATCTGCAAGAATGAACTCCCTAAATACACAACTTCACGTGAGACCACCAGTTGGCACCCGGAGGTGTTATCCTGGGTCAGGGCAGCCTTCAGATTGTGCCTCCAGGGACGCAGTGCCCCAAACTGACTTTCTCTCCTTCTTTTATTCCTCCTCCCCCTCTTTCTTTGCTCTCTTTCCTTTTCACTTCCCTTTCTCCCTTCTCATCCTTTCTTCCATCCTTTCTTTCTTTTCTCTCTGTGTTAGTTTCCTTCCTTCCTTTCCTTTTTGTTATGATAAATTTTAAACATGTCCTAAAGTAGAGAGATGAGTAGAACAAAGTCACACTTGGCACAGCCTCTGAGAAGTGTCTCATTCCCATTCCACTGAAGTGGGAGCTTCCTTATCCTCAAGTGCCTCCTATCCAGACTGCTGTTTCCAAGACAGTGGAGAAATTCTGCCCGGCTTCCTTGGGGAGAGGAAGCCAGGCTGTGAGGCAGAGGAGGGACTTGCTAGACGTGGAGAGGACAGAAGTGGAATGGCGACCCAGGGGAGGCTCCTGGGACAGGGGGCACAGGGGGAACAGAGGCTCTAGAAGGCAGCTCTGTATGGACTGACTCATCCTCATAATGAACCCAGAGCCAGGGAGGAGTGCAGGCCAGGGTGCAGCCATCTGCTTTGCAAACTTTTAGTTGCAGGAAGCCAGTCTCATCTGCAGCTGGTAGTATGTTTGGCTTTCAGTTCACCAGAAAAGGACATTTTGGAATGTCTTTCTCCCTTTCTCCTCATGTGAAAAGACCCATCATCCTGGAAACTGAAACGGGGGAAGAGGGAACTCAGTGTGCGGAAGAGCAGTGCGGTGTCGGTGTGCAGAAGGGAGACTTCCCCAAGGCTGGGCTGGAGGCCCTGAAGTGAAGTTTTCATGGAGGCTTCCTGTCCCCTGCCCTGTGCTTCCAAAACAGAAAGGCCGCATGGCGGGTCCAGTGCAGGCAGTGGACTGGATCACTGTGTCCGGTCTCATCCAGTCCAGAGAGGCTGCAGCTTCTGAATGAATCTTCCTCCATGATGCAAAAGCCAACTTCAAGCCCCACATCCTGTCCTCTTAGGCTACTTCCTCCCCTCTCAGTGACACCTTCTCTGCACCTTGAGCAAAGGCTACTCTGGGCTCCTTCCTGTTCCCAGATGGCTTTGTACCTGTGGCCATGGGGATATCCATCCTCTTTCTCAGCTGTGAGCTACAGAGCCTGTCTCCTGCCCCTGAATTGCAATTGTGTTCTTGGAGGGAAGCCACCACACACAGGTGAATGAAGAAGACACTCAAATATGTTGCACCGTGGTATATGTGGATATTTTGGAACTGATTTCACAAACATTGGAAGAAATTCAGGTCCATAGGACACAGAGATACAGCTACATTTTAATGATTAGATTTAGAAATATATATATTTTAATACATAATATATTTTAACATATTTTATATTATATATTTATAATTTTATTCATAAAAATTATATACTGTTTATTATATATTATATTATTTACATATTATTATATTATTTATATCTATATTTTATATATATATTTTTTTATTTTTTTTTATTTTTTTTTTTATTTTTTTTTTTTTTTAATTTTTTATTGTGGGTTGTTCAAAACATTACAAATTTCTTGACATATCATATTCCACACTTTGATTCAAGTGGGTTATGAACTCCCACCTTCACCCCATACACAGATTGCAGAATCACATCAGTTACACATCCATTGATTTACAAATTGCCATACTAGTGTCTGTTGTGCTCCACTGCCTTTCCCATCCTCCACCCTCCCCCCTCCCCACCTCTCCCGTCCCCTCCCCTCCTCTCTCTCTACCTCCTCCACTGTATAACCCTGAGGGTCTCCTTCCATTACCATGCAATTTCCCTTCTCTCTCCCTTTCCCTCCCACCTCTCATCCCTGTTAAATGTTAATCTTCTTCTCCTGTTCTTCGTCCCTACACTGTTCTTAGTTACTCTCCTTATATCAAAGAAGACATTTGGCATTTGTTTTTTAGGGATTGGCTAGCTTCACTTAGCATAATCTGCTCTAATGCCATCCATTTCCCTGTAAATTCTATGATTTTGTCATTTTTTAATGCAGAGTAATACTCCATTGTGTATAAATGCCACATTTTTTTTATCCATTCGTCTATTGAAGGGCATCTAGGTTGGTTCCACAGTCTTGCTATTGTGAACTGTGCTGCTATGAACATCGATGTAGCAGTGTCCCTGTAGCATGCTCTTTTTAGGTCTTTAGGGAATAGACCAAGAAGGGGAATAGCTGGGTCAAATGGTGGCTCCATTCCCAGCTTTCCAAGAAATCTCCATACTGCTTTCCAAATTGGCTGCACCAATCTGCAGTCCCACCAGCAATGTACAAGTGTACCCTTTTCCCCACATCCTCGCCAGCACTTGTTGTTGTTTGACTTCCTAATGGCTGACAATCTTACTGGAGTGAGATGGTATCTTAGGGTGGTTTTGATTTGCATTTCTCTGACAGCTAGAGATGTTGAGCATTTTTTCATGTACTTGTTGATTGACTGTATGTCCTCCTCTGAGAAGTGTCTGTTCAGGTCCTTTTAATATGTCATGTGGTGGTGCTTGGAAACAGGTGTGCCATGTGTCTCAACTTCCCAGAAAGGTGAGTTGAAAGGAATTGGATTTTTTTATTCTTCAAGTCAAGTGAGATTCTTGGGGGAAATTTTTCAAATAAAAGAGAATTGGGAAAGATTTTCAGAAAGAAAAACTTAATGTACGTTCTTCTTTGGAATGTCTAAAACTTCTTGTGAGCTTCTTCTGTGCCAAGCTAAGCCCTTTATATAGTTTTCTAGTTCTGAAGTTCAGTCACTGGGCCTGCAGCAAGAGCACCGCTTTGGACTTGGTAAGTTTTCAGGACCACCTGATGGATCAGAAACTGTAGGTGGGGAGGTCGACAGCAACCATGTCTTAACAAGTCCTCCAAGGGGACTTATTTTTTTAAAAAACATATTGGTGCATTATGATTATACATAACAGTGGAATTAATTGTGATGTATTCGTACATGCACACAAGGTTGGCTGTTCTTAGTGGTGAGAACTAAAGACAAAGCTTCTCTTATTTAACTCTCACATTGCCTACTTTTACAGATCAGGACACTGGTGAGCAGTTATTTTACCTACAGAATACAGGGGCCCTCTCTGAACACAGGTTCTGCATCTGTGGATTCAACCAACAGGAGATTCAAAATATTTGACAAAAAAAAATTTTCATCTGTACAGAGCATGGGAAGACCTTCTTCTTGTAATTCTTATCTGAATGATGTAGTATGTATATCTGTACTTACATAGCATTTAAGCTTCATTAAATATTACAAGTAATATACAGAGGATTCAAAGTATTCAGGAAGATGTAAATAGGTTCTGCACAAATACTATACTATTTCACATAAGAGACTTGAGTAGCTACAGATTTTGGTATCCAAGAGGGTCTTGAAACCAATCCCCTGTGGATACTGAGGGACACTATGGTAGGATCCTGGAACCAAGTAGAACCAACTCCAAAACCCATAGCTTTAACACCTGGGCGATGCAAAAAGAGGTCACTTGGATAACGGATAATGACATAATGGGGATTCCCATCTGACTTTTATGTCAGAGATGAATAAGGAACCGCAGCAGTGACATCTTTCTACAATAAAGATATGAATGAGGGAAGTGAGAGCGGGGATTGTGGGAGTGTCTCGGGGCCACTGGTGTCATGGGCAGGCTCCAGGTGACTGGGCTGCCCTTGGGCCAGTATCTTCCTCTGTGCAGCAGGGGAGGAGTTCTTGCAGATTCTTCTCCATTAAATGTGGATAAGCCTGTGTTGATCCATTTTCCATCACTGTGACAAAATACCTCATAAGATCAACTTCAAAAGAGGGAAGGTTTATTCAGGCCCATAGTTTGGGGGGTTTCAGTCTATGGATCATTGACCATGATGTTTTTGAACCTCTGGAAAAGCAATGTTACGGTAAGGTGCTCAAGGGGGTGGAAGGTGCTCAACTCATGTCATCTGAGAAGCAGAGAGAGAAAGGGGCTGGGGTCCCCTAATTCCACTCAAGGACACACCCCCAAAGACCTGACATCCTTCCACTAGGCCCCACCTCTTAGTGGTTCCATCACCTCCCAGTAAAGCCTTCAACATGTGGGCCTTTGGGCAGCAGTGACGTATTTTTCCCCCTTGAATATACAATTTTCTGGCTTGGACACCCCAAGTAACCCTTCTGTGGCTCTAGGTCCATTGTGGATGGGGGAGACTCATTCCAGCTGAAATATTTTATTCAGATTTCTACTTACACAAAATTTAATTATCAGTGAACTTCTGCTCTGACCAAAGAAACGGTGAGAACATCTAGTACTTGAATAAAACCTCAAAACAACCTTAGTTGTTTTCACATCCATCTGATGATTTACTGACATCCTGAATATCCCTAAGGATGGGTTCAAGAACCCTTATGGGCTGAACCTCGTGGTGCACACGCCTAATCCCAGGAACTCAGAGGGCTGAGGCAGGAGGATCACAAGTTCAAAGCCAGTCTCAGCAACTTCGTGAGACCCTAGGCAACTTAGTGAGACCCTGTCTCAAAATAAAACATAAAAGGGGCTGGAAATGTGGCTCAGTGTCCAAGCGCCCCTGGTTTCAATCCCTGGGGAAGGAAGGAAGGAAGGAAGGAAGGAAGGAAGGAAGGAAGGAAGGAAGGAAGGAAGGAAGGAAGGAAGGAAGGATCACAGATGCCAAAATCTGCAGAGGCTCAAGTCTCTGATGTAAATTCTAAAGTCTTCGCACAGAGCTTTCATATGTCATCCAATATGCTTTAAATCACCTCTAGATTGCTTGTAATACCAGATACAATGTAAATGCTAGGTAAACAGGTATTATACTGTAGTGTTTAGGGCATAGTCTCTCTCTCTCTCTCTCTCTCTCACACACACACACACACACACACACACACACAAATTTGCCCATGCTCTGGACAGACTTTTTTTTTTTTTCCAATATTTCAAATCCATGGAAAGTTGAATCTGAGGATGTGAAACGTACAGATACGGAGCCCCCTGCATTACTATTTCTATGAAATAAGGAAACTATCAACACAACTAAACAATTTGCTGGAGACAATACAAACTTAGGAATAAGGAATCAAGTCATATGGTTTTTTACCCTGCTACTCCTCTGTCCTTTCTTGTGTCCTGGGGAAGTCTCAACCAAGACACCCATTCAGAGCTCACGTGGGTTTCATTGTATGAACAAATTTGTTCCTACAGTTTTTTAAGTTTTGACTCCAATGACTGGCTATACCTGCTCCAGTTATAGAAAGAACAATTAGTTACCTAAGTAACTGTGGAAAGTCCAGAGTAACCCACAGGACATTGTTTTATATATTTAAAAGTTTGATATAATTGTACATAATAGTGGGCCACAGAACATTCTTAAAACACCTGTTTTTATGTGTCTGTCTGTTACCATTTTTCATCAGGAGAGGCCAAACTCTCTGACTCACTTAGGTTTCCAAGTGGATCCTAGAGAATGCTATTTGCATTGTTGTGCACTATTAAAAGCCAACTTTTTCACCCCTTTGCTCAAATAATTTAGAAGTGTTGTCTCTAAGAAAATCTCAGAACCACATATAAAGAATTTGCTCCAAGGCACAAAGCATATGGTACTCGTTTAAAATGGATACGCCTTGATATTTTAACAAAATCTGAGACAATTAGCACATTTTCAAGATGCTACAAAAAGTAAGATCTGCCAGTGTGCATTTCTCCAGGTATAGCACGTGACCCAAGTAGTCTGGCCAAGGGGCTCCCGAGATAGCTACAGCTCACAATGGAGGAAAACCCAGCGCCAACACCTTGGACTTCTACAAGTTCACGTCTGCAGCAGTCTCCTTCCATTTTACCTGGCTTCCTTAAATATTATCTTCAAACTTAAAAAAAAAATACTTTTTGCAGTTTGTCCTAACATTTTATGACCTAATTCTGGAGGAAAGAAAAACAACCAACCAAACAAAAAATTCACCTAAGTCAGGTGAAAAATACACCTTTTCATTTGTAACATAAAGAAGACAGATACAGTTTATATATGCTGTTAAAATTGTTTCTGATGATATTTTAAGGTTTTTAATAGCTTTATTGAGTGATAATTTGCATATCATAATATAGTCCCTTTGTAAATGACAATTCAATGATTTTTAGTCCGTATAAAATGTTATGCAGGTGTTATTACAATCCACTATGAGAACATTTCTGTCACCCCCAGAAGATCCCTAATGTCTGTTTGCAGTCAACTAGTTGAATTGTTTATTAGTGTTTAAGATTTATTTTCCACATAGTATTTCTAATAGAACCCAAGAACTTGACAATTCTAATGGAGGGCCCTGAAATTCTAGCAGCTCCTTCCACTCCCCATCCCTATCTGTGACCCTTTCCTAATAAAGATGACTAATCATGTAAGTCATTTCAGTCCTTGTGCCTTGGTTCGTGCTGACATTCATGATCCTGAATTAATAAGATGTATGGGGAAAGCTTAACTCATTTGCCCATGTAGTCACTGAAGTACCATCCACCAGCCATAGACTCATGATAAGTGGATGAAATACAGAGGCAGAGAAGAACTGGCAAATAAGTAAGCTCCAAGGCGTGAACTTGGATTTAGACTATGATGCTGGCTGTGCTTCTTAGCCCTGAAATCTGGGACAAGTTCCTGACTATTTAGCATCAGTTTCTTCTTCTGTAAATGGGATTGGAGAACTCACCCCGTAGTAGGGCTGTTGGAAAGATTAAATATCCTGAAAGGTACCCTGCGATTCTTTGTCAGGGCAGATGGCAAGTTCCATCCTGGGTATAGAGCACGCTGTCTTTGGGGGCTGTTGGAACCAGCTGTGGGCACGTGGATCCTCAGGGGTGGGGTCCTGACTTCTTCATGAGCTTTTTGCTCTTTAGTCATGTCCATTTGAAATGTGTGGTATCTGGTGTATGATCTCATTACTGGTGCCACAAAGAGGTCACAAAGCATTTCATACTGAAGCCAGAAATCCTCCCCTGAGCCACTGTTGTTAAGATCCTCCAAGATGGACTTTTATGATTCTGCTCTAACGGAGGGTTCAGAACCCTTCAGCTGACAAAAGTAGATATCCAGAATTTCAAGGAGTGGCAAACCCCTTTTGAGGAAATGATTTCACTGTACTATTTTCATTTTTGTCATGTCAGAAAACAAAAAGAACTTGGATTTAAAATCCCAAGTTTTTAAGACCCTTCATAAGAAATCAATTTATTCATTTGCTTGACTCATGTTTACTGAGCAATTACCACAGGGCAGGCATAAGGGACCCAATGATGAGCTCTTCCTTTTAGGAATTTATAATCTTGCCTGGGTCTCTCCCTTTTCAGAATGTCATATGGATGCGGATGAGTTGCATGAAGATGACTTGGAACCCATGGCACTGGGTCAACATCCCCAGTTGGGCTGCCCGGAATCTGCTCCCTGAGGATTCTTAGTGCCCCAACTCTCGAGACTGGCAATGGATGGAAAGAGAAAATGAAAAAAGTGGAAGACAAGACTCTGGAGGCACAGTCTGCCTCCAGATGCAAAGATAGACTCCTGAAAGAATGAGAAGCTATCAAGGGTTGAAATGGGGGAATCTCATGATCCTGCCTGCACTCGGACTGGCCTACCCAGTTCTACTGTGCACCCATCACCATTTTTCCTAAGACTTGACTTTTTAGACCACTTTGAGGTTCACAGTGAAATTGAGAGGTGAGTACAAAGATCTCCCAACTACCTGCTACCCCCTCTTCGGCAGCCTCCTCCATTATCAATACCTCTGACAGGTGTGATTCATTTGTCGCAATCCACGAAACTACTTGGAAACATCACAATCACTTTTGGCTCATTGTGGTTGACAAATGTACAATTTCCAGCATTTCAATATTATGGCAAATACTTCATTCCTGTGAAATTCCTCTACACTGCCTATTTGATTCCCCCCCCCCCCCACACACACACGGATCCCAGCCCCTGGCACTCACTGATCTTTTGATTGTCTCCATAGCTTTACCCTTTTCAGAATGTCATATGGTGGGAATCATATAGCATGTAGCCTTTTCGGAACGTCTTCTTTCATTTAGTGAAATGAACTTAAGACTTTTCTTAAGTGTGTATATTTTTTCTTATCTTTTTGTGGCTTGATAGTACCAAATAATATTCCGTTGTTTGGATGAATCATGGTGTATTTATCAATTCACCTATTGAGGACACCGATATGATCTAAAAGTTTGCATCCTCCCAAAATGTTAAGTCAAAATCCTAACCCAAGATGACAGTAGGAGGAGGAGAGGCCTTTTGGGGGTGAGGAGGTCATGGGGGAGGAGCTCTCAGAAATGGGATTAGTGGTCTTTCAAAAGAGACCTCAGAGAGGGGTCCCCAACCCTTCCACCCTGTACGGACATGAGTGAGAAGGTGTGGTCAATGAGCCAGAAAGTGGGCCCTCTCCAGATGCCAAACCCTTGATCTATCTTTCTAGCCTCCAGAACTACAAGAAATGAATTTCTGTTGTTTATGAGCTACCGCGTTTGTGGCATTTTGTTATAGCATCCTGGATGGAGTCAGAAAGACATCTTGATTGCTTCCAAGTTTTAGCAATTATGAATAAAGTTGTGTTATGGTTTGGATGTGAGGTGTCCCCCAAAAGTTCATGTGTGAGACAATGCAAGAAGGTTTAGAAGAGAAATGATTGGGTTGTGAGAGTCTTAAATCAATCAGTGGATTACTGCCCTGATAGAGATTAAGAGAGGATAACTGAAAGCAGGTGGGGTGTGGCTGGAGGAGGTGGTCACTGGGGGCGTAGCTTTGGGGTATATATTTGTATCTGGTGAGTGGGTCTCTCTTTGCTGCCTGATCATCGTGTGAGCTGCTTCCCTCCATCACACTCTTCTTCCGTGATGTTAAGCCTCACCTGCAGCCCTAAGGGATGGAGCCAGCTGTCTATGGATGGAGACCTCTGAAATCATGAGCCCTCAAATAAAATTTCCTCCTCTATGATCGTTCTGATCAAGTCTTTTAGTCGCAGCAGCGAAAAAAAAAAAAAAAAAACTGACTGAAACAATTTGCCATAAACATTCCCACACAAGTTTTTGGGTGAACATACATCTTCACTATTTGGGCTAAATACAAAGGAACACAATTGCTGGAGAGCTGGTAAAAGTCTGATCAGTTTTGTTAGAAACCACTGAACTGTCTTCCCAGGGGTCTGTACCATTTTGCTTTCCTCCCAGCAGTTTCTGTTTGGTGTTGTCAGTGGATCGGGGACATTCTAATAGACATGTCGTGGTATCCCTAATTACATATGCTGGTGAACCGGATTTTCACGTGCTCGATTGCCATCTATGTATCTTCTTTCAGGTCTTTTGCCCAAGTTTTGATCAGGTTGTTCACTTTCTTACTGGTGGTGTGTCTTGGGTACAAGTCTTTACGTAGATGTGTCTTTCACAGGTTTTCTCCCATTCTGTGGTTTATCTTTTCATTCTCTTGACAGTGACTTTCAAACACCAGGTATTTTTTAATTTTAATGAAGTTCTTCTAATCAATTCTTCCTTTCATGGGACATGCCTTTGGCATTATATCTAAAACGTTATCATCAAACCTAAAACTACTTGAAATGTCTTTCCAATCTTCTAGGAGTTTTATTGCTTTGCATTTGACATGTAGGCCTGTGATTCATTTTGAGTTAATTTTTGTGAAGGATGTAAGGCCTGTGCCTAGATTTTTTTTTTTTTTTTTTGCCCTTGGAT
This sequence comes from Marmota flaviventris, assembly GCF_047511675.1. NCBI lineage: Eukaryota > Metazoa > Chordata > Mammalia > Rodentia > Sciuridae > Marmota > Marmota flaviventris. The sequence goes on from NC_092511.1 coordinate 90,729,611, forward strand.
GTCCACTTGCCTCAGCACAATCTGTTAAAAAGACTCTTAGGTCTCTATCGTGTTGCTTTTCCTCTTTTGTCCAAGATCAGTTGATTCCATCCTCACTGTTTGAACAGCCATCATTTAATTATTTTTTTTTATTAGAGCATCATAGTTATACATAGTAGTTGGGTTCATCTTAACAAATTTGTATTGCATAGAATTCACTTTCATTTCATGTTCCCTCTTTTCTCTCTCCTGCCTCCCCACCTCCTTTCTCCACTGATTTTTCTTTTGTTCAGCTTTTTATATATTTTTGATTCTTTCTACTTATACATAAGGGTAAAATTCCCTGTGGTACACTGATATTACGCACATAGCATGATTGTTAAGAATTCATTCTGCATTTCTTCTCCGTTCCCATCCTCCCTCTTAACCACCTTCTTCTACTCTGATTGTCCCTATATTTTGTGCTATCCTATCCCCCCCTGCTCTTTTATTTGGCTCTAGCTTCCACGTGTGAGAGAAAACATCCCACGCTTGATTTTTCTGAGACTGGTTTATTTCACTTAGCATGATATTCTCCATTTCCATCCATTTACCAGCAAATGCCATCATTTCATTCTTCTTTATGACTGAGGAGAATCATGTACATGTACCACAATTTCTTTATCCATTCATGGATTGATGGGCACCTGAGTTGATTCCATACTTTGGCTATTGTGAATTGTGCTGCTGAAAGTATTGAGGTGCTGCCTTGCTATAGTGTGCTGATACTAGTTCTTCTGGATGAATTCCAAGGAGTGGGATATCCGGGCCATAGGGTGGTTCCATTCCTTCTTTGAGGAATCTCCACACTGCTTTCCAGAGTGGACGTACTCGTCTGCAGTCCCATCAACAGTGTACGAGTGTACCTTTTCTGTTACATTCTCACCAAAATTTATTATTGTGTTCTGATAGTTGACATTCTAGTTGGACAGAGATGAACTCTTAGTGTAGTTTTGGTTTGCATTTCCCTGATTGCTAGAGATGTTGAAAATGTTCTCATATATTTGTTGGCCATTTGTGTTTCTTCTTCTGTGAAATGTGAGTTTAGTTCTTTTATCCACTTATTGATTTGGTTATTTTGGGGTGTTTTTTCCTCAGTCCTTTGTATATTCCAGATATTAATCCCATGTCAGAGACGCCGTTGGGAAGATTCTCTCCCATCCTGTAGGCTCTTTCTTCAGGCTCTTAATTGTTTCCTCAGACGTGCAGAACCCTTTCAGTTTGAGGGCCGTCCACTTATTGACTCTTCATTGTCTTTCTTGCACTTTGGGGATCTTGTTCAGGAAGTGAGGGCCAGCACCCAGAGACGGAGTTTTCTTCTAGTAGTTGCAAGATTTCTGGTCTAATTCCTACATCTTTGATCTGTTTCGACTTGATTTTTGTGCAGGGTGAGGGAGAGGGATCTCCACTATCCAGCTTTCCAAGCACTAGTTGTCAAAAAGACCATCTCTTCGCCAACATATATTTTTGGCAATTTCATCAAGTGTCAGATGACCAAAATACCATCATTTTAAATAGAAAGTGCTCCTGTTGGGTCAATGGAGAAGGTGAAATATGGGTGTTTGCTCATGAAAGGAAGTAGAAGAGTAAAATAGCCACATGGTCCTCCGTTCTTCTTGACTAACCAGTGCATCTCAGCTAGAGATGTCCTGGGTCCTTCCTAGAGGTCCCCTGTGACAGCCAGTGACCCTCCCTCCTTAAATGGTCATCTAAATCCAGTTAGTGCTGATTGGAGGGCTCAGAATTGATTCTTACAAGCTATGTGACCAGGAGAAAGCCTGTATCCAGTGCAATCCCATTTTCCTAGTGTCTAAAATAAAGACAGTAATGTTCTCTACCCAGTGGTCAAGAGGAGTAGATTAAATAATGTACTCTGTAAGGTGCATAATAGAGTGCCACCATTATTGATATCATTATTACTACACTATTATTATTTCCCTTTCCTCCTCCTCCCAGACTCCGTAGTTCCCTGAGCTCTTTGTCTTGCAAGGACTCTTGATCCGACCTGAGGACCAGCTCGCACTGCACTTTTTGGCCTTTGGGAATCTGTTCCTTTCCTAGGGCTGCCACTGGCTTGAAAAGTAGTTCATTCTCTCAGGGTCTGGAGGTGAGAAATCTAGCCTCAGGGCGTCAGAGAGGGTGTGCTTTTGCCTGGAGCCCTGGGGCACAATTCTTCCTCGCCTCCTTAGGCTTCCGATGGCTGCTGGCAATCCTTAGGATCCCCTTGGCCTACAGACATGTCTCTCCAGTCCCCGCCTCTGCCTACTATCTCTGTCTGTCTGTCCTCTCCTTTCCTTATAAGGACACTGGTCACTGGATTCAGGGTCCACCCTAGTCTAGGCTGGCTTCATCTTAACCTGAGGACATTTATAAAGACCCTATTTCTAAGTAAGGTTCCATTTTAAGGTTCCCAGTGGATGTGACTTTTGTGGGGGTGGACACTCTCCAACTTTCCACAGAGTCCCTTGGGCTGAGCACAGCAGGTTCTCAGCACCAATGGGAACAAGTTGGTCTGTCCATTCCCAGATCCTTCCCTAGACCAGGCCAGCAGGGCAAAACCACTGGAGACCTGCTTGGCATCCTTACAGCCCACCAGAGCTCCAAGGTCATTTCCAGGCTCTCCCGACCCCTAACTTGCAGAATAATCTGAACAAAAACTTCCCGGTCTTATTAGATATTGTTTCTCTTTTTTCTAAGAACAGTTACTGAGAATGATCTTGAAATAAATATCACAAATCAGTGCTCGTGAGTTCTGTGAACTGGAAAGAGCCCAAATGAATTTGAAAAACCCTAATTTTGGCAACAGATAAGTCATAATAATATAGAATAAAGAATCAACAGCTCCCTGATTTAGAGTATTAACATTTGGAGAAAATTACTATTAATTAACAGCACAATGATACCTTGGATTTTATTTCCTAAAAGAAGTTTTCCCTTCCTTTCATCCCCCACCTCTCTCTCTCTCTCTCTCTCTCTCTCTCTCTCTCTCTCTCTCTCTTTCTGTCTTGTTCTCTTTCCTGCTCTTCCCTCTAAATTAATGACAAGGATTTCATTGCCTGGGAGATAAAATATGATATTTAAAAAGAGAGCACATATTACCTTTTTCCTAGAATGTTTCCCAGATAGAAAATAGAAGCTTTTAGTCTAAGATTTGAAGTGGATCTAGTTTCCAAACTTTTGAAAGCTATTTTAATTCTGATTGATGTAACCATGGATGAAAAAAATATATTGAAAAGCATTTCATAAAAGAAGGAAAAGAAGAGCAAATAAACATTTAGAAATAGAACTACCTTGGGGCCAACAGACAGATCAGTGGTAGAACATTTGCCCAGCAAGACCCTAGGTTCAAGCCTCAGCATCACAAAAAAATTATACAGTTAAATAAAATAAAATAAAACGAAATAGACCATCTTAAGAATATGTCTTGAAATGTAGAGTTGCTTGTTTGAGAACTCATTTCCATGTTCTCCACAGTTGCTGAGAAGCATTTATTATTTTTATTTCATAAAGTTTTAAAGCAAAAACATTTCATTGCTTGCAGTAGCCTGATTCAATAAGGAAGAAAGCATGCCACAGAATTGGGGTGGCATGACATAAATTGGGTGCTTTTTAAGAACAGATTCTTACCAGATCAGCACCATGGGGGTAGGTTCTGGGGGGCTGCGCTTCCACCCACAACCCAAGTGATTCTTGCTATAGTTTGGATCCTAAATGTTCCCCCAAATCCCACGAGCTAAAGGCTTGAGCCCCAGGGTGCCACTATTAGAAGGTTGTGGCACTTTAAGGGGGTGGGACTTACTGGGAGGTCTTCAGGTCATTGGAGGTATGCCTGCCCTCCAAAGGCAGCAGGGCTAACCAATCATGGAATGGAACCTCTAATACAATAAGCCAAAATAAACCTTTTTTCTTTATAACATGATCATCTCAAGTATTTGTTGTAGTAATGGAAAACTGACTGACATAATTCCAAAGTGTGCTGATGACAGAGACCTCCCATCTTGCACTATTTCTAGAGTCCCCTTCACTTCACAAATCTTTATCCTGTGCTAGTGGGGACTTCCCACTTCTAAGAAGGAGAAGCCCAAGTGATGGGGAAGGAGGCAAAACTGGGAGGAGAAAAATTCATGTAGAGGAAAGATTCTTGGAATGAAGACAGGGTGAAGTTCAGCACTGGCTGCACTTTGATCATCAGATGGTAAAGCCACCTGGTTCTTGTACCTGTCTTCCAAGTGACATAATTGGTCAGCAGTAAGGTCTGGGCATCTGGACCTTTGCATCCTCTCTTGCAATTTCCATGGGAAACTAGGGATGAGATCCCTGTGATAGAGGATATCAAATAAGGTGAAGCCTTGGAAGAAAACTGTGAGATTGCAGGTTAAGAAGCAATGTTTGCCTGCATCAGAGGAGACTCAGGGCAGTGGGGAGGGTGGGAGGATTGTTAATTGTATTTCTCTTTTCCTGTCTTCTTGGTGCTGTGGAATCTGGGCCCTTACTGACCATGAGGAGACCTCCCCTCCCAGGGACAGCCAATCCACCTGCCCTAATCACTTCAAGGAACCAGACAACCCAGGACAGCCCTTATACCCTAGAGTCTGCTGGAATTACTCAACTTCACCAAGCCTAAGTTTGCCTTTCTTTTCCCAGAAACCATAACACAGGTTCTGCCTGTGTAGCCCTGCATGCACAGTGTGTTCCTCCTCTTGGAAACAAGAAGTAACAAACTGTCTTTTCAATGGCAGTCACCTCTTTGTCTCTTGGCCTCACCACACCTGAATAGTAATAAAGCTCACATTTAAAAACAGGAAGATGCAAGTCACGGTGCTAGAAGTGGGAAAGAAGAAGTCAGAGAGAGAGGGACGGAGAGAGGGCCTAGGAGAGATGGGACAGGCTGGTTGGAGGCAGAGGGATAAAGCGAAGTTTTATGTTTTCTTAATTGTAAGAATGTCTGTTTAACGGGATGTAGAAGACTTGGAATCACACTTACAATTTTGTAAATATACAAGATTTTATTAAAAGAAATATTTCACTGTGCCAGGAATGCGCTCATCCATGTACCTGGCTGTGGCTTCCATGACGTCAGTGGGGCCTGAGTGTGGCCGAGGGGAGCCTGAAGACAGAGTGGGAGCCCCAGCTCCCAGTGTGAGAGCTGATGGGCAGGGGCAGAGGAAGCTCTCTGCCCAAGACGAAACTCTGCCCACCGGTAAGATGAAGGGGAGCGACACCCATCTCCCAGGGTTGTGAGATGATGGCTATATGAAAGAGCTTTGGAAATTATAACCAGAAAGCATAAAGTGTCCCCATGCGTTGGCCATTAAATAGAGGTTGAACACCCCAAATATGATCATCCAAAATCTGAAATGCTCTAAGAGCTGAAAAGTTTCAAGCACAGATATGACACAAGTGGAAAAATTCTGCACTTAGTTTCATACACAGAATTGTTAAAATCATCTATAAAGTGTATATGGAACAGAAATGAATTTCATGTTTACGTGTGTAGCCTGTCCCCGATACCTCATTATGTTTTATGCAAATATTCCAAAACCCAAAATACCTGAAACACATGTGGTCCCAGATAAGAGATGTTCATCTTAGCAATTTGCAAGTTACTGTCAGTAGCATTAACTACATTTACGTTGTTGAGAACACAATCTCAGAACTTTTTCATCTTGCAAAACAGAAACTCTGTACCCATTAAACAATCCCCCATCTCTCCCTCCTTCAGCTCTAGCAACGACCATTCTCTTTTGTCTCCATGAACTTGACTACCCTAGGTCCCGTCTAAAGGTACATTGGTTTCTCTTGGCACATAGTTATACAATTGTGCTCTGTGCAAGGATGTTTCAGTCAATATGGGGCCACACATATGATGTTGGTACCATAAGATTATGATGGAGTGGAAAATTCCTATTGCCTAGTGACATCACAACCATATAATGTCACATTGCTTACATGTCTTTGGTGATAGTGGTGTAAACAAATCTACTGTGCTGATCATCATATAAAAGTATGGCACATACAATGATTACAGCACATAATGCTTGATAATAATGATAAACAACTATGGTGCTAATATATGTATTTCCTGAGTATGCTCCTTCTACATATTGTTAAGTAGAATAATAACACATAAAACAGCCTCAGGCAGGCCCCTCAGGAGGGTTCCAGAAGGAGTCCTTGTTACACAGAGGTCACAGAACCATGCACTGTATTTCCTGAGGATCTTCCAGTGGGACAAGATGTGGAGGTGGAAGTCAGCAAAACTGTTGACTGACCTTATGTAAGACCAGAACAATATGTATGTCTATGTTTTAGTTTTTAGCAAAAAAGTTTAAGGAGCAAAAAATAAAAAAAAAGGCTGGGTGCTGTAGTGCACACCCATAATCCCAGTGGCTCAGGAGGCTGAGGGAGGAGGATCGAAAGTTCCAGCCTCAGCAAAAGTGAAGTGCAAAGCCACTCAGTGAGACCCTGTCTCTAAATAAAATACAAAATAGGGCTGGGGATGTGGCTCAGTGGTTGAGTGCCCCTGAGTTCAGTCCCTGGTAACCCTCCCCCCCCCCCGAAAGAAAGAAAGAGAGAGAGAGAGAGAGAGGGAGGAAGGAAGGAAGGAAGGAAGGAAGGAAGGAAACAGAGAAAAGCTTATGAAATATGGATACAAAGAAAGTAAATCTTTTGGACAGCTATGCAAATATGTGTTTTAAGCTAAATGTTATTACAAAAGAGTCAAAATTTTAAAAATTAAAAAGTTCTTTAAGTAAAAATAGTTGTAAGCTAGGGTTAATTTATTTTTATAGAAGGAAAAATGTTTTGCGTAAGTTTAGGGCAGCCTAGGTGTCCAGTGTTCGGGAAGTCTGCAGCAGGGCTGGGTAATGTCCGGGGCCTTCATATCCACACCACTCCCACATCCAGAGTCACCTCCAGCCCTGCAAGCCCCACGCATGGTAAGTCTCCTATTCAGGGGGACTTCTTCTTCTTTTATTTTTTAATCTTTAGAATTTCTTTTTACTGCACCTTTTCTATGTTTCGATATGTTTAAACCACCAATACCTACCACTGTATCGCAGTTCCCTCAGTGTCTGGGGCAGTAACAGGGGGCACAGGTTTGTAGACTGGAGCAATGGGTGAGACCAGTGCAGTGGTGACGTCACACAGGTGCAGGTGAGGACGGTCTGTGATGTTCACACCTAGGGATGCATTTCTCCGAATCTGTCCCTAGTACTAAGCAATGCCTGGCTGCATTATGGTAGCAGAGAACTGGAAGGGGACCCTAGAGGAGGACAGGGGGGCTCGGGATGCTCAGTCAGAGATGAAGCTGCTGCTGACGTCAGCTACAGTTAAGAACCAAGAGCCTCCCCTTGGCCGGACAGTCGTACGGTTATCTGTCTAATTTAACTTTCACCCCAAACCCAGAGTTCAGGGTTGGAGAGATTGCATAACTTGCCTGCCCAGGATCGGGAGGTTGCTGGAGGGTCCTTGATGGTGTGACTCTAACACTGCCTGCCCTTTCATCCCTGGGCTGAGGGACACCTAGGGTGTGACAACCTCCGTCCTCCCCAGAACACAGGCACCTCACGACACAGGAAATCCTGCCCAGGTCTCTGAGGGTTGGGATCTGGGGTGACAGTCACTACAGAATGCTGCTGCCAATCCACCCTGGGCTCACAGAGCCGAGAGCTGAATCCAGAGCAATGCCAGCGACACTCTGTGAGTAGAAGGTCCCATTTCAAAGAAATCCCATCAGACCAGTAGAAATCACGGCTTTTAGGTTGGCTTTCATTTGGATACTTATGTTCTCTTTGCCTTCCTGCCTCTAACCTTCCCCCGCTGCTCCCCAGTGCAGCAGTAGGGCGCACCTAAAATGCGAGTCAGCTCAAGTTACTCTTATACTTTAATTTCTCCATTTGCACCAAACTCACTTAGAAATAGGAGTGAAAACCAACATTATTATTTAAATTAGAGAGCTCTGCTTGTTGGCCCTCTGAACCCATCTCTACTCCCTTCTCCTCCACTCGACACGAGTGGTGCATACTCCTGCCTACCTCAGGACTTTTGCACTTGCTGTATCCCCTGCCCAGAATATTCCTCTCTTAGCTGCTCACATACCTGGTTCCCTTACCCGCTGCCAATCTTACTTCAAAACTCATCTTCCCAGCGGGTCCTCCCCTGTTCATCCTGCCTACCATGTTAACAACCATCTCACTGCAAGTTCATGCCCCCTTCTTAGCACTTATTACCAATATATCTGAAGTCACAGATTCCTGCAACTTTGCTTGCTATTGTATCTCCAGCACTAGAACAGTTTTCAGAACTTGGTAGCCACTCATTAAACATTTACCTCATGTATGAATCAGTTTGTTTTTTCTTCCCCCATTGCAAATTTAAACGTTGTAAGCTGTCTGCCATTAACACACCTTATTTTCATGATAATTGGAAGGTCAGTTTAACACTGAGTGCTATGTTATCTGTATGTTTGTATTTTATACCATTTCTTGGATGGGATGGAGAAACAGAGTAAGATGAAAGGAGTAGTGGGGGGTGTAGACAGAGCCTGCTATTTCAGGCCACATCCTGGACAGCAGCCAAAACCTTCGCTAAATCAAGGGACTGGAATTTAATACCACTCCTTATCAAGAAGGCCAACTTACTAATTTAAACCTAGGGCTAGAATATTTCAGTACCAGCTGCTCCGATTTCTAATAATTCCCAACATATTTTAATCGTTCAGCTTTCTAATAACACCAAACGCATGTCTCCTCGGGCATGAGGAACACATTTAGTTCAAAAGGAGCCAAGATGGGAAACATGTGAAGTCCATGGTCAAGCCACAGGGTGAACCAGCCTCCAGGTTGGTAATTTCCATGTGGGCTTGCCCCAAATTCAGCCTGGAGAAGAGGTTCATTTGCCCTCATGAAAGCTCGGGTCAGATTTCTTGAGACAATGTCTGACCATCAGGTCTGACTCACACCTGTTCTGTGTTAACCTCCTCGGAGCAATAGTATCTGAAGGCCTCAGTATTTAGAAAATGATGACTTGATTTTTTTCTTGGATTCAGAGATCACTCTGGAGAAGGAAGTAGAGGAGTCCCAGGGTCTGTCTGCGTTTCTCCCATGTTTTCCCAAGTAGATTGCTTCTATTTCAAGTTCCAGAATGATGCTACTCTGTCTCAGTGCCACAAACCAATCCCCTCTCTTGAGTTCCAAAGTCCGTGGAATATTAACTCGTGGACTTTTGTGCCCAACATGCCCAAAATATTTAGCACCTTCACCCCCAAACAGTACTCTCCCCAATAACTCTGGATCTCAGCAGCCTGCGCCATTATTGTTCCAGTTACAACAGCAGAATCCTGGACTGCACCTTCCCCCCACTCCATGCCTCTAAACAAACATCTCTTCTTTGTCTTAAGAGTCTCAAAAAATCAATCCCCTTCTTCCATCCATGCTGCTAATGCCCATGTTTGTGGTGTGGTCACCTCTCCACGGGCAACCCACAGGCCCCTCTGGGTGCCCCTTTAAGTGCCCACCATCATTTACCCACTGCGGCAACTAGAGTGTCAATCATATCACAGAGGAAAAGAGACCAGTTCACTGCTGGGCTCGAGGCCCATCGATAGCTTCCAGCTAATCTTAGGATCAAGTTCAGACTCGCACAGGGACTTACAAAGGTGGAGAACACTTGTTAGAAGGTCGCAAAATCAATTTATTCAGTCTCAGCCAGCACTGTAAAGATAAGATCAAATAGAAATAGCATCTTTTGTGCATTATAAGGGTGAGCCTTGTTCTAACTCACAAACAGGTGTGAGTTAGACCTGATTGTCAAAGTTAGACCTGTTTGTGGCTATTCTTCCGTGTGTGTGTGTGTGTGTGTGTGTGTGTCTCCTGAGTTTGATGTAAGATGTATTACTTACTAGTGAGTACGGTGGAGATGAGTTTGAGAAACACTAGCAGACAAGACTTTTCGGGATCTGACTTCTTCCCATTTGCAGCATTCTCTAGCCACATGGTGAATCTCAGCTGCACAGCTCTTAGGGGCCTCTGGTCCTTTGCACATGAGGTTCTTTCCCTGAAGCTCCTTGATTCCCCTGTACCCAGAAGCCAGCTTTCCTCGACTCCTAGGCAGGGATAAGCCACCTGCCACAGGTCTTGCTAACACTGTTCTACAGTTCCCTGAATGATGTCTACCTTCCTGCCGTTGGCTCTGTTAGGGCAGGAATTGGGTCAACCTTTCCACCTCAGGGTCCTCAGCACTTAGCTGCATGCTTGACATATCCGAGGTCCTCGATGATCTTGGGTTGAATGAACAAACAACCCTACTTATTGAATCAAAGGTTATGCCCTGAAGATTCCCCAGGCCCCTCTGATCTGCCAGACCCTGTGGACAGACAGAAACCATGCAGCATTCTTGACTCCAATGCAGAAAGAATAGACCCCTGACCTTTGCGCAGGATTGCTTCTCTCTTCAAGAATGGCTAACAACCAAGTTCATGAGCAAAGCATCCTCCCGGGTGAGGCATCCTGGGGGACTCAGGAAGGTACCTGCGTGCCCCCAGAAGAAAACAAATGGCTTTACCCACTCAAATGCCTTTCCCCAAAATTTCACCACACCTCCACCCCTGGTCACTCAGAACTTCATTGTTTTGGGGTCATTCTCTGGGTCTGGGCCAGGCACAGGGGTTTGAACCGAGCCCCTAATATCCAGAGGAGAAGAACGGCATGATAAATAGCGGATCTTCACACCTCAGGATGAATTCCTTTGTGAATTCTTCCTAGAATCAAATTATCCCGGGCAGAGGGGAAGGGGGCAGAACACTTCAGCCCCTGAGACCAGAAGTTGGAGGGAGAAGAAAGAAGAAAAAAGTGGAGCTGGACAATGTTCCCACCCCTGCCCCAGCACCGTGGTGACTGTGGAGCATTGGGAACAGGCCACCTGAGTCCTGGCCCTTGCCCGGCCCCTGCCTGCCGGTAGCACCAGTCGACGCACCTAATCTCTCTGAGTCTCAGTTCACTGACCTGTGAGAGGGGCAATAGCGTCTCCGTTTGAACACAAGCAAAACTCAGAGGTCAACTCTCAAGTCTAGTTCTCAACACAGAGTGCCCATGGGAGCATCCCCATAATGGCTATGAGGTAGGAAGGGTGACTCTCTTGACAGAAAGGGACGTCAGCAACTTTCCAGAAGGCTTTACCTGAAGGGAGGGATAAGGGGAATAGGATCAGGCAACTGTCACAAAACCCAGGGCAACTTGGGTCATAGGCCTGAGATTAAGAATGAAGAGTTAGAGCACCTGTGATCAAGGGGGTGTTATGGTTTGGCTGTGAGGTGTCCCCCAAAAGCTCACATGTGAGACAAGGCAAGAAGGTTCAGAGGAGAAATGATTGGGTTATAAGAGTCTTAACGCAATCAGTGAATTAATCCCCCAATAGGGATTAACTGAGTGGTCACTGAAGTGACAGGGGCTGGCTGGAGGAGGTGGGTTTTGGGAAAGTGGCTTTGGGGTATATATTTGTATCTGGCAAGTGGAGTTTCTCTCTCTCTGTTCCCCGATCATCAGGTGAGCTGCTTCCCTCTGCCACATGATGTTCTGCCTCACCTCCAGCCCCGAGGAATGGGGAACCAGGCTTCTATGGACTGAGACCTCTGAAGCTGTGAGCCCTCACGTAAACCTTTCCACCTCTACAGTTGTTCTTATCAGGTCCTTTTAGTCCCAGCAACGTAAAAGCCGACTACAACAGGGGTAAAGAGGGACTTCAAACACCATTAAGCTCTCAGATGCACTTTTTTTGCATTTGTAATGTTTATTTTTCTTTTACATAGAATGTGAGCTTCTATGTGCAGCAAATACCCGACCAGCGAGAGACGGAAAGTGAGGGTGCCAGCCTGAGGAAGTAATTAAGGGGTGCATAACGCCTGCCTTGCTGCATGCTGGCTTCCAGAGTCATTCTGCTTATCTGATGGCGATGTGCCTGGGAGCAGCCGCCCAGGACAGTGTGTTCTCTATTTCCTGCTGCAAGAGGGCAGGAAATGAGAGGGGGAGGCGAGGCCAGCTGGACCCGGGGAAATCCAATACCCCACGCCTTTGTTCAAAACCCCTTGAACCCATACTTTTGAGGAAGCTAATAAAAACCAGGCCAGAGAGTTTTTGCATCTCTCCAAATATTTAATATAAAACATGCACAAAACACACATCAGGTTTTAAAGGAAAGACGGTTTGTGTTCCCCCAGAGAAAATCTTGGGGTCGGATTTTGGGAGAGTTTCTATAAGAAATTTGTGAAAATGAGGAAAATCAAGGGGCCACTTGGGCTCTTCCCACCTGGGGGTGAGGTGTGGTGAAAGGAGGGTGGGTTGTACCAGAAGGAGTCAAGTGGGTGCTGTGGGTCTTCCCTCCTACTGACCAAATGGGTGTGAGGGTCGGCTTGGCCAGGCCACGATACCCAGAGGTTTAGTGCAATACCAGTCTAGATATTACCGTAAAGGTGGATTTTAGGTGAGATTCACATTTAATTTAGTAGATTTTGAAGTCAAGCAGATAACCAATGTGGGGGGGGGCAATCCATTGAAGACCTTAAGAGAAAAAGACCCAGGTCCCTAGAGGAAGAAGGCATTCTGATGTTGACTTAGGACATCAGCCCTCTCTGGGTTCTTGACCTGATGGCCTGCCCTGGAGACTCAGACTTGCCAGTCCCTCACTGATTCATGAGCCAATCACTTTACCTAGCACGCCCACCCCACTCTTTCTCTGTATGTGTGTGTGGTGGTTCTGTTTTTCTGAAGAACCCTGAAACCATGACTGAATAACAGTGGTGTCACTGCAGGCAGGAAGAAGGTGGTCACAGTGAGAGGGGGCCAGAGGGGACGTCTAATATCATTTCTACTCCCCGGGGGTTGCATGTCGGTGAGGGTGGGGGGTGCCATCAGATTAACATCTGAGAGACTCTAAAGAGTTCTTGTGCCCCCACCAAACTAAGAGATGGGAGGCTGTCTCTGAAAGGTTCAAGGTCATGTGTCTATCCATTGGCCCATTCAATGGGGCTGTGGGGTATAGCTCAGTTGGTAGAGTGCTTGCCTCACAGGCACAAAGCCCTGGGTTCAATCCCCAGGAACACACACACACACACACAAATTCATCACTCAACAAAATCATGAATCCAAGGCCTCTCGAGGCCCTGAGCAGTGGGGAAAAAAGAAAAAGTGAAAAAGCTGGTCTTGCTCTCCCAAAGCTTACAGGCCAGGGGAAAGAAAGTGACAATACACAAATACATAAAGATATAAATAAAAGTCAAGTAAACAGAGGCGTTTAATGGATGGTTTGTGTTGAGGGCCTTTGGGGGAAGCAGATACTGTGCTAGGATGACTGGGAAATTTCAGCCTTCAAAGAGGCCTTCAAGGAAGACTTTAAGGAGGGCACAGTCTCCTGGGGGAGGTCACCAAGTGAACAAGCTCTACACAGGGCCCATTCAATGTCCCATGAGGCCACTGAGTTTCTTGGGCACTTGGAGATTGTTCCTGGAGGGAGTATCCTCTAATCTCCCAACCACCTGTAGCCCTTCTCAGTCTTGCTCTACAGGAGAAGTGGACAGCAGTGAACTTACATCCCGTGAAGCCCCCCGGGGGTGGGGGCTCCTGGGGCACGTCTTGGCTCAACTATTTTCTGAAGTCTTTGCCTGTGAGGTCACCCCGCCCAGAAGGCTGCCTCCTTCCTGGATTCTGATTTGCTTAGATCTTCACTGTTTCTCATCTAGAATGTTAGGAACATCTCCATCCTCTGCAGATAAGCCCTGGCCTGTGAAGGGCGTCAGGAAAAGGAAAGGCTGAGGCTGGGATTCAGGTGGGAGACAATCAGACAGGACAGGTGCTTAGTCCCCCTGGTGCACACAGACTCCACAAGTCACCAGGGGAAGCACCTGGTGCTGGCGTTGTGGCACGGGGGTGCTAAGCTGAAAAGACTGTTTTCCCTTGCCAGAGACTTCACAGAGGGAGGACGGCACAGTGAGCAGGGAGGGGCTCTGCTCCATCCTGACTCACTGCTTCTGGAAGGCTGGGTGTGATCCCAGCAGTAGTCACATTCCCAATTTGTGTCTGCTGCAGAGCCCTCTCATTGTGTTCGCGTGCCACATGGGGCTGCCCTCTGCACCTCTGTGAGTGACAGGAGAGGAAGCCCAGCTGCAAGCGGGCAGAGGGTTAGGAGCAAATGGAAACAATGATTCACTCCAGCTGGAGAAGAGCCCGCAAGGGGCAGAGGGGTGGCCTTGTGAGCAGAGAGCCGTAAAGTGTGTTTAAAGTGTGTTTCAGAGAACGGATCATGTCTTCCTACTAATGAGGCTAGTAGACAGATTTTTTTTTTTTTGTTCCAAGGGTTGAACCCAGGGCCACTTAACCACCGAGTCACATCCCCAGCCCTTTTTTATTTTTATTTTGAGGCAGGATCTTGCTAAGTTGCTGAGGTTGGCCTTGAAATTGTGATCCTCTTGTCTCAGCCTCCTGAGCCGCTAGGATTACAGGCAGCACACACCTGGCAGTAGACAGATTTGTATATGAGTGAACACAATTGGAATTTATTAGATTACAACACATTATAGAAAGCTCTTAAATTTCCCTCTCAGTGGCAGGAGCCTTTAGTGGGCAGCAGCAGCAGCAGTAGTAATAATAATGACAATATTAACAGTGACTGCTACCTAAATATTTAAGCATGTAAAGGTTAATTTGAATTGTCAACTTGATTGGATTAAGATGTGTCAAGGATAAAGAGACTTCTAGGTGTGTCAATGAGGGTGTGTCTAGGAATGATTGGCATGTGCGATAGCCAACTGAAATGGAGACCCTCCCTAAGCTTGGGTAGTATTGTCCAATAGGATGATGGCTTGGATGGGACGAAAGTTGGAAGAACAAGGAAGCTGCAGCAGATGCAAGCCCGATTCTTCTTGAATGGGTTCTTGATTATTGCTATCATCTGAGGATATCAGACTCTTGCTACTTCACTCTTCCAGAGTGGACTCTGCCAGTGATTCTGCAGAAGCCTTTGATTTCAGACTAGGGTAGCACCATTGATCCCTCTTGTTCTGGGGCTTCAACTTCTTAGACTGTAGCTACTGGTTCTCCCAGCTCTCCAGCTTCTGGTCTCTTCCGCCAACCTGATAAATCCCCTTTTTATATTTGTACTTCCTATTGATTCTGTTCCTCTACAGAACCCTGCCAACCTGATAAATCCCCTTTTTATATTTGTACTTCCTGTTGATTTCTGTTCCTCTAGAGAACCCTGACTAATACAAAGTGCAAGAACTAAAACTATAAAATTCTCAGAAGATAGCATAGGGAGGCTTCACGACATTGGATTTGGCAATGATCACTTGGATATGATGCCAACAGCACAGACAATGCAAGTGAGAGCTGATAACAAACTTAAAAACTTGCAGAAAAGAAACAATCAACAGAGTGAAAAGGCAGTCCACAGAATGGGAGAGAGTGTTTGCTAACTTTACCTCTATCCAGGCGTTAAGACAGAGATCATATCAAGAACTCTCATTACTCAACCACAAAAACCAAAGAACTTCATTTGAAAATGGGCAAAGAACTGGCATAGACACATCTCCAAAGAAGATACACAAACAGGCAGAAGGCACATGAAAAGATGCTCCACATCACTAATCCTCAGAGGAACCCTAATCAAAACCACTCCCTACCCATTAGGTTGTCCACTACAGAAATAAAACCACCATCAGAAAAGAAGAAAAGTGGGTGAGGATGCAGAGAAATTGGAATCCTTGTGCACTGTAGGTGGGAATGAAAATAATACAGCTGCTATGGAAAACAGTATGGAGGTTTCTCAAAAATTAAAAATAAGCCTGGTGTGGTGGCACATGCCTGTAATTCTAGTAGCTCCGGAGGCTGAGGCAGGAGAATCGTAAGTTCAAGGCCAGCCTTAGCAACTCAGTGAGAGTCTGTCTCAAAATAAAAAACTAAAAAGGGTTGGGGGATGTGGCTCAGTGGTTAAACGTCCCTGGGTTCAATCCTTAGTACTCCCCCAAAAAAATTTAAATAGCATTATTATATGATCCATCAATCCCACTACTAGATATATACTTAACAGGATTGAAAGTAGGATCTTGAAAAGACAGATCCATGTGTATGTTAGTAACAGCACTATTCACAGTAGACAAAAAATGGAAGCAACCCAAATGTCCAATGATATGTGAATGAATGTATAAAATATGGTCTACACATATAGTTAAATCTCATTTAGCCTTTGGAAGGAAGGAAATTTTGACATATATTAAAACATTGATAAACCTTAAGGACATTGCACTGAGTGAAATAAGCCAGTCACACAAAGAAAAACACTGTGTGATTCTACTTATGTACCTACCTAGCATCCAGTGTCAAATTTGTAATGCAGAAGGTATTTGCCAGAGGCTGGGGAGGGCAGAATGGGGAGTCATCATTTAATTGGTAAGAAGTTGAGGTTTTACAAAATGAACAGTTCTAGACATCCGTTGAACAACTCGGTGAATGTACTTCATACCTTGGAGCTGTTCACTTAAAAAAACTATCAATGTGGCAAATTTTGTTATTTTTTTACCACAATTTTTAATTACATTTTTTGAGAGAAGAAACTAATACCAGTTATTATCTCTATGTGCCACATGCAGAAAAGGCTCCTTCCCTATATTATTTCATGTAATTATTACAATGACTACCGTGTGTCTGCTAAGGTTGGGATGATCAATTAACCTGCTTTGCAGGGAAGTAACTAAAGCTTAAAGTCACAAGTCACACACTGGTTGTTGAAGTGAAGCTTCAAAATTTGATGAATGTTCCCTAAGTTGGAGCACTATGAGTTGGGATTAGATCTCACTCCAAGCCCATTCTCCTGTTAGATCATATCAGAAGGAAGCTGGAGAAGTTGGCCTGGGTGAAATTTTCTGACCCACCTGGAAAACAAAGACATCTTTTTCTCCAACTGAGGTGTGCTGGTTGCTGGGTCAGGAGGCAGGCTACAGGTAAACTAGAGATGGGTGACTATTTTGGACCATTAGGTGAATGCATTTCTACGTCAATGCAGATGGCTTGGGGGAGCACGGTGGGCATTGTGGGGAGGGGTACTGGGTTCCAGCAGCAACAAATCAGAGGTTAGTTTCCTGTGGTGCCAGTGTCTTAGAGACCTGCATTTTGAAAAGGGAGACAGCATTTGTGTGGGTGAGATCGTGTGTCTTACTGATCTCATTGAATTCCCAGAAAAGAGTTATGAACTAGGGTTCCTCCACCTACAGATGAGGAAACTGAGACTCACAGAGGCTCTGGAACTCAGCCGAGTGCCATGGTTGGTGAGTGGTAGAACCAGGATGTATCAGAATGCTGCTTGCACTTCCCCTAAGTTCATGGACGGAACTTCCAGGGAGTCCTCTGACCACAGCCATCTAGATTTTCCTGGACAGCTCAGCCTCCCTCTTTCCTAAATGATTAGTTCATACCTTCTCCCTACCCCTTTCCTGGATGTCTTAACAGAGTCAGAAGAAGCAATGGAATAGAGCTACCTCCAAAACCACCACCCTCCCCTCTGTCCCACATAGAACTGTCCTTGGTCCTGAACTGTCCAGCACATTTCTTCTCTGACTCTGGTTTAGTTACTTCACCCCTGGACCCTCCCACCAGTACATAGTACTCATCACATTGTTGGACAGCTTCCCAGAACCTGCCAGTACCTTCTTCTACAGCAGAGCCAGGTTCCTTCAAAGAGCTGCCTCTATTTCTTAATTCTTCTTTCTCTTTTTTTTCATTCTCTCTCGACTCCAATCGTGTTCTCATCCCTACCATTTAGCAAGCTGTTCTTTTTGGGAGGTTTCCTGATGACCCCACAGACAGACATCCCTAGCATATTTCACACCCAGGCACCCTATGCATCACGATTATAGTCAGGGATCTTTGTTCTCTTGGTTCATTCTCTAGTTTATAAAACAATTGCCAACTTGAAAGAAGATTAAATTTCCACGTCAAAGGCTTTCCAATTCGGTAGATCTCACAACTGAAGTTTCCACGTGTCCAACCAAAATATTTCATCCTGCAGTTTGCATTCCAGCGTAATGTAAATTTCAAGCACAGATAAAAACATCTGCTGATGACACAAAATGAATGACTTCAAGAGTGACTTCAGTTCTATGTCTTTGTTTTGACAATCTCTGCCATTATTGTCCATGGGGAAAATAAATCTATTCAAATTTTGGGATCTGCAGTCCCACAGGATTTGGGGAAGTTCCAAGTGACTCCAAGCGCAAACCATATTGTTGAGTATGCAGGGGGTGGGGACAACTATATAGCTGGAAGTCTCTGGAGGATACCATGTTTATTAAGAGAAAATAACATCAACGTGCTCATTTAAAGTCTTCATGTATATTATTCAACCTCAATGCCAACTATAACAATGTTTGATTTTAGACCAACTAAACACGTCTTTCATTGACGTTGTTTAGAAATGCCACCACACTGGTGATAAAAGCAGTCATGTATTTAATTGGTTACTTTGTTATCTTAGAATTATCTTCAGAAAAGTTAGCCCTTATTGCTTGCTAGTGGGAAAGACCTCCTCCCACAACACCCTCCATGTCACCCAGCCCAGTGGTCACTGCTCAGCCCTCATCCCAAGTGATCTGGCTGTAGATTGAACACAGTGGGTCAATCCCTTCTTTCTTTGTGTGGCCTCTGATCCCCCAGTGTCTCTGGGCTTTCCTTCTACATCATGAAGCACTTCCCCATCCCCCCATCATATCCACCTCACTTCTCAGTCTCTGAATGTGGAAATAAGATGGTTCAGCCCTCAGGCCTCCCACTGTTCCATCCTTAAGGGACTTTACAAATGGTAATTCTTTTTTTTTTTTTTTTTTTTTTTTTTTTTTGTACCTGGGATTGAACTCAGGGGCACTTGACCACTGAGCCATATCCCCAGCCTTGTTTTGTATTTTATTTAGAGACAGGGTCTCACTGAGTTGCTTAGGCCTCACCATTGCTGAGGCTGGCTCTGAACTCACAATCCTCCTGCCTCAGCCTCCTGAGCCACTGGGAATACAAATGGTGATTCTTTGGGGAATATAATCTCTGGATATCGGGCTGGGGCTGTGGCTCAAGTGGTAGCGCGCTCGCCTGTCATGCGTGCAGCCCGGGTTCGATCCTCAGCACCACATACAAACAAAGATGTTGTGTCCGCCGAGAACTAAAAAAAAAATAAATAAATATTAAAAAAAAAAAAAAATCTCTGGATATTTAAGGGCATTTGTGTGCTGAGCAGTTCTGGGTTGTTTCAATCTTCTGGATTGAGACTTCTTCCCTGAACTCTGCTACTTATACAGCCATGTGCCACATAATAACTTTTGGTTGATGATGAGATACATGTGTGACGGTGGTACCATCAGTTATAATGGAACTGAAAATTTTCTATCACCTAGAGATGTTCCAGCCACCCTAATGTCATAGCACAAAAACTCACATGTTTGTGGTGATGCTGGTGTAACCAAACCAACTGCACTGCCTGTCACATGAAAGTACATATGGTGGCATGTACGATCACATACATTACATCATTCTTGATTATGATTGTAAATAACAAGTTACTGGTTTGTGTGTCTATTATGGTATTCTATTACTGATTGTTATTTTAAAGTATATTCTTATTCATTAAAATTCTTCTTACTGTAAAACAGGATGCCGGATTATGGGGCCACAGCTTTAGCTACTTGTGTTTAACACATCTCTTGATTGCATCAAGAGGCCACGTGGGGTGACTGACATGCATTACTTAGGTTTGTGTAAGTGCCCTTTAGAGTGTTTGCATGAAGGAGTCACCTAATGATACATTTCCCCGGCTGTACCATCCTCAGTAAGCAATGCATGGCTCTATTTAACAAGCATGTCATCGACACCTCTGTTAGGATGTATCACCATCTCAAACTCACCCTTCACTCCATCCAAACCCAACTCTGCTTCCAGATTTTTCTGTCCCAGTAGATGGCAACTCTTGTTTTCCAGTGGCCTAATCCAAAAGTCTTTCAGGATCCCTTTACTTCTCTTTCTTTTACACCTCACATCAAACTCATTAGCAAATCCTGCTCACTGTACTTTTAATACATATCCAAGACCCCTTCACTGATTCTTACCTCCCTCACCCTAGATCCACTCACAATCATTTTGATTGTGTTGCAGTAACTCCCTGTCCCTAACCCCACCCCTCTACCTGGTTACCAGGGTGATTTTTTAAAAAATGTAAATGACATAGCTTCTTATTTTGATAAAACCCCTTTTCTAATTTTATTTTTCATTATTAGTTGTTCAAAACATTACAAAGCTCTTGAAATATCATATTTCATACATTTGATTGAAGTGGTTTATGAACTCCCATTTTCCCCCCGTATACAGATTGCAGAATCCCATCGGTTACACATCCACGTTTTTACATACTGCCATACTAGTGTCTGTTGTATTCTGCTGCCTTTCCTATCCTCGACTATCCCCCCTCCCCTCCCCTCCTTTTCTAATTTTAATCAGAACAAACTTTTCTTTACCAAAGCCTTGAGGACTTAGATGGTACAATACCACCCAAACTTTCAGCCATGGTTTGCTCTCATCTACCCTTCACTCCCTGCAGCCTCACTACTTCCCAAAGCACATTGAAATCTCTACCACCCTCTTGCCTCAGGGCCTTTGCATGAGCTGTGTCCTGTGCTTGGAGGACTCCTCCTCCAGATACCTACAAGGTTCACTTTGTCACTTCTTCACTTCACAGTCACAGGATAAGAAGGACCATTCTTGACTGGTGCCTCTTCCATACTCTGTAACCTATTACCTAGCTTTATTTTTCTTCTTAGCTTGTGCCATAGCTTTACATCTTATTCATCCATTATTATTTTGCTGGCTTCCATCATGGAAAGGGAATGTGCCCGATTGCTTGGCTGAAGATCTCTGACAAGGCTTAAATCCAGAAGGGCAAATGTGCAGTATGAATGTTTCCACTTGTTCATTCTCTGATCTCAGAAGGCACTGCTAGTCAACCTGGGTGTGTCTCTGAAGTCTTCATGACTCACCAGGCCTCACTGAGAGAGCTGGCAGGGGATGTGGCATTTCTTTGCCATTCCTCCTTTGAAAATAGTCCACTGTGTATATTTTGTACTTATGCTGGATTCTGAAGCTCAAGTTTGTAATTTGCCTAAAGGGCCAAGAAGCTAAGTTGGGTTGGGGTATGGAGAAATGACAGCTCTGGAGTCCCCAAACTGCCCCCTATAGAGATGGCTTCCTGCATTGGGATTCCCCAGGTACACTCGGAGCCCCTGGAGACTCCTCAACCATCCCCAATTCCCCGAAAATTCAGAGTGCAGGAAATGTCCTTTTGTTGTCTCCCCGGCTCAGCACTCGCCGGCTGGTGTTCTACAGAACCGTGCTCTACCCTGGGCTCCATGCCCGAGTTCAAGTTCCACTGCTCATATTGTCCTCTGGCATCTCTCAAAATCTCTCCTCCCTCAATATGCCCAAACCAAATCCATGTTCTTCCCCTCTAGACAGGAGCCCCTCAGCAAATGACCCCACCATGGAGAGCCAGAGAGCGTAGGAATCAGGGTGGCGTCCACGCCACACTCCCTCCTAATTCATAGCCAGTGCCTGTTGACTGTGTCCCCCGATCCCTCTTCTGCCATCCTTTTCTCTTTAGGCCACAACCGTAGGACCAGTTATGAGCTGAATTAGCTGCTGCTGCTGCTGCTGAGAAGTCCTGCCAGGAAGAAGCCTATCAACTTGGTGAACTTGGGGGTTCCCATGTCGCATTTGACCAGGAACACGTTGCCTCCCCAACACATCTCCCAAGACTCTGTGCTAAGGCAGATTTTGAGGGAGACAGGCCCACAACTTGCCCCTGAAGCAGGCATTCAAGGTCTGTAGCAGTTCCACTCTGGGCCGATGAGGAGGGCGTGGCTTCCTTTGCCCCTGGTGCCACTCCACAGGGCTCAGAGGAGGAGCCTTCCTGGGACACCCACGTCCTTCCCTCCGATGGCTGCTATCTGTGTTTCCCTTCCCTTCCTGCCTGCCTTGATTTAATAAGGCCCCCTCCAACCTCCAGGCCAGAGATGCGTCCTTGTCATCCCCGTGTCCTTCCCGACAGGGTGTGAGCTTCGATGCTCCAGTCTCTAGACAATACTCACTAGATCCCAGAGTTTTCAGCACCCTCTTTTAGGTTTCTATTGTTTACATAACCACTTATTTACTCAAACTCTGTTTATTGTGCTAGACACTATTTTAAATGCTGGGGATACGGTGGTGAATCAGTTTGTCGAAGTCCCTGCACTGTCTGAAGTCCCAGGGAGGTAGAGAGCGGACAGATAAACAGAATGATAAATATGGAAACGGCAGGTGTGGGTGAGTGATGAAGGAGAGCAAGGCAGGAACTCAGGCTGATGGAGGGGCTGGCTCTCTTGCTGTTTGGAAGGCTTCGGGGGTCAGTTGTTTGGGGTGGGAGAGGCTTCAGAGGGGGCATGGCAACACTTCCTGAGAGAACAGGTGGCCAGAGGAGGCCAGACGGAGGGCAGACTCTGTGGAAATGAGGTGAGGCCTTAGATCTGACCTTCTAAGATTTAGCTGGCATCAGTAATGGCACCGCTATCTCTTTTGTAAATAAGCACAGAGCGAATGCCAGATGGGGACCGGGTACAGAGAAATCTGTTAAAAGCTGCTTTTAAAAATGTCCTTATTTTAATTTTTTTTTTAAAGAGAGAGAGAGAGAATTTTTTAATATTTATTTTTTAGTTTTCTGCAGACACAACATCTTTGTATGTGGTGCCGGGGATTGAACCCGGGCCACACGCATGCCAGGCGAGCGCGCTACCGCTTGAGCCACATTAGCAGACAGACTTAAATTGTTGTCTGAGACTTTTATAGTCTGAATGTGTGTGAAGCCTGCCCCTACCCACAGCCGAGATTCACATGTTGAAATCCTCGCCCCCACGGTGATGGCTTCAGAAGGTGCGGCCTCTGGGATGTGACCAGGTCGTGAGGGTGGAGCCTTCACCAGGGGGACCAGTGTCCTTATAAAAGAGACCCCAGGGAGCTCTTTTAGCCCTTCCCCCACTTGAGGACACAGCAGGAAGCCACCACCCGCCAACCAGAAAGTGGGCTTTTACCCAGGAACCAATCTGCTAAACCTTGATCTTGGACTTCCAGGTTCCAGAGCGCGAGAAATCCATTTCTGCTGTTAATGAGCCACCGAGTCTACAGTATTCCCTAACAGCATCCAGAATGATCCAAGATAGTGTCTAAACAGAAAGCACTGTCACTGGAGACAGTTTTTCCCCCCTGATTTTGACCACAGGCTGCTTTGCGAGAGAGACACGAATGGGTAAATAAATGACCTGTGTCAACACACCTACCTCAAACAGGATCTGAGGCTGCAGTGCAGACACACTTCTGTGCCAACGTGAAGTCCTGTGTCGCCTGAGCTGTCTTCACAGCCTGACTCTGCTTCCAAGAGAGGCAGTCACCAGGGTCATGGTCATGGACGAATGGGGAACCCCCAAGAAAGAAAGGATCCTGGGGCAATGTGGAGACATTGGTGGTCCCTGTGCCTGGAGACACTGGGTGATCAGGTAGTGGGGATGTCTTATAAAAATGTGTAAGGTGCTAATAGGTTTGGATCCTAACTCTTCCCTCCAGGTTCACTTTCTTTGGGTAGATTTTCCTGACCATCCCTGCCCTAGCACTAGCTTCTTAAGACCCCAGGCCTTCTCCATCTTTCTACTCACTTGGTCCTTTGTACCACCCAGTCCTGCCCTGTGGCCATGTTTCCCATCTCAGGTGGCAGTGATGGCAAAGGTGTAGAGTCCTGTATCTCATACTTCCCTCAGGACCACTTGGGGGAAGGTTCCAATGCAGAATCAGATCCAAGCCCCAGCAAAAGCCCGGACTGTGGGTCCTGGCTCATGCTCTGAGCAGCAAGAGTGATGGCGATTGAGTGTGGCTTGCAAACAGACAGAGCTGGGCTCAAATTTTGCTCCTTCCTTAACTAACTCTGCAGCTTTTAGATCCTCAAGCTTCAGTTTTCTTAATGTGAAACAGACCTAAGTATTTTACAAATTCGTAGATAATGTCTATGATACATATCCATGGAACGTTTTAGTTTCTAAGTTCTTTGCAAATGTCGTAGCTTCCTTTGATGATGCCTATACCCAAGGCCAACCTGTCATAACCTCTCTCTGTCCCCACGACTTCTTGGGCTGAACAGATGACATAATGGAGGAGGTGTTTAGCATAGCACCTGGCATACAGTAAATACCTACCATCGCAGTGATTATTTGTATTATTCTTGCCCAAACCAGTATGTTTAACTGGAAAGAATGACTTCACAGTCCACACCACTGTTAATTTCCAGAGCAAATTGCTAAAGAACTGCGTGTACCGCCTTTGAGGATCAAGCAGATGTCTGCCACAGTCTGTTTGCATTCCAAGGAGCAAAAGCTAAACCTCAGCCTCTTCACTTCCCGCTTGTAACCCAACCTTGAGCTAATCCATCAAGACCCTCCACGGAGAGAAACAAATTAAAATGATCTTTGCACGAGGCAATTTGAACTTGCCTTCCTGTTGCTTATAAACTGAGTCGCAACCGAAACTGCTGAGACATCTCCGCATGTCAGATATTTTTTCTCCTAATTGATAAGAGAGTGCTCAAAAATAGAATTGTCATCTCACAAATCCTGGAACTAATTGCCTTACACGTAGCAGGCTGATAAGTGTGACCGGCATTTTCCCCTCGACTTGGTGGTTCCCAAGGAAACAAGGTTAATACATTCATGCCTGACTTTTGCCTTGTCAATCCCAGTTCACCCCAGTGGGCATAGAGTATGGGGGAAAAGTGCTGAGAACATCATTTTATGCTTCTCCTCTCTTCTGCTTGAAGTGCAAAAGTCTTAATCAAAGATTAAACAAACATTCAGCCAACCATCAAAAATTCATCAGTATTTACACTTGTCTCATACTTCCAAACACTTGCCTGGGTGTTCTACTGGTATCAAACATTGAGGTATTCAAAATCCCAAACCACAAAGTCTTAGCAGTAAGTAGTTAACCCTTTAGTCATAAGTGGTGGAAATTTCCTTTAGGGTATATTTTGCAATTTCTTAATTTTTGTTCCAGGGACACATATCACTCTATTTTTTTTTATTTTTAATAGTGACATACTTCAACCTATAGAAATTTACAGTTACTGAAATGAGCACTTATACATATTATCCAGGTCCTGTTTTACATTATAATCAGAAATAGGAGTAATAACAAGAAATCCCTAAATAATTAAAACAAATAAAAAAATTAAAATTAAAAAATAAAAAAAAATAAATAAATAAATTCCTAAATAATAATTATTATCTTTTCCTCTAATTCAGCTCTCCCTGACTTCCAGTTTCTGACAATAGCAGGACCATCAATGAGACAATCCGCATGAAAATCTTAGAGCTACAGGTGAGAGTTACCTGTCCTTTAATCCATTTGTCCAGTTGAAGCCACCTCCAACAGGTTTCTTGAAAAAATTCATTTTTTTGTTCTTGTTACTTTATTTTAATAGCCTTAGCATTCTTTTCCATTCTGGTCCTTTCTAAGTAATTTCAATCCTTTGAAGATATTACACTATCTTTGTGCTTCATTGTAGCTTGAGAAATCAGCTGTCAGTCTATTTGTAACATCTCTGTGTATAGTCTGATTTTTTTCCTTCTCTGGATGACTTTTATTTTTATTTTTGATATCCCAGAACTTATACTCAGATACAGATGTCTTTCAAAATATCCTATTTGAGCTGGGCCTGGTAGCACATGCCTTTAATCCCAGCAGCTCTGGAGGCTGAGGCAGGAGGATCTCAAGTTCAAAGCCAGCTTCAGCAGAAACAAGGCTAAAAACTAAGCAACTCAGTGAGACTCTATCTCTAAAAAAAATACAAAGTAGGGCTGGAGATTTGGCTCAGTGGTTGAGTGCCTCTGAGTTCAATCCCTAGTACCAAAGGGAAAAAAAAAAATCCTATTTGAAATTAGCCAGACTTCTAGAAGTCAAGGAAACTAAAGTTTTTTTTTGTTGTTGTTGTTGTTTATTTGTTTTTGTTTTTTTGTTTTCCTAGAAATTCTTAGCCACAATATCATCAAGTTTTGCTCTTATCTTTCTCTTTTTCTTCTTTTACTTCACTTTGTCACTCCTGGTTAGACATTTGAGGGAAGTTCTTGGTTTTCTTCTGTATCTTAAATTTAATTTATATTTTACTATCTCTCAATTGTGCATTCTGGATGATTTATTCAGGCTTTCTTCCAGTTTATAAAATCTTTCTCTTGCTGTATCTATTCTACTGTTTATTCTGCTCAGGGAATTTTAATAAGTATATTTTCATTCACATGTTCCTGGCACAGAGCTTTACAAGATTTTGGAATTTGTGATAGAGGAATCTTTATTACACTAATGAAGTGACACACATTGAGCCCCTAGATAATCTAGGATGAAGCTGGACACCAGAAAAACTAATCACATGACTCTAGGATTGGGGCTCGAAGCCATCTGACCTCCAGTAAAAAGAAGGGGGTTGAGGGTGAGTTCCATCACATGGCCAATGAGTCAATCAATCACAACTACATAATGACCTGGATAAAACTCTGGACATTGAGGCTCAGGGAACCTACATATGCATACAAAAATGTGCTGGGAGATTAATGCCCTGATCTCATGAGGAGAGAGGTGATGCTCTGCGACCCTTAGAACTCCATGTCTTTCCTTGTGGCTATGTCTCCGATCCTGTGTCTTTCCACTGGGCTGGTCCTCCTCATTGTATCATTTAGAATTGCAACAATGAATGGAAGTATAGTGCTTTCCTAAGTTCTGTGAATTGTTCTAGAAAATTTTGAAATCTCAGGGGGTTGTCAGAACCACTGAATTTACAGACAGTTGGTCAGAAGTGTAGGTTACGAAGGCTCCCCCAAATTGGAGCTGACCTCTGGGGACAGTGCCCTTTAACATGTAGAGCCTCTGCTTCTGGGTGGCTAGTACCAGAAGTGCACTGGAGAACACCCAGCTGGGGTTGAAATAGAACATGATTCCAAACTTTCCTTTTACCATAGATGAGACTTTGGGCAAATCAGAAAACCTATGTGACCATTTCCTTATTTTAAAAATGAAGATATCAGAAGCACTTACCACATTGAAAGTTTGAAAAATAAATGAGATAACTCAGTGTCTATTGTATTAACTGACAAACCGCAGTGAGTTCTATACATTTCTGCTCAAATGTCATCATATCCAGAGAGTCTACATTGCTGTGTGCAAAAAAAATAATGTTCTTCCTTTTTCCTTGCAGTGGGTACATTCTGAACTTTACTCTGCTTTATTTTTCTTCTAGTCTTTTCCACATCTATTAGTCAGCTCTTTCCTCCATCATGCTTTGTAACAAGTCATCCCTCGGCTTTGGCGGTAAACCTTCATTCCCATGCTCACGTATCTGCAGGCCTGGTGGAATTGCTGACCCAGGTTGGATTCACCTGAGTGGTTCTGTTTCTGTCTTTGGTCTTTTGGGATTGTCTCTATGTTGCATGTTGCATCTGAGTTGGTTCCACAGGTGTTTGATTATTCTGGGACCAGAAATTACTCAGGGCATGTTCCCATGGTAAGGGCAGAAGTGCTGGCAGCAGGCCAGATTCTACAGGTATATATATGTAAGCCCCTCTGACCTCCTCCTCATCATCAACATCCCACAGGCCGAAGGGAGTCCCACAGTCAAGTCCAAACAAGGGGCAGGGAAGCATACTCTAACCCCCGGTGGAGGAATGTCACTGTCACATGGCAAAACATGAAGGGAAGCACTAATAAAGCACAGTGTGAGGAACCGGGGAAGGATGGTCCAGTCTATGGGTCAAATGAACCGAGTGCTTCCTATCACTTTTGAGTAAACGCCACAACAGCAGAATCATAGTGGTTCTTTGCACAGTTCTACCCTCAACGGTGACAGTCCTCCAGCAAGGACCTGCTGATGGAGCGAGTGAACAATGAGTCAGCTAAGAACAGAAGCAAACCTAGGCCCACCCCTAGCCATTCTGTGGTAGAACTTCTAATACGCTGCGAAGAGGTCGAAAGGTGGGCAGCAGTGGGCAGATGGGCTCCCTGGATTCTGAAACAAAGGCCTTGCAACAGCTGTAGAGTGACTTCCTCCTGAAATCAGAAACCCTCAGTGGGAGAGAGGAGGCACAGATTCTGAACCAGGTCATCACTGAGCCACATGGATAACTCTATATGCAAAGCCATGTCCTCAGCAGGAGCCACACTGACAGTACCAAAAGCTATGGATAAAACAATTTTCAATTTTTCTGGCTTTGCAGCCATTTATTGTAAGGGAAATCTCTGGTACTAAGGTGGCTTTATTAAAGTAATGCTCACAGTTGGCCAACAACAGAGTTAATCCGCTTCAATTCAGTATGAAGAAATTTACACCTGAGTTGGAAATATTGAGTTAAACCTACTTTTAAATATCTCTTTGGCGTCCCTCAAGCAATGACACTATGAATGGAAAGAACCCTAAAAATACAAATTCTCTGCAATTTAGCAAATAGAGGGACAATGAAAAGTCTAATAATAAACTTGAGACAGACTAAATACCATGTAATTAGCACACTTGAACCAAAGTCAGAAGAAAAACATGTAATTAAATCTGAATACTTTAGGAAGAAATAAAAATGGTCCAATAATAGCTAAATCAACCAGAATGAGAAAGGTTATAAAAAGCAGCCTCCAGTTGATTTCCCCAATAAGAAGACATGGAACCAAATAGAAAAGACTGGAAGGAAAGGGGGGAAACGTACCACTAGGACAGAAAAAAATGAAGATGATGTCATTTCTGAAGAGCAACTGATTGCTTTCCAGGAGGACACTGATGGCTGTGTTCTCCTGAGGTTGGTAAGAACAAATAAACAGAAGGGTATAGAATTTATACACATCCACTAAGTCCTTATTATGCACAACACTCAGAGTCAGGAGCTCTTCTGGAAAGGACACATGACTGAAGTGTAGGGGACTAGGCCACTGCACTAATATACTTAAGACCCATGGAGGAAGGACTTTGTCAGTGAAAAGAAAGTTCAAACTAGAACAAAAGTCCATGTTCTTTGTACAACACAGATCCGGGATTGTCTGTGTTCTTGCCAAGACTGGAGTTCAGCCCGAGATCCAACCCAGGGGCATGAAAAGGTGTCCCAGAAGGAAACCCCTGCCTCAGCCTGCCACTTCAGTCTGCTGTTTCTTTTCAAGTCCTGCCTTTGAATTCAGTGTTAGACTCGAGTTAGGTACAGACCCACCTTGTGTCCTTAGGTGTTTCCGTGGTTGTGTGAACCCAGTAGAGTGCACCTGCATAAATCGAGATTGAGCAGACAGTGATCAATGAATTGGATCACTCCAAACCATAAGTGCTCAGGGCTTTAACAAAGAGGCCTGGGGAGAAGACTTTTATAGAAGCAGAGGAAAGAAAGTATTTGGTGAAAGTAGAACAGTAGTCTTATTTGGATCATTCCAAAGGAAAGTCCCTGATGTTAGTTGATGATTTCTGATTGGCTCAGAATATGACCTTTTACACTAAGTTGCTTACACGGGAACCCAGGGAGCTGTCTCAATCTAATGGACTCCCATGTTAGTCAGTTTTCCATTGCTATAATGGAACACCTGAGGTAATTAACTTCAAAAAGGAAAAACCTTGTTTTGGCTCTAAGTTTTAACCATGGTCACTCAGTCCCATTGCTTTTCAGTCTGAGATGCAGTGTCATATTATGTTGGGGAACAAGTGGTAGAGTGAGGTTTTCAGTTAATAGTGGCTAGAAAGTGAGAAGAGAAAGTGTCTGGGATCCCAATAATCCTTCAAGGGCACACTTCCCAATGATCTAACTTCCTTCAACCATACCCTACCTTCTAAATTTTCCACCACCTCCCAACACCACTGCCACAGGCTGACAACCAAGTCCTTAAAACATGACCCTTTGGGTGACATTTCAGGCTCAAACTATAGCACCTACCAATTAAGTATTTTAATGTGAGGTTTTTATAATCAAACGAATAGCAATAAGCAATCTGTGGTTAGCAGTGTTGAGCACACAATAGGTCCACAACGAACATCTGTGCAGTGGCCGCCGCAGAGTGATTTTCTCATCACTGAACCGACTTTGCAAAGGAAAGGAAGACAGGACCAGAAAGGTTGCAACCAAAGTCTTTTGTAGAGCATTTTGGTCCCTCGGTTGTGACAGCAGAAAATTTTCTTGGGAAGGCAGGGACAGTAGCTCAGCTTCGGGAACTGTTATGGTTTAGCTATGAGGGTACCCTGCTATGAATGCAGGAACATTCAGGGGTGAAATGGTTAGATTATGAGATGCCACCTAATCAGTCCATTGTAGTTTGAATGGACTGGCTGGTTGGTAACTGTAGGCAGGTGGATATGGCTGCAGGAGGAGGTCACTGGGGGTGTGGCCCCAAAGTGTTCACCTTCCCTGCAGCTCTAGTAGGTGTGCGCTCTCTCTCTCTCTCTCTCTCCCTCCCCCCTTTGTGAGCTGATCAGAGCCTTGAGCTGAGAAGCTTTCCTCTTCTGGAAACTTCCCCCATGTTGTACGCCTCACGTGGGGCCCAGGGTGATGGAGTTGGCTGTCTGTGGACAGAGACCTCTGAAACCATGAGCCCCATATAAACTTTTTCTCCTCTAAGTGGTTCTTGTCAGGTCTTTTGGCCACCGTGATACCGAAGCTCACTGAAACAGGAGCCATCTCCCAGAGGTCTATAAGCACTGCCAAGGCAGAGCCCCTGCCTGGTTCAGTGTGCACCCTGGACATCTGGGATCGTCTTTGGTACCTAGCGGAAGCTGCACTTGTGCGCACTGGATGCTTCCTGCCTTCTCTGCTGCAGGCTCTAGCCCTCCTACCTGAATCTGCACATGGGAAGTTCTCCCTAGATGCTCACCCTTTCTTGCCTGGTGCCCTGCTGTGGCCTCTCCTGGTGGAACCTGGGTCTAACCTGCTGTGAAGTTCATGGACCAGAAAATTCCAGAAACCGGAGCAGCTGCTCCAGGCCAGGAAGAGAGGACCAGAGGGAAATACTAGGCAGCATCCTTGAGGACAGAGGGTCCCAGCCACAAGCTAGTTCTCAGTCGTTATCAAGGCACAGACAGGGAAGAGGGATACCCAGTACACTGAAGCTCCAGTACCCTGAGGAATTGAGGACCTTGAACTCGGGGTCATGGCAAGAATCCACTTGGTTCAGAAATTCTGCTTCGAACTCTTTCAGCCGTATTCCCTTTCTTTTTATGGAGAAAATGAAAAAAAAAAAAGATAAACCCTCCCAACAATTCATATATGGCTGTGAAAACTTTTCTATGGGAAAAAAGAGAGTGTTGGCTGCTGATCAGGAAGACCCTGAGAGCCAGAGGACCCCTGTGATGGCCCTGGGGACCCAGGGCTAAACCTGGGAACCTGTCCCACAAGTCTGATCCTACCCCAAACCCTAGGCCTTGGGCAGGGTCCAGATAATTATTACCAGAGATGATTTGCCTTCTGTGGCGAAGGAAGAACTGAGGGCCAAGAAGAACTCAGGGGTTCAGCTTCCATAGCAGCCCTCCCTAACCCTAAGTCTTCAGGCTTTTTCGTGTCTCGTAAACATGGCCATGACAGAACTCTAACTGGCTTCCCACTGCATTCAGAGTAAATATCTAGCGCTCACTACCTTCCTGACCTCAACTGCTTCAGTCTCCATCCCTCCTCTGCAGCCACAGGGCCCCTGTGATCCCTGGGACAGCCAAGAGTGTTCTACCCAAGGACCACGGCACTGTGGTTCTTCAGTCTGGAATCTTCTACAGGTGATGCAATGGGTACTCCTTTACCCACCTCACCCCCTGGCTAAAATCACACCCCAGGCTCCCTCTATCCTTCATCCCTGTTCCTCAGGGTTTTATGATTTAGCTATTAGATGTCACCCAAAAGCTTATGAATGAGAAAATGCAAGAACATCCAGAGATGAAACGGTTGGGTTATGAGAGCCTGAACCCAATCAGTGGATTTATCCCCTGAGAGGGATCCCACCCCCAGGCTCCACCCCTCAGGACCCAGACTAAAGGCAGGTGGCATGTGCCTGGAGGAGGTGGGCAATGGGGCCATGCCTCTGGTGAGTGGAGTCTCTCTCTGCTCTCTGATCATCATGTGAGCTGTTTTTCTCTGCCACGCTCTTCTACCATGGTGT
This sequence comes from Marmota flaviventris, assembly GCF_047511675.1. Taxonomy (NCBI): domain Eukaryota; kingdom Metazoa; phylum Chordata; class Mammalia; order Rodentia; family Sciuridae; genus Marmota; species Marmota flaviventris. The sequence continues at coordinate 90,761,860 of NC_092511.1, forward strand.
CCTGCCTCACCAGGAGCCCTGAGGAATGGAGCTGGCTGTCTATGGACTGAGACCTCTGGAACTGTGAGCTACCAAATAAACTTTTCCTCCTCTACAATTGTTCATGTCAGGTCTTTTGGCAACAACAGTGAAAAAGCTGACTAAAACACAAGGTGAGATATTTGGGACCACCACGGTAGGACAAAAAGCCGGGACAACAAAATAATTCCCTGGGTATTGTAAACTCTCATTATCTGTAGCAGGGAAGGTTGCTTTCCGACCCTGTGCTCTTTTCAACAAACCCATCATGAGATCCTGGTAAAACCACAGAAGCAGAAGGTTTGCACAGAAAGAGAAAATGCTAAATAAACCCTGTAGCATCATTCACTTAGTCAAATTAAAAGCCACTAATTTTGGAGGTCAGACAGATAAGAGGAGCATCCCATACACTGAGGCTTGGGCATCCTGAGGATGTGGCTCTTTTGAACTCAGATCATTATCAGTTTCCCCTAGCTCTGCTGCAGATGACACCTGTGCCCTGTCAGTGATGATGACGACGTTTATACAATAAATCTGGCAAACAGTGCATTTTTCAGAACAATTTCTGTCATTGAGTGGCCCGTGACTCTACGTAGGGACAGACTAAACTAACAGCTTCTCAGAGCCCAGCACAGTAAGTCCACACAGAGGTGTTTAACAAAGGCACCTGTAGAATCTGTGATTCAGCTAGAGGAATACAGACGTCCACCTTCACTATCACCATTACACGCCATTACACATGCTAATGCTAGTTAAATAACAATAGAAGTGACCAGAACTGCCCAGGCACTGAGAATGGCATGTTTCCCCTGCACAGAGGGTGCTGTTTCGGGGAGAAGGGGACACATGGCCGAGAATGCTTAGTGGCTTTTTGCAAGACAGCAAGACGCAGCCCCGCAGGTGAGTGGATAGATGGGTTGAGGGGCGAGCCACCAGGCAGCCCGGGTCTATAAGGGGCTCTCTAGGAATCCTTAAATCTGGAATTGGCATAAAGAACCCTGACCTTTTGGCTTTTCTCCAATTTCTGTGCAGAAAAAAAAAATAAAAGTATAATTACTTCCTTCTCTCTCTTCTAAGAGAACCCCGGAGGAGGGGTGCTTGACTGGCCAGGGGCCACCAGGCGGGCAGTCACAGTAAGCCATTTAGGACTTCCCTGTTTAGCTAGTGATTCTCATCCCTGACCTTGCAATAGGATCACCTGGAGAGGGCACGCCCACCGGCTTAGGCCCCACCCTCAGGCCCCACGCCCTCAGGGTCCACTCCTCAGGCTGCACCCCCTCAGGGTCCACCCTCAGGCTCCACTCTCAGGCTGCACCTCTCAGGCTCTACCCCTTAGGCTTCATCTTTCAAGCCCCAGCCTCAGGACCCACTCCTCAGGCTGCACCCCTTCAGGCCATACCCTTCAGGCTCCGCCTCTAGGTGTTGTGTTCACACCACGCGGTGTGGGGCTCAGGCATCAGGATAGTATAAGAGGCTCGGCCCTTTTCTCCAGCGTGCAGACTGGGCTGGGAATGTGGTGCAGTGATAGAGCACTTTCCTAGCATGCCCGAGGCCCTGGGTTCCATTCCCAGCACCACAAACAAAAGCCCTATGCCTTAGGCTCTGTAAACCGAGGGGGAGAAGTCTCCCTTTCTACATAGTACAGCATCAGAATTCCTGAATTTGCCTTTTGCCTCTGGTTCCAATAGGTCAACAACCCTGCATTAATTTTTCCAACATAGACATTTGGCATTGCTTTTTATTTTAGAAAACATTTCGTATTTATAATTAATATTGCTCCTTGAGCTATTTGGCAGCACCTTAAATTTTGCACCCCAAATAAGTAGGTCGTTGACCTGGTATTGACCTCCCAGCCCTAGGAGAGACTGTCTGGGACCGAGCACCTTCTCTGCTGACAGCATCTGGGATGTGGAAGAAGAAGGGGAAGAAGAGATCTCCCAGAAAAAGGAAGGGAAGATTTCTTCTTTGCCTCTCTAGGTAGGCAGTGAGGTAGTGAGTGCAGCTGCAGGGCATTAGCTGGATGGTAACTGTAGGTCAGTAGGGTGTGGCTGCAGAAGGGGGGTCCTTGGGAGTGTGCCTTAGGGGTTTATATTTTGTCCGTGGTGAGGAGACGCCCTCTCTGCTTTCTGGTGGCCTGTCCCGAGCTGCTTTCCTCTGCCACACCCTTCCACCATGAAGTTCTGCCTCACCTTGAGCCTGGAGGAATGGAGTTGGCCATCAATGGACTGAGATCTCTGAAACCATGGATGCCAAATAAACTTTTCCTCCTCTAAAATTGTGCTTGTCAGGTCTTTTGGTCACAGCAGCAAAAAAAAAAAAAAAAAAAAAAAAAAAAAACAGATTAAAGAAAGCCCTACTTTCCATCTGAGTGTGGATGGTATCTCCAGCCCAGGCTAGTCCCCAAAACACCAGACTCCTCAACCCAACTTTTTACCACAACAGACTGACTTTGGTATTGAAAACTCATCTCAAATTTTTTCAGAGCAGGCTGCTTGCTTCCCCCCCTATCCAGGAGGAAAGCAACATGCACTAGGAAACCTGTTCTTCATGGCTCACCGCCCCCCCCTCGCCCCCGCAGTCCACTCTATCACTTGGTTGTGGCCCATTGCACCTCGAATGCATTGGTGATCCCATCAGCACTATCTCCACACTGTGCCAGATGCATCTTGCTTTCATCTTCACTGCCACCCTCTAGTTATCTCTTGACTGTGTGACAAGGACTGAGAGAGGCTGCCTTTGCTAAGAGCAGTGACTCTTAAACCTGCAGATTTTCCCTAGGGGTTACCAAAAGCAGGGTAAACTTGGCATCTCTGTCTTCATTTTGTTGTATCTGTCTCCTTTATTACCTTAAACTTTGGGCCAGATTCCTGCTTGGCTCTGCAATTAGGCATGTTAATCATTTAAGGAACATTCATCCAAAAGCTAGTGATACAAGGTTTTTTAGCCCTAAATTACCTAACTCAGCTCATCCTCCTTGAAGACAGAGGCAAGACTGGCAGCAGCCTATTTCATATCACTGGAGTATTTGGTGCCTAGAAGTGTCCCATCTGCTCCCCTTTCCTGGACGCAAGTCTGATGGACAAACACCCTGACCAGCAAGTGGAAATCGCCCCCTCCAGGGATAAGAACTTTTCTGGAGCCATCTCCTCACAAAACCAGAATGGAGAGAATAATAGCCAGATCAGAGAGTTTGAGTGAGAACCTCTAATTATGCATACCTCTTGCCCTGGCTGCAATTCTTCCTCTCTTTAAACTCAGAGTTCATGTCAGCATCCTGGAAGACAGGGCTGAGATGCCTTTTTCATGAGTCATCTCATTTACTCCACAATAATAACTTGTAAAGGATTTACACCCCCTCACACAAATGAGTAAATAAGGCTTAGACAAAAGAACCAACTCCCCAAAAGCCACATGCACTGGCCAAAGTGGTACAGCATGAGGGAGAGTCCTGGTCTGTCTGAGACCAAAGCTCATACTCTTTCTCTTCAAACACATCTGGTTTCTCAATATCTTGACAAATGAGTTCTTCAGTCTGCACCCTGGCAACAGAGGCTTACATAGCCTATAAGACCTTTGAGCAAGAGGGAAACTGGAATAGCAGGCTCACGTTATTAATGATCTCCTATTTTTATTTGGTACAAAATTCTAATTCCACATATGACTAGAAGCTTAATAAGTCTTGGCAAAGATGAGGGGTAACCCATGGGAGGAGGAGCGCATACCCAACGTTCAACTGGAAATGGAATTCCTCTTGGATGACACATTCGTTCATTTGCTCGGGCTACTATAAGACAAATGGAAGAACTTAAAATATCAGAAATTTAGTCTCTCAGTCTCTCTGGAGGACAGAAGTTCCAAAGTTGGTTCATCCAGGAGGTACTGAGGGAGAATCTATTCAACCCTGTCTTCTGAGATGTAGAGGTTGCTGGAAATCCTTTGTATTCCTTGGCGTATAGACATGTCACTCCAATCTCTGCCTTCATCCTCGAATGACATTCTCTCTTTGGGTCTGTGTGTCTCTGCTATAGTTTGGATCTTAGTGACCCTCCAAAGGCCACGTGTTAAAGGTTTAGTCCCCAAGAGGTGTTCTGGGAAAGTGGTAGAAAGTTTAGAAGGTGAGGCCTAGGTGGAGGAAGTTAGGTCCCTGGGGATGGGTCCCTGGAGGAGATACAGGAACCACAGCCCCTTCCTCTTCTCTTTGTTGCATCCTGGTCATGAGGTGAGCAGTTTTGCAGATCCTCTCTGCCACACTGTGCTAGCTCACCAAAAGTAATCGTCCAACAAACCATAATCTTAAACCAAAGCCTGAGAACCAAAATAAGCTTTGTCTCTTTGTAAGTTGATTAGCTCGGGTAATTTGTAATAGTCATGGAAAACTGATTAATACAGTCTGTGTCCAAATTTCCCTCCTCTTCTAAGGGCATCAGTCATTGGATTAGATCCTAATCCAGTATGACCTCATCTTAACTTGATCACATCAGTAAAGACATTATTTCCAAGGACAGTCATGTTCATAGTTGCTAGGTGTTAGGACTTCGGGATATCTTTTTGAAGGACACAATTCAATCCATAACAGATAACGGATTTTTTTTTAAAGATAACTGGGATATTTGCGGAATTTCCTGATTAAGTGATATGATGGAACATATAAGGTTTGCTTCAAAACAATCTGAGGTAGGACAATTGGATGGAGGTTTAGATGTAACACGGTTAGTGATGAGCTGATAATTATGGAAGCTGGATGAAAGATATGTGGAGAGCAGGGACGAAGAGCATGAGAAGAAGATTACCATTAAACAGGGACGAGAGGTGGGAGGGAAAGGGAGAGAGAAGGGAAATTGCATGGAAATGGAAGGAGACCCTCATGGTTATACAAAATTACATATAAGAGGAAGTGAGGGGAAAGGGAAAAAAAACAAGGGAGAGAAATGAATTACAGTAGATGGGGTAGAGAGAGAAGATGGGAGGGGAGGGGAGGGGAGGGGAGGGGGGATAGTAGAGGATAGGAAAGGCAGCAGAATACAACAGACACTAGTATGGCAGTATGTAAAAACGTGGATGAGTAACCGATGTGATTCTGCAATCTGTATACGGGGTAAAAATGGGAGTTCATAACCCACTTGAATCAAATGTATGAAATCTGATATGTCAAGAGCTTTGTAATGTTTTCAACAACTAATAATAAAAAAAGAAAGATATGTGGGGTCCACTTGGTTACTTATGACTGTGTAACATATCACTCAAGATTGAGAGGCTTAAAACAACTCTCATTTTATTATTCTCTAAGTTTCTAGGGATGACTGGGCTTTGATGGATGTTTCTCACTATGGGTCTCCCTTACAGATTGCATGTTTGTGGCCTTCCAGAATGTAAACTGAAATTCTACTCTCCAAAGTGGAAGTGTAGCATTTGGGAGATGATTAGGATCAAATGAGGTCATCAATGAGATTAGTATCCTTAGGATCCAGAGAGAGATTTCTCTCTGCTATCTGCCATGCGAGGACACAGGACGTTGGCCGTCTGTAACGCAGACAAGGCCAGGGACCAGGACATGACTAAGCCGGCACCTGGTCTCCAAGGCTGTGAGGAAGCATTCCTGTTGTTTATAAGCCGTCCAATCTATGGCAGCTGGTCACAGCAGTGGAATGGACAGTGTGTCTCATGGAATTGCTCATGAGATGGTGACTGGGCTGGAACCAGCTCAGATTCACTCCTGCACATGCCTGGCATCTGGCCAGGGGAAATCCCAACAGCTGGGCTCCTTGAGCTGACGTGTGTACTCTAGGATGATGCCTTGGATTCCTTATATGGTGACCAGGGCTCCCAAGGTATGTATCCTAAGGAGAGGGTCAGGCAGACTGACCGCCTTCCCTAACCTGGCCTCGGAGCCACACAGCATTATTTCCTCTACATTCTTTGCTTGAGGCAGTCACAAAAGGGAAGAGAGACAGAGAACCCACTTCTTGATGAGTGGTGTGTGCTATGATTTGAATGAGTCCCTCAAAAATTCATGTGCTGGAAACGATTCTCAAATTCATATGTCAATGCTATTTGGAGGTGGGACTTTGGAGGTGATTAGGATTGGATGAGGTCATGAGGGCAGGGGTCCATGATGCATTTAGTGGTTTTATGAGAGGAGAAAGAGAGACGAGAGCAGCCACACTTGCCTGTCTCGCCGTGTGATGCCCTCCATCATGTATTGATGCAGCAAGAAGGTCCTCGCCAGATGCCAGGAAGGTGCTGTGGCTGTGCTCCCCAACCTCTACACCTCCAGAACCATGAGATAAATAAACTCGTATTCTTTATAAATTATCTGGTCTTGGGTATTTTGTCATAGTAATAGAAAATGGACTACATGTGTGAAAGGATTTGCAGACACTTTTTTTTTTTTTGGTACCAGGGAGATTGAACCCAAGGGCGCTTAACCACTGAGCCACATTCCAGCCCTTTTAATTTTTGCTTATAGAATGCACCTATGGGCTGCAGACACTTTTTTAAAAACTATAATTGCATTTGCTCTACTTTTGTGCATGTTTAGAATGTTTCCATAATACCCATGCTGCACATGCGAACACACACACACACGCACACATGCACGTGCGCACACACACGAAGTTTATGAAAGGCTATTTGGGAAATACTTTTACTTCCCTGAATTAATTTCAATTTAAAATAATGTAAACGTTCTGCATGCAGTTTGGAGGCAAGCGAACAAAGAAATGAATAAATGAATTGGGAAAGAAAGTCTTTCCAGCACCATGCAGAAGAGAAACATGCATGTCCTGAATATGGACAAATATTATCTTTTGATATCATGTAGCTTATAATTTTAGTTCCACGTGTGCATTGCCTTTTAAGTCTGGCATCTGTAAATGTTTGCTGACATATATACAGTTTTGCCATAGCAGAAAAAAATAAGGATTTTTGTTCTTTTCAGCTAGACAGAGGGAGGTAGCCTGAGAAAGCAGCAGAAGTGATAGACTGGGGGCGGGGTGGGGGTGGGGCTCTGTCACCCAGGGACTTATGTCAGTGCCTCTGTGGGAAGCCAGGACGGAGCAGAAGTGGCCGTCCTTCACGCTGTCTGCCAGCTTTCCTGTGGCTGTCTCTGCCATGCCATGGGGCTGCCGTCTCTGCCTTTGGGGTTGGATGTGGCGGGCCATCTGTGTTAGCCAGTGATCTGTGAACCTCCGGGCCCCTCTTTACAGCCAGTGTCAGTCACTCTCGTCTTTCTCCTCTCTAGGTACATGGAGGTGGCGCCTCCCCTGGTCTGGACCCCTCACTTCTCCCTGGGGAATCTATGATGAACATGGGCATCAGCCACAACTGACCCTGTGGTGCTCTGTGGGACTGTTACCACAGCCTCACTTCCCCACGCTGGTGATACAGCAGGCGTGGACTTGGGGTCTAGGTCAAATCTCGGCTGATAATTAGCCAGCCAAGGGGGTCTGGCAAGGTTGCTGTCACTCATTACCATATGCACGTTGATGGTTCCAGCAAGCTACAGGAAGTATCTGTGAGGCTTTAGTGAAGGACTTATAGTGGGGCGCAGGGGCACAGTGTGCGGCTAGCACAGTGCCAGACACCTAGTAGGTTCTCAGGAAAAGCTCCTTCTCTAGCCTACTGGTTGCTTCATGACCTCAGTTTCTTCATATAGGATGAGGGAATGTGATTGGAGCAGATGGTCTCCACAGTCAGCTTGGGCTCTTATAACAAGGTACCATAGTTTGGGCGGCTTATTAAAAATAGGAATTCATTTTTTCATAGATCTAGACACTGGAAGTCTGAGATCAGGATGTAAACATGGTCAGGTTCTGGAAAAAGCCCCCGTCAAGATCACCCACCGATAGCCTTCTCCTTGTATCCCCAGGTGGCAGGAAGAGAGCTCATTGGTGTCCTACACAGGAGAACACTGATCTCGTGCCTGCCGGCTCCCAGCCTCAGGACCTAATTGCTTCCCAAAGGCCGCACCTCCTAACACATTGGGGTAACAAGCACTTGTCCCTTGCTCTCTCAGGGCCCTTCCTGTTCTCATTCCCCCGAGGGACTTAGAGACTTTCCTGCAGCAGCAATTGTACGGTCAGATGCAGGAGCCTCTGCGTGTGCCTTAACCATGATGGATCATCTCAAGAACCCGGAGCTCACAGCTGTACCATCTTCGCTATTGGAAGATACGTAGAATCATTTCCTTGCCCTAAGAGTCATTTATTATGTTCATAGAACACTTCACAGTCATTTGCACATAAATAAGCACTCGGAGTTCTTGGATGTCCCCTGGGGACTTTACGCATAAACACCTGGAAGGTGACCTCAGACCTCGAGGAAAGCCACACGTGCGCATTTTGGGGTTGCTGATTGGCCATTCCTGACATTGGCTGTTCATTTGCTTATGTGATCAGATCTGCTCGGCTGACTGTGTTTCAGGACTCCATTCTCAGTAAAACTGTTTTTGCTGCTTAATAAGCCTGGGGTAGAGCACAGCTGCTGTAGATCACGGGAAGCCGGTTCAGGTGCGCCCTCCCCCCTCCTCCAGCCTCACTGTAGGATTTTTCTCCATCAAGTACCCTTTGGAAAAATGTTCCATGCTCCTTTCCCAGCAAATTATCCTTCCACACCCAATTTCCTCAAACACTGAGTAACTGAGCACCTATTTTGTGCAGAGCTTGGCATTAGGGGCTGAATTATGTACGGAACATGCTCCTATGCATTCTAAGGGAGACAAGATTTTAGTCTGATCTTTTAGACAAGATTTTTTTTTTTTTTTAGTAACAAAAAAAAAGAAAAGAAAAGCAATGATGCTGATGAGACCTGTAAACATGAAACCAGCCAGGCATGGTGGCACGGATCTGTAATCCCAGGGACTCGGGAGGCTGAGGCAGGAGGATGGTAAGTTCAAAGCCAGCCTCAGTAACTTAGTGAGGCCATAAGCAACTTAGGGAGATTCTGTCTCAAAATAAAAAAAAAAATAAAAAGGGCTGGGGATGTGGCTCAGTGGTTAAGTGCCCCTGGGTTCAATCCCTGGTACAAAAAGAAAAATAAATAAAAAACTAAAAACAAAATATGAAGCTGTGCAGAAATTGCAGCCTGGAAAGAATGGAGGGCTTTTGCACACATGCATGTTCCCAAAGAGTGTGCTTCCAGTCCCTAGCTTCCCCATCTTACACACTCCCGCCTGCTTGCAGAGATTTCTATGTCTTTACCTTGAAGCCCTCCTTGGAGATTCTGGCATGTAGTTCTTCCAACTGTCAATCACAAAACTTACTGTGATACTGAGAAACTGATGTGACTCTATTTTTGAGAAACCAGCCTCTACCTCAGAGCAAAGCCTGTCCAAGGAAGGGGGCGTGGCCCTTGTCCTTGGAAAAACCCACAGAACACTTCTAGCACATACCCACCCTGCTGAGTTGTTTGTCTACAAATAACAGGAGAGATCTGCTGCTCCAGGTGCCACTTCTTAGAGATGTGACCTAGGTGAGGACCCATAGCAACCCCCTAGCAAGCACCAATCAGCATGAGACAGGGAAAATACCTGGAATGCCAGATGACCCCCCAGTAGTTTATGGTGGTTGATAACATGTTGGGAAACCATGTAGTTTAGCACGTACACCCCTCGTGGCTTAAACCAATCAGTTCAAAGGAATCCCCCTCTTGTACTAACCAATCACCCCTTCCCAACTTGTTCCCGCCAGTGAATGTGCTAATCAATGTTGTTTGATTTTCCTGCGGTATGGAATGATTTGCTGTGTGATGTTGTGACGCACAGAGTACCCCCCCAAAACCTATAAAATCTCACTGGACAAAGGACCAGGACTCACTCCCTGGGACCACTGCGACAGAAACAGTTGTGAGTCCAGGCTCGAGCTTGCAATAAAGACTCTTGTGTGATTGCATCGGATTCGGCTCCTGGAGGTCTACTGGGGTCCCACGAATCTGGCATTACAGTACCTCAAATAATAAAATCAAATACATATCAAGCACCTCTTATGTACACATTTTACTTGCATTTTTACAATCCCTTTTATGTGTCTTGTAATTATTACTCCTGTTTTACACAGGAGGGTACTGAAGTGCAGAGATGCTACATACTTGCTTGAGGTCACATCTCTAAGAAGTGGCAGAATCTGGATTTTTACCTCTGAATTCTGATCTTTTTATCACCCTCCATCTCATTGACACCTGGATGGTCCTTGGCATCTCACAGGAAAATGTCTGAAACCAAGTTCCTCTTCCTCTCCACCCAGACCCCCATTCACCACATCGTCAGGGATCTGTCCCTCTTTATGACCACTGGCCACTGAGACTGGAGACCTTGAGTCATCTTGGACACCTGGCTCTGCCTCTTTAGTCTATCTTATCAGTTTCTAAGTCATTTGGACATTTCTCTTGCAAAGTCTTCTATATCACGATGGCTGCTCTTTAGTCATCTGGTTCCAACTTTGTTTTCCTCCAATTGATCCCAGAAATAACACACAAGGTTCACCTTCCGAAACCTCAGGTCCGTCAGACTCCCCTTAATGAAACATCCTTTGCCTTCTTAATGAAAAGGGCAAACCCTAATTCCAACATTCCTCCTGACAGTTGCACATATCTGCACTAGACTTTACCAAGTTTACTTTGCAAAGTCTGCTCCATCCCATCCATGGGACCTTCTGTGTGGTTTAGAGCTGGAGTATCCCCCATTGCTAACACAGTGAAGGCTGGTCCCCAGTGCAGAAATGTTCAGAAGCAGATTTTTATGAAGTGACTGGATCATGAGAGCTTTGAGTGCATCTGAGGATTAATCCATTGGTAACTGAACGCACCCCTGGGAGATGGTGGAAACCGGACACGGAGGGCATTTCTTGTGTCTGGCCCTTCCTTTCATTCTCCATGCTTTGAGCAGCTTTCCTCCGCCACTCCTTCCACCATGATGTTCTTCCTCACCTCAGGCCCCGAGCAACGGAGCCATCCAACCATGGACTGAAGCCTCTGAAATCAGGAGCCAAAATAAGCCTTTCCTCCTTTGAGTTGTTATAATCAGGTACTTTGGTCACCTTGGACACCTGGCTCTGCCTCTTTAGTCTATCTAAAGCTGATTAACGTACCTTCCTTCCTTTAGCAGTATAAACCCAGAGTCTTAACTCAGCGTCTGCTAGCATTTTCCACCTTCCCTGTAGGTAGGTATAGTTAAGTGACTAAGTCCTAACAAAAGGGATGTGAGTGGCTTGTGGGCCACAACCTTCACAGGGACTGTTCCTGGGACTTCAGTTCCTCTTTCCATTTCACTGGGACCATATGGACTCCTTGGGGAGCCGGCCTGACACGCGGATAACAGAAGAAGGCAGAAGGTGCTCCTGTCCTAGTACCATGGAGTCCATGCTAGTTCTAAATTGTTATAAGCTTCTCTTTTGTTTAAATCATTTTATGCATTGTGCATAGGTGTACTTTGTTTTTAATACAACTAAATCTGTATCCCACTTGTTGAAATAAATTTGGCCCAAATCTGTTCTAGTACTGGCTCCAATTGTTTAACACCAATGCTTAACACAACTGCTAAAAGATATTCCTGACCTGATTGGGGCAACTGGTAAACTGACTAATCAATAGATGACATTATCAAATTATTCTTCACTTTAATGTATAAAATGAGATTATTGTCTGCTTAAACAGAATATCTTTCTCTAAAAGAAACATCTGGAGCTATTGACCAATAAAATGATATAACATCTAGAGGTCTGATTTCATAATCCAGCAGAGAGGAGGGAAGCAATGGAAAAATCTAAGTGACACAAGATGGGTTATACATTGACAATTTAAAAACCTGGATAACAAGAATGAGGGTGTTGGGCTGGGGATGTGGCTCAAGCGGTAGCGCGCTCGCCTGGCATGCGTGCGGCCCGGGTTCAATCCTCAGCACCACATACAAACAAAGATGTTATGTCCGCCGAAAATTAAAAAATAAATATTAAAAATTAAAAAAAAAGAATGAGGGTGTTCATTGTACTGTTTGGTGTATGCTTTCACATTTCCATGATTAAAAAAAAAGTAAAACAAAACCCAACTGTGCAATGAACACTTTGCCTTCATGATTATGTATAAAGTCCTTTAGGGAAAAACACTGCACACCACCATGCCTCACCCCTGACCTCTCCCCTTTGAACTCCTGTGATTCTCTCTATCATCTGAGTTTCCAGCTTTGCCAGTTCCTGTGCTGCTGCCAGGCTGTGTCCTTTTACACCCTTCCTTTTTTTTTTTGGTTCTGAGGATCGAACCCAGGACCTCATACATGCTAACTGTGCGCTTTACTACTGAGCTACAACCTCATCCCACCCTGAGCTTTGCAAATAGCCTCACACCTGCCCCAAATATTCTTTGCTTACCTGCTCCCCACTTACACCAGCTCCAAGGCCTGCTGAACTGTGTTCCTTTCTATGACCCACTGTAGAGAGCAAGTGGTACCCTACTCTGAGTTACTCCATGATGGATAGAAGTATCGTTTTCAGACTGTGCCTAACCCTAAGTCACACCATTGTGTAACATAGTAGTTACTATATTTTGAGTTTAAATGCAGATGTAGAATGAATCTACCCCACCAGTCATGTTAGCACACGCCTGTAATCCTGTAATTCGGGAGACTGAGGAAGAATTGTTAAGTACAAGGCCAGCCTCAGCAACTTAGCAAGATTCTGTCTCAAAATAAAAACTAAAAAAAGGGCTGGGGATGTGACTTAGTGATCAAATACTGTTGGGCTTAACCACTAGTTCCAGAAAAAAAAATGATTCTATACCTTGTTTCTACAAATAAACAACCACCATTTTCCCAACACAACTGTAAGTCACAAACTGATAAATAAAGTGTGTCAATAAAAATGATCACATGTACAAGGACACAAAAATCCAAAGAAATGGTTAAGTTTAGGTCTTTTTATGCTATGTTTGAAGGGCAAATGAGTATGATCTAAGTATGATCTAAGGTGGACTTAGCAAATTAATCAGAAGCACATGAATGCATGAGTGCATCAAACTCATATCAGAAAAATCAGGCCCTGAGTTTATCAAACACACCAGACCATCCAAAAAAGCAACCTCTTCACCAGAGACTCAAAAGGAGGAGCACCCCAAGACTGGATACAGAGGCACTCTGACCCTATCTCCTGGTAATTCATCACTAGCTTTGCCCCCTCTCCAAATTGCCATAGAGACACACCCCCAAATCTTGTGTCCTCGGGCTTCAGCAGAGAATGGTTTCTCCTACCCATGACGACAATGCGTGACTCATTCCAAGCTGACATCTCAAACTGACACTCCAAGTTGACACTCTGAAATGGCTGTCCTCCGGATCCTGGCCTAGAAGTTCCTGTGCGTTGACAACTCTGTAGCCTGAATGAGTTCTTCGATTGGTTTGTCATCTTATTTGACCACCCAGTGACTTTTTGCGTTCATATCTGCTCTCTGCCAATGTTCTCAGTTCAGCCTCCTGAAACCCTGTGGGCTGCCTTAAGACTTTCGTGTGTGTGTGTGTGTGTGTGTGTGTGTACATAAATGCATGTATATATACATAAATGAGTAAAGTGTACTGTGTACCTTGAGAGCTATAGACATCAATGGTTACGACCAGAATAAAACAACCTGAGACTGCCCAGCTGACCCACAGGTGTTCATGAACTGCCACTACCGAAAGGGGTGTAGCCTGTGAACTTATTGTTATTCAATACATTCTGACATTGTGGGAAAACACAAATGTGTTTGGTCGGTGTTTGTGGCACAGATTGCTCATAATACACACCTGTAACCTAGGATGTACTACAGGGGAGGACATTTTTCATCACCCATTCTAAGTCCATGGCTAAGGCCCCACAAGAAAGCATACAAATATGTTTAATGTGAGTTTTTCGTGACCTGGGAGCATGTACAAGGACACAAAAGTCCAAAGAAATGGTTAAGTTTAGGTCTTTTTATGCTCTGTTTGAAGGGCAAATGAGTATGATCGAATGGTAATAAGCTGGGGAATTCTTGGCAAGGCCTGTTGCTTCAGATTCTTCCACGTCCCTGTGACTTCAGAGATAAGGATGTTAGAGAGACGGGGTGGGGTGGTGGGCAGGTAGGAGTGACCTTCCTGCTTCTGTTTTCTCACAAGCCCTCACCTCTTGAGGTAGTGCAACCGGACCCATCAACCCCCGCTGTGATTAGGACTCCATCAAACACAGCCACCTCTCAGCCTCTGACCCTCGCTGGCTTTAGTCTCTCCCCCTAGAACCTGAGTTGTTTGAGGATGACCAGTGTGACCTCTGAAGCTTGTCCCCAGAGAGCTAGCACCATCCTGGTGCACAATGGTCATCCAGTAAATGAGCAGATGACTTCAGCAGAACAAGGCTAAGCCGAGTGAGCACTTGCTTCTACCACCGGTGACATGCAAGTATGTGATGTCGTTTATTCTGGAGACAGGTAGGAAAACCAGGCAGAGGAGGGCTTCCTAGTTGTAAGTAAATCACCTCTGGTAACCACAAAGTGGGGCAAGGGGCTGTGCCAACCAGGGGACAACTTCATGGAAAAAGGAGATGACTATGGTCTGGATGAACGTCCCTCAGATGTTCATAGACAAAGGCTCCAGAGAGGCGGCACCGTGGGGTGCTGTGGACCTTTCAGAGGTGGGGCCCGGTGGGAAGTCTTTAGCTCAATGAGGATTGTGGGGTCCCCGTTTCTGTCCCTTTCTGCTTCTTGTCTGAGATGTGAGCAGTCATTTGGACATGTGCTCCTGCCATTATGTGGCCAGAGGCCCCCCCAAACTGAGTCCACCTGATTTCACATTTGAATCTGCAGACCCATGAGCCAAAATAAACCTTTCTTCATAAGTAGCCTGAGTCAGGTATTTTACTATAGTGACACAAACAAACACAGTCATCAAGCTTGTCCGCCACCTTTCTTTAAGAAGGAAGAGAACAGAGAATGAAAATACTCTGTTGAGATAGAAAGACCAGAAACCACTCTCCTCCCAGAAGCCCTGGCTGCTCCACCTTATAAAACCCCACAAACAGGGTTAATGCCGCGCTTCTCTCTTGTCAGCAGGAAAAAACTCCTGAGAAGCAAGGGTGGGAGGTTTCTTCCTTCTGGTTGTCTGAACTATAATTTGTTTTTTTCTGGAGACAGATTTCTCCACCGGGAACAGAAATTGGCAACTTTGTGTAAAAATAATAATACAGAAGTGCTTCTCATCTCTTCGATGAACAGGATTGCAATTCCCTTGGCTTGCCTGTGGGCTCCACAGTGTGGTCTGTTTACAGTTTCTTATAAACCCTTCAACCCTGCAAGGTTCTTTCTGCCATTTCATTTGGCTTTCCTAGGGGGCGGGGGAGGGGGAAGTAGTACCTAATGGAAGTTTCTCCATTCATTTCCTGCCCCAGTGTAATGAAAGAGGAAAAATCTAAACCATCAAATATTCTAGGCCTTGCTGTAGACTCTTTTCTAATTTGGAAATCTCAAGAAAGAAGAAATGATATTGTGTTAGGCAAGGTAAAGAATGTTGTTTATTTGATGCAGGTCCGTGGTCAGTGGTGACTGCTGAGACCTCTTTTGGTGGTGGGCTGGGCTCTGGGATGTGGCTGGGAATGAAGTTGGTGGGCCCATCCATGTTCATAGGATGGGGAATTCAGACGTCAGCCAGTGCAGCCACTGCAGATCACCAAACCAACCTGGATGACTGGGGCAATTTGGAAATAAGTCGTGGGAGAAGAGCAAACTATAAACCAGGTCAAGGTTCTAGGCACATGCGCAGCTTTTGATCTTTTATTACTAGAAGTACCCTTTCAAGGCATCCACAAATGTTCGTTGAAGAAATAAGTAGGTAATAGAGATAGTATTTTGCAATAAATAAACAAACAAATAATCTTTCTGGCCATCTAGTCTATCATGCATCTGTAATTTAAATCAGCAATCATGGTCTGGCTGGGTGGCACACGCCTGTAATCCCAGTGACTCAGGACACTGAGGCAGGTGGATTGCAAGTTCAAAGCCAGCCTCAGCAAAAGCGAAGTGCTAAGCAACTCAGTGAGACCCTGTCTCTAAATAAAATACAAAACAGGGCTGGGGATGTGGCTCAGTGGTTGAGTGCCCTGAGTTCAGTCCCCAGTACCCCCCAACCAAAAAAAATATCAGTAATCACCTCACAAGTAACCCCTTCCCCAAAGTGAAGTATTGATAAGTAGTGCTACCTACAGCGGAAGGAGGAGGTGGGAGCTCATATATATTGAGCATGTGCTTCATGCTTTACAAATTCTGTTTCGTTTAATCTTAGAGCAGCTCAAAAAGGCAATTTTCATTGTTTCCAGTTTACAGATGAGAAAATAGAGGCTAAGGCTGGTTACATAACTTACGAAAGATCATGCAGAATGAAGAGAGGTACTACAAAGATCTGATTCTGATTTGTCTCAATTCTTTGAATTTCTAGAAGGTCATGACTTTTCAAACCTGTTCCTGCAGGACAAGAATGGTACAGGATAGGGGCTGGGGTTGTGGTTCAGTGGTAGAGCCCTCGCCTCACATGTGTGGGACCCTGGGTTCGATCCTCAGCACCACATAAAAATAAATAAGTGAAATAAAGGTATTGTGTCCAACTACAACTAAAATATAAATTTTTTTTAAAAAAAGAATGGTACAGGATAAGCTTGACTGAAATGTTCTTCTGCTAAAATTAAATAATGTTTTATAATGACTGCCTTTTGCCAGTTTGCACAAAAGCGTTAATTCAGATGCTTATCTTAATTTTATGTTTTCCTCCTATTATTTTTTCCTAAGCTTTGATGCCTGCTACCTCTTGTCTGCTAGTGACATCAATAATCCAAAAAGGAATGAAAAATTAGGAAAAGATAATTAACAACCGTTTGTGCTGCATTCACTAGATGTTCTTCTACTGTACAATGAATGCTCCCAATTCTGGTTTTGTATTGAATTTGCATTCTAGGAACCTCAGGGGCTCATGGGGGAAATTATACATGAAGTTCATTTAAAATGTGTTTGGACTGGATGTCCTGAGGAGGGTCATCCATCTGAGGGAAGAACCCAGCTCCAAATCAGCAAGGACTCACCAGGGGTGAGGAAGTTAATTTCCTATTCAGAAGGAGCTGGTCCTGTTCCCTCCTTAGCTTCAGCGCGTCTTATCTATGATGGTTTCTACAAGGGACAGAAGCAGTCCTGGGTGACTCAATACATCGCTGATTTCCCACAGCCGACGCGTCCCCTTCATTAAAGAAGCGGGGAAACTAGGCCACTGCCCGGGAGCTGTAGAACAACATTTTTGTGCTGCAAACAACTAGGTAAAAGCCAGGTTCCACTGGGAGTCAACCTCCCGGGACAATAGGAAAATAAGGAGGGAAGCAGTTGTGAAAGAAACCAGGTTTGAGACTCTGTGGCCCTGTTGAGAGGCCAATTTCTTCCTTCCTGGAACCATATATTCAGTTACCCCTCTGTTTACTTCTCCACCATTTATACAGCTCCCTTCTGTGTGGTGCAGTATTTGCAAGGCTCCTGTATGAACAGAGGAGTAAGATCATTGCCACCAGGAGCTCCCACCCATTCTGCTGGATATGTAGAGAATGCTCAGAAGGTGCCATAGAGGAGTTTTGGCCTCTGGGAGGAAGGGCTATCATGTCCCCACATTGTCAGGATGCCTCTAAGAATCTCCAGGTATGACCCAGGTAACAAAAGAAAAATATACCTAGGTTGTACTTCATCCAAATTAAAAGTTTGTATGCATCAAAGGATACTGTCAACACAATAAAAAGACAAGCCATGAAAAGTATTTGCCAAGCATTCATCCAAGAATATCCAGACTGTATGAGAAACCCCTACCACTCAGTAATAGTAGCAAAAAAAAGAAAAAAAATAGGCAAAGGTCTATGACCTGGGAGCACAGACATCTCTGTAAAGAAGATGTAGAAATGTTCTACAAGAACATGAAAGGGTACTCAGCATCATTACTCATTAAGGGAATGCAAAGCAAAACCACAACGAGGTACCACTTCACACCCATTAGGATTGCCACTATTAAAAGACAAAACAAAACAAAAACATAAAATAAAAAGTGTTGGCAAGGATGTAGAGAAATTGCAACCCTTGTGCATTCATTGCTGGTAATAAAATAAAATGGTGCGGATGCTATGGGAAACAGTATAGCAGTTCTCCACAAAGTTAAACACAGAATTGCTATGTAATCCAACAATCCCAAAAGAATGGAGAGTGAGGATGGGTTTGAACAGACTCTGAGTTTCATGGCAGAATTATGCACAGTAGTCAAAAGGTGGAAACAACCCAAGTGCGGGTCAGTGGGGGAATGCATCAACAAAATATAGGATGTTTATTTAGCTCTCTGTGTCCCTGTGCTGCACATCCATTCAACAAGTCACAGGTTGAAAATGTTTTTTAAAAATTGCATCAACATTGAACATATGTATATATATATTTTTCTTCTCATTATCTTCCAAACAACATAGAATAACCAATTATTTACATAACCATTACATTGTGTTCGGTACTATAAGTCATCCAGAGATGAAAAATTTAAAATATACAAAATAATGTGTATAGGTGATATGCCAATACTATACATTTTATATAAGGGACTTAAGCATCTTTGAATTTTGGGAGGAGGATTGTTCTGAAATCAAACATCCACGGTTACTGACGGTTAACTATATATACAACAGGATATTATTCAATCTTAAAAAGAATGGCAATTTCAACATATGCTATATGTTCTTCAACTTTTTGGTTACTGTGACAAAATTCCTGAGAAAATCAACTTATAAGGAGGAAAAGTTTCCTTTGGCTCATGGTTTCGTAGGTTTCAGTTCAGGGTGGCTCTGTTGCTTTGGAGCCTATAATGAGGCAGAATATCATGACAGGGAACACAAGATGGAACAAAAACTGCTCACTTCATAGCCACTGGGAAGCAAAGAGAGAAAAATGAAGGGGCTTAGCTCCCTTTCAAAGGCATCCTACCAATGACCTGACTTACTTCCATTAGGCCCCATCTCCTTAAAGTTCCACCACCACTTCATAGTACCACAGGCTGGCCACCAAGCCTTTCATAATGGACTTTGGGGCATATTTGTGATCCTACCCACAACATTCTGTCCCTGGTCCTCAAAGGCTAGTGTCCATCTCTCAATGCAAAATGCATTCAGTCCATCTCCAAGTGCCTCCAAAGTCTCACTGCATTGCTTAAAAAATCCAAGTCCAAAGTCTCCTCTGAAACTCAAGGCAAACTCGGGAGCCACCGTAAAACTCTAAAAACTCTAAACTATATACTTCCAGCATACAGCCATGGGACAGAGTACACATTTCCATTCCCAAAGTGTAGACTAAGGCAAAACCCAGCAGGGCAAACATTAAATGCTCTGGCTCCCTGTCTGGCACCTGGGACACATGGTGGCACGATGTGAGCTCCAAAGGGCAGCCCCACCCTATGGCTTTGCTGACTGCGTTCTCATGGCCTCTCTCGGGCTAGTTCTGCTGGCTGCCTCCGCTTTCCTCGGCTGGTGTTCCGTATCCCAGACACCTCTGATCTCCAGGGCTCTCCACCTGCAGCTTTCGATTCACTCTCACGGTTTCGTGCATTGCCTTCTCAAGGCAGCCCAAGACTTTAACCTGGTACATACTGCCTGGCCTCCCAGGCCTTCCTTTGCAGACTTGACGGAAGGCTGCATGGCCTCGCAACGCTCACATCCTGCAAAACCAGTACTGCATGGACAACACCAATGTCTGCTACTGACTCCAGCAGTAGCCAGGCCCACATGGACAAGGGTTGCTTGTCTCTGCTGCTTTGAGGCCGGTGGCAAGGCAGAACATCCTGGGCAGTGGGCGGTAGGAGGCCCAGGAAACAAAAAAGAAAGAAAGGAAGGGTTTGAGGTTCCATGATCCCCTTTCAAGGCACAACTCCACTGGCCTCTATTCCTTCTGCTAAGCCTCGCTTCCTAAAGGTTCCGCCGCCTCCCGATAGTGCCACAGACAGGGGACGAAGCACTTAGCTTAGGGAAACATCTAAGATCGTAACTGTAACATAATCCAACAGGGATGAACACTGAGGACATATGCTTAGTAAAATAAGCCCGTCACTAATGGAAAACATACCCCATGGTTTCGCTTATATGAGATATGGAGAGTAATGGAACTGATAAAGACAGAAAGTTGAGCGTGTTCCAGGGGAGGGAGGCGGGGGAAATGGGAGTGAGTGCTTAACGAAGACAATTTTAGCTTAGGAAGCGAAAAGGTTCTGGGGTGGATGGTGGCAATGATTGTGCAACAATCCGTATGTATCTGATGCCCTTGAACTCTAGACTTAAATTTGGTTAGAATGGCAAGTTTTGTGTTATGTGGATTTTACAAAACAGAATTTCTGAGTCAGAGACAGTCCCTTCTCAGCTATTTTACCCCTTCCTACAATAACCAATACAGTTTTCTTTTCTCATTCAACCAAAGGCAAACAAATGTCATGTAAGAAAGAATGGTCACTTACTTTCATCAATTAAAGAATTCTTTAAATGTTGATTAAACACCTCCTATATGGCCAGTGCTTTTCTAGGCAATGGGGTTAGAGTGTGATTGTGGACAAAAACTGGGAGAAATCTACACACCCATGATTTCTTCAGGGAAGCCAAAAGCAATTTCTCTCTCTCTCTCTCTCTCACACACACACACACACACACACACTAAAATATATAGTTGGAATACCATTAGCCATAACCTGTACATCACGGTCCTTTTATTTCTTATGGACCAACCTGAAATCTAAGCTGTATCAGTCAGGGTCCTAGCAGGAAATGCATGACACATTCAAATCAGAGTAATTTGAGGAGGGACACCATCAGCCCAAAGATACCCTATGGTTAGCCCAAAGCTGTCCCATAATCATCCTGAGGCTTTTCCATAGACCACCCAAGGTGTTTCAGACTCTGCCCAAGACTACCCCACAGTAAGCTAAGCTCAGGGCTGAACTATGGACAGTTCAGACTATCTCACAATCGTCCAAGACTGCATCACCAGGAACACATACCCAATCTCACTGTCCTCCCTACTCTGATCCATTGTGGGTTCCTTAGTGCTAGAATCTAAGCAGATGCTAGGGTAAAAGAGAGCCCTTTGCTCCAGAGATCATATAACTTAGCGGGGTAGAAAACAGCAAAATGATGGAAATGGTGGGGGGTGATGGAGTATGCGTGGAGACCCAGGAAGACAAATTAAAGATGTTCTACACCATGAAGAAGCATCAAGTGGGTGACCTACCCACTTGAGCTCCTGAAGCTGACTGCAGTCCAGGAAGACTCCTAGGAAGGAGACATGCTCATCCAAGGAGAATCAGAATTTCCCCCATTCATCCCAGGGAATCACACTCAGCTCTCTCCTGGTCTGAGATTTGATGAAGGCACCTAGACAATGTTACTGTCAATCTGAGTAGGTGGGGTTAGATTGTTTTATGTACCCTTAACCAAAGTTTGGCCTAACCCAAAGCCCATACCACATCAAGACTGGATTATTGTTGAGCAAATATTCACTTCCCACCTATATCCATTGTGGGTGGGGCCTTGAGAAGAGGTACCCTGGGTAGATAGGATCTTCAACCTAGAGCCCAAATGAATATAGGTGAGTCAGATCTAAATTCCCACCTGATCTGAGCCATGCCCTGAAGTCCCACAGCCTAAATAAAAATCTCACAGATAAGCCTGTCCTGGATCAGCTGAGTCATAGTGGACCTGCAGACCCAGGAGAATAAGAATAAATGTTTGCACTTGTGAATAATTGAGGCAATCACTTACTGATGTTAATAATATGGCATTATTTTTATGTGACACATAATAATTGCACATATTTATAAGGTACAGTGTAATAATTCAAAATACATGTACAATGTGTAATGATAAAATCAGTTGTTAGCATTTCTATGTGATGGGAACCTTCAAACTCCTATCTTCTGTTTTTCGGGGATATACAGTAGATTGCAAACTATAGTCATCCAATTTGCTGTAGAATTCTAGAATTCACTCTAATTGTACTTTAATACCCCATGTCCAATACCTCTCTACACCCTACCTCCTTCCCTTCCTAAACTCTAAGGACCAATATTCTACTCTACACTTCAGTAAGATCATTTTTAGTTTCCATATATGAATAGGTGATATTTGTCTTTCTTTACCTGGTTTATTTCACTCACCACAATGTCTTCTAGTTCCATCCACGTGGTCACAAACGACAGGTTGTCATTCTTGAAAGCTGACTAATGTTACATTGTGAATATATGCTACATTTTCTTTATCCATTCATCCATCAATGAGCAACAGTTTCAGGTGACTTTCTATCTTGGCTGTCGTGAATAGTGCTGCTGTAAGCAAAGGACAGCAATCCCTCTTTCACATACTAATCTCACCTCCTTTGTCTGCAAGGAGTTCTCTTGATGGAGCAAAAACTGAAGCCCATCCAGGTGTCTCAGGCCTGCCTCAAGCCTTAGTACCTCGTACTCTTGTGTCTCTCCTCTGCTGACTGGAGTCCAGGAAGACTCCTAGGAAGGAGACTTGCTCATCCTCATACTCTTGTGTCTCTCCTCTGCTGGGACTAAGCAGCAGGCTAAGCTTATAGGGTGACGTGCCATCAGGTATATTGGATTTTGCAGTTGTGATAGGTTTTTATGTTCAGAGACTCACTAAATAGCCTCACTTCTTCTTCTTCTCGTATCACAGATGAGGAAACTAGTTCTCATCACTCTATTGGTAAACTGAAGAGTAAGCCTGACTTGTGACCAGCTCTATGGCACTGTGCTGCAATCTCCTGTCCCACTCCCCTCAGCCACCTAGGGTACCTGAGATGTGAAGCAGTTGCTCATGGTTGAATAACAGTGGATTATGTCAGTTGAAATGAACAAAACCTACTGACTACACCCTACCTCCTTCCCTTCCTAAACTCTAAGGACCACTATTCTACTCTACACTTCTTTAAGATACCCAGAATGTATCTTAAATTTAAATTTAAGAAAAATAATTTCTTAGAATACATATGTCTCAGGCAATAATTAGGGCATTCCCTCAATAAACAATTATTCAATGTTTATTGACTCTCGAGTATCCCATGTGTAATGGTTAATTTGAATCGTCAACTTGATTGGATTAAGAGATGTCAAGGATTAAGAGGCTTCTGGGCGTGTCAATGAGGGTGTGTCTAGGAATGATTGGCATGTGGGGTAGCCAACTGAAATGGAGGCCCTCCCTAAGTGTGGGCAGACTGTCCAATAGGATAATGGCTTGGATGGAATAAAAGTTGGAAGAAAAAGGAAGCCGCAACAGATGCAAGCTCCATTCTTCTTGGAAGGGTTCTTGGTTGCTGCTGCAGTTGTCTGAGGGTATCAGACTCTCACTTCTTCTCTCTTCCAAAGGGGACTCTGCCCGTGATTCTGCAGAAGCCTTTGATTTCAGACTAGGATAGCACCGTTGGTCCCTTGATCCCTTTTGTTCTGGGGCTTCAACTT
Organism: Marmota flaviventris; assembly: GCF_047511675.1. NCBI lineage: Eukaryota > Metazoa > Chordata > Mammalia > Rodentia > Sciuridae > Marmota > Marmota flaviventris. Next base: position 90,785,360 of record NC_092511.1, read on the forward strand.
CTTGGACTGTGCAGCTACTGGTTCTCCCAGCTCTCCAGCCGGCAGGTGGCCATTGTGGACTATCCAGCTTCTGCTTGCATAAGCCAACCTGATAAATCCCCTTTTTATAATTATACTTCCTGTTGATTCTATTCCTCTAGAAAACCCTGACTAATGCACCATGGTATGGATGTACTGCATTTGCTTAAACATTCACCTGCTAGAAAACATTTTTATTGTTTCCAGTTTGGGGTTGTTATCAAAGCTGCTACAAACAATAGAGTGCAAGTTTTTATATGTGGATGTAAATTTTTATTATCCTGGGATAAATGCCAAAGTGTGAAGTTGCTGGGTGGGTGGTGTGGTTAAACATGTGTTTAGTCTTCAGTTGTTTTTCGTGTTTTCCTTCTTTTTGAAGAAACTGACAAGTGGCTTTGCAGAATGGCTATAATATTTTGCATTCCTCCCAGCAATGAATGAGATGCAGATTCTTCATTCTTGACAGTATTTCATATTATAGGAATGAAGGGAAATTTCCCTTCTACCCTGTGAAGTTTGCCAGAGGAAAAAGACCAACATTAAATAGGAGAAAAAAAAAATCTACAAATTTATTAACATGTAAAATGGGAAATCCACAGAAATCTGCATAACCACTACACAAAATTACTCAGAAACTTGTATAACCCATTTCTACAGGTGAAGGGGAAATGTGTAATGTAGGTAGCCCCTTTTCTAGTTAGATTTTTTTGTTTTTTGCTATCGACTTTTGAGAGCTCTTTATATATTCTACATAGGAATCCTTTATCAGATATGTGGATTGCAAATACTTTTTCCCCGTTTATACCTTGTCTGGTTATTCTTTTGATTCAGTCTTTGATAAAGTTTAATGTATTTTTTTTAATTCTATGGTTTGTGCTTTCAGTGCCACATCTAAGTACTTTCACCAAGCCCTCTTATGTTTTCTCCTACAAGTTTTATAGTCTTACATTTTACATTAAAATCTATGATTCATATTCCACCAGACTCCTTTGGAATTAAAAGCTCCAAATTGTTTTAACTTATGAATTTCTCATACTGAGGACAGACACCCAGGAAATGAACACTGACATCGATGTCTACCATAGCCTAGCTAAGTCTACATATGCATATCACTTGGCTTTCGTTTCTGTACATTGTAACTGCCTCTGTAGACCAGAGGAGAAGCATCTAGATGCTTCTTTCTAGTTTGACCAAACTTCATAAAATTCCTTTTTCTGTTATTGCTTGTTTCTTGTGCAGGTGGTTGGCCAATCCAGTTAGCTGGGATGCAGGCAGTCTCCCTGGCTAGGCTATCGTAATAATATGATCCTAATTTCTGTATAAGGTGGGAGGTTATGTCAAGATTTTCTTTTTCTTTCTTTTTTTTTTTTTTGGTCTGGAGATGTCCAATTGTGCCAGCACCATTACATTAAATTGCATTGAATTTCTTTGGCATTTTATTAAAAATAATTTGTCATACTCATGTGGATCTCTTTGGGTTCTCTGCTCTGCTACATTGATCTAGGTCTCCAGACTTCTATCAATACTGTGCAGGCTTTCATAGTATAGTTTCACAGCAAATCTTGAAAGTAAGTACACAAATTCATCCCACTTTTTTTTTGTATTTGTTTTAGCTATTCTAATTGCTTTGCTTTTTCTTATACGTTTTCAAATAATCTTATTCATATCCACTAAACATCTTCCTGGTATTTTGATAGGAGTTGCATTAAACATGCACATCAGTTTGGAGAGAACTGACATGTTTTCTATGCTGAGTATTAAAATCCATAAAGATGATGCATTTCTGTATTAAATCTTAAAAAATATCTTTTGTCAGTGTTTTGCAACTTTCAAATTCTCAGTATTTTATACATCTTTTGATTTTCTAAAGAAATTTTTATACCTAGGCCTGGGAATGTAGCTCAGTAGTAGAGTGTTTGCCTAGCAAGCACTAAGCCCTGGATTCAATGCTAGTACTACCCCGCCCACCCCCAAAAAATACACCTACATATTTTGATGTTTTTGAATGATTATAAATGGTTTTGTATTTTTAATTTCAGTTTCCAGATGTTGATTGCTAGTGCATCAAAATACATTTTTTATTAATTAATCTTGTATCCTATTGTGTCACTTATTAATTCTAAGAGAATATTTGGAGATTCTTTGGTATTTTCTAGATAGATAAATATGTCATCTGCAGAGAAGAACAATTTTATTTCTTCCTTTATGACTTGTATGCCTTGTATTTTCCTTTCTTGTCTTATTGCACTGGCTAGAACTCTACTGTACTGTGTAACAGGAGTGGTGAGAACTAACATCCTTGTTCCTGATCTATGGCAGAAAACATTGTCTTTAAAAATTAAGTGTGATGTCAGTTCTGGGACTTTTGTGGATGTCTTTGTCAAGTTGAGGAAATTCCCCTCTGTTTCTTATTTTCTTAGTGTTTTAATTGTGAATGGGTGCTGGATTTTGTCAGATGCTTTTTCCATATCAGTTGATAGGCTCTTGCGATCAGTCCTCTTTAGCATGTTAATATGGTGAATTACATTGAATGATTTTCATATATTGAAGCAACTTTGCATATCTGGAATAAACTCCACAGTTAGTTGTGTTGCAAGTATAATACATTTTATAAGTATAATACATTTGGATTTTATCTTAGCATATTTTATAAAATAATTTGAATATATTGATGGTGTTTACTTTTTCCTTTTTGTATTGTTTATGTCTGCTTTTTATATCAAGGTAATAATGGCTTTCTAAAAACAATTTGGAAGAGTTTCTTCCTCCTCTATTTTCTGGAAGTCATTGAGTAGAATGAGTGTCAATTCTTCCTTAATCTTTTGTTCGAATTTTACAGTGAAAGCATCTTGTCTGGAGATTTCTTTTTTAAGAAATTTTAAGTTAGAAATTCAATTTACTTAATAACTATAGTGTTATACAAATAGCACTACAGTTATTAAATATAGTGTATCTGTTTCATCCTGGGGCAGTTGTGGTAGCTTGTTCTTCTTGAGGAATTGATCCATTTCATCTAAGTTGTCAGCTTGTAAGTGTAGGTTGCTCCTTGCATTCTCTTGCTATCCTTTTGCTGTCTGCAAGATCTACAGTGATATGCTGTCTCATTCCTGGTATTGGCATTTCTGTCCTCTTTTTGTTGATCTTGCTAGAAGTTTGTCAGTTTTTAAAAATCTTTTTGGAGAATCAGCTATTTGTTATATTGATTTCTCTACTTTTCTGCTTCTCTTTTGATTCCAGGAATTGAACTCAGGGGCACTCGACTACTAAGCCACACCCCCAGCCCTATTTTGTATTTTATTTAGAGACAGGGTCTCACTGAGTTGCTTAGCACCTTGCTTTTGCTGAGGCTGACTTTGAACTCAGGATTCTCCTGTCTCTGCCTCCCAAGCCGCTGGTATTAGAGGCGTATGCCATTGCGCCTGGCCTACTTTTCTGCTTCTTAATTCACAGATTTCTGCGTATATCTTTATTATTTTCTTCCTTCTACTTGCTTTGGGTTTATTTTGCTCTTCTTTTTCTTTATATTCTTGAGGTGAAGTCTTTGATTATTCATTTGAGTCATCTCCAAATTTCCTAATGTGACAATTTAATGTTATCAATTTGCTTCTCAGCAATGATTTAGCTGTGCCTGACAAATTTTGATATGTTGTACGTTATTTTGATTTAGTATATTTTGTTTCCATCAATATTTTTCTTTGACCAATGAATTATTTAGAAATGTGATATTTAATTTTCAAGCATTTGAAGTTTTTCTTGTTATCAATTTCTAGTTGGATTCCAATGTGATCAAAGAATACACTCTGCAAAACTTCAATTCCTTCAAATTTGCTGAGGCTTAGTTTATGGTGCAGGTATGATCTGTCATGGTTCCATGGGTTCTAAAGAACAATGTGCATTCTACTGTTGTTGAGTGGGGTGTTTTATAAATGTTGACTTAATGCTATTGATTGATGGTGTTATTCTGTTCTATATTCTTGTGGATTTTCTTCTGGCTTTTTAATGTGTTGTTGAAAGATGTATTGAAGTCTTCAATTATAATTTTGGATTTGTCTATTTCTCTATCCATCTTTCTTTAGAGCTATCAATATTTGCTTTATATTTATGCACTCTACATTTAGTGAGTATGCATTGAGGACTGCTATGGTGTAATGGTCCACTCTGTCCCTGTTAATTTTCTTTGCTCTGAATTCTACTTCATCTGATATTAATATAGGAATTTTTTCTTTTAGAATCAATATTAACATAACTTTTTCATCATTTTACTTATCAACCTATATTATTATATGTGAAATGAATTTCTTTTAGCATACAGGTGTATCATGTTTTAAATCTACTCATTTACATTTAATGTAATTACCGACAGGGCTGAAGCCTGCCCTTTGTTTTTGTTTGTCCCTTTGTTTCTCTTTTTTCTTTTTGTTGTTTCTCTGTTCCACTGTGTTCTTTGTCCCTTTGGCCTTTACCTTCTCTTGTTTATATTATAATGGTCTTAAACATTTCTTCTCCATACTTTAAGAGCCACATTTTATCATGTTATCTTTTTTTTTTGTGGGGCGGGAGGTATTGGGGATTGAACTCAGGGGCACTCAACTACTGAGCCACATCCCCAGCCCTATTTTGTATTTTATTTAGAGACAGGGTCTCCCTGAGTTGCTTAGCACCTTGCCTTTGCTGAGGCTGGCTTTGAACTTGCGATCCTCCTGCCTCAGCCCTCTGAGCCGCTGGGATTACAGGTGTGCACCGCTGCCACAGGCATGTTATCATTTTTGTTTCCACCATCAAACATAACTTTGGAAAAACTCCCACATAAATTCACACATAAAAAGTTAAGCTCATCCTCTCTCCCTATATTTTCGTACTTTCTTCTGTCATGTTCTCTGATTTTTTTTTTAAAAAGATCAGCTTTTTATTGAACATGTTGCAAAAGAGGTTTAATTAAAAACAAACAAAGCCCATGTCATCATCAGACTTCTCAGATGCTCCTTTCTTGGTTTCCACTTTCTTCTCGGCAGGAGTAGGAGTGGTGGAGGAGGAGAGACCCTCTGCTAGAGCAGGTCCACTGGCCCCTGTGTTGCAGACTGGGTCCTGCCATTGGCCGGGTGATTTGCACACTGCCCGGGCCACAGAGGTTCAACATTTACACTAGTTGCTTTAATGAGGGCATTGGTCTTATCCTCAGGCAGAGTAGAGACAGGTGAGCTCAGACACAGATTCTGGGCTTGTTGGTGGATAAAGAGGGCCTCATACCAACTTGGGCATTGTTCCTGTGCAATGACTGAGAATCTTGGTGATAGTTTAGGGGAGAAGAATCTTTCTTTTTCTATTTCTATTCTTTTAGAAAAATGCCTTTTGTCATTTTAGGGTAGTTACCTATTATTGTAAAGTAGATTTACAAAGTTTCTGATTTTTCCTTTATCTGAAAATAAATTTCTTAATTTCTCTTTCATTATTGTGATATTTTCACTGGATATAAAATTCCGAGTTGCTGTTTCTTTCGAGACTAAAAAAAAAAAACATTGTGCCATGTTCTTCTGGCTTCATGGTTTCTGATGAGAAAGCTGCTTTCGTTCTAGTTGTTTTTCTCCTAGATGATAAGACATCATTTTTCTCCTCCTGTTTTCAGTATTTTTTCATTGCATTTGGTTTTTAGAGGTTTAACAATGATGTGTCTTGGTATTTATTTTTATTCTATATTTTGTTTGGGGTTTTCTCCATTTCTTGATGCAGTTTCTCCTATCTTTCATCAAATGCAATAAAGTTTTAGTCATTTTTTCTTTGAGTGCTGCTTCAATCCTGTCTCTTTGATCCTCTCCATCCAGGACTCCTAAGACGTGAAGTGTTCCGGCTTGGATATGAGGCGGCCCCCAAAAGCTTGTGTGTAAGACAATGTAGGAATGTTCCGAGGTGAAGTTATCAGATTATGACAGCTGTAACCTAGTCAGTGGATATATCACTTGATGGATTAATAATTTGAATGAATTAACCGTTGGTAACTGCAGGTAGGCAGGGCATGGCTGGAGGAAGTGGGTCCTCCACGGGGGTGTGGCCCTTAGGGACTGTGTTATCCCTGCTCTGTGCACTCAAGCTCTTTCTGTTTCCTAGCTGTCATCTGGGAAGCTTTCCTTCCCCACACATTCTGCCATGAGAGTCCCCCTCACCCCAGGCCTCGAGTTATGGAGTCAGTCAGCCATGGACTGAACCTCTGAAATCATGAGCCACAATAAACTTTCCCTCCTCCGAGTTGTTCTTGTGGAGTACATTGTCACAGTATAGCTGACTAACACATGAAGTTTGATCTTTCCTTACAAACTCTCAATTCCCTGAGCTCCTTTTTTTTTTTATTCCCAATCTATTTTCTGTTATTCTGCATGGGTAGATTCTATTTCTCTATCTTCAAGTTAACGGATTCTATCCTCTCTCCCATTCATTCTGCTCTTAGTTTCATCTATTAAAATCTTTGTTTTATTTATCATATTTTGCAGCTCTAAAATTTCCATTTAATTGTCTTCTGTGTTTCAGTGAGAGTTTCTATTTTCCCTGTGCTTGCTATTGCTCAGAGTGTTTCTATAATTGTTGCTTTAAAATCCTTGTCGGATAATTCCTACCTGTTTACCATCTTGGTATTGTTTCACTCAAGTTGAGGTCCTCCTGATGCTTTGTATGATGAGTGGTTTCCACTGAAGCCTAGATATTTGAAATTTTATGTTGTTTTGGGGAAGCAGCCATTATGCAGCCTGTCACCTCCCTTCCAAATGGCCAATCACTGCCTTGAACTTGGAACATTCTCCTGCATGGAACCCAGATTCTAAGGAGACATGGGGCTGAAGTTATTCCTTATTAAGAGAAAAATTTGCCCTGTCCTGGTTAACCAGTGAGTGCACTTATACTGTTTAGATGTGTGCATTTTTTGGCAACTAGCAATCCCAAGAGCACATCTTCCTTCTATGGGCAGAGAACAGGGAATTTGCACCTCACGGAGTGGTGTGTGCAGTGTGCTGCCCTGTGTCAGCTATCAAGAGGGAACCTCTGCCCTAAGAGATTGGCACTTACTGCAGATACTGATCTTGCTGCTTCTCTTCTCCTTGCTGTGAGCAAAGCACTGTATGTCGACTCCTCCTTGGTAACTCTGCCCCTGTAGAAGATGCAGTTGGCCAAGGTCTGCAAGCATCTGCTTCTCGTAGTTGGCATTGTGATGCTCTTTTCATGTAGAGGGAATCCTGTTAGGGATTGGTAGTTGGATTTTCATGCTCAATATGCTATAAGACTCTGGGTGCTATGGCTTGGATACCATAGAGTATGTACCCCAAGGCTTCATGCATTGAAAGTTAATTTCCACTGTGAGGTATTAAGAAAGTAGAAACTTAATCTGATTGGGAGGCGCATCTGGAGGTGATTAGGGGTAGATGAGGTCATCAGAATAAAGCCCCTGAATTGGCTTTATCTTAAAAGGGAGAGAAACAGAGGATATATACCCATACGCAAGCTGTCTCTTTCCATGTGATGTCCTGAAACATCCTGGGGCTCTGCCAGCAAGAAGAGCATCATGAGACGCAGGCCTTTGACCTTGAACTAGAACTGTGAACCAAAATGAACCTCTTTTCTTCATAAAGTAGCCTGTCCCACGTATTGCATTATAGTAACAAAAATGCAGAATAATACACTGGGACTTAAGAGACAAAAAACCCAAGTAACCTACCATCATGTCATTCTTCAAGTCCAGAAATCCTAGTATGTCTGCCTTCTTCTGCTTTTTTGGAGTCTTGTTATATTTCTTTTATCTGTGATGTTCAAGATTTTAGCTGTACTTAACAGAAAGGGTAAGGACAATCACTTCTACTCCAGCTTTCTAGAAGCAGAAATCCATTTTTTTAAACCATTTTTCTCCTTGCTTCAGGAGTTGTACCTGCCTCCATTCCCAGTACTGGAACAATATTAGAATATTTCACCACCTCAAAACTGTCCAAGTTAAAAGTAGTCCCTGTCTATGTTCTAAGCCCTTGCCCTGTTCAGAAACACATTGCCTCTTGCTTTAATTATTTAAATGCCTTCCTTTTTAGTGTCTACACTGATGTCTTTTTCTTTGGGTCTCTCCTGTTTACCAATTGCAGCCAGGCTTATTAACATAACCATAAATCTTATCCTTTTCCTCTGTATCTTTGAACAGCTCATCATTGACTACTTGATTAAACTCAGATCCCTTAGCTTAGGGTTCAAAGCCATCAATGTAATGGCTCAGATTCCCACGAAAGCCGTATCTTCCCTGCTTTCACATGCGATTTGATTCTATAGCCCAAATGGTCCACTTCCAGATGCTAGACACAGGCTGTGCATTTTTGACCCATTCTTCCTTCTACTTAGAGTGCCTCTTGCCCTCTTGGGTCAGGGTCCACTGTCTTGAGAAAATCTTCCTAAATTACCCAACTCAAGATGATGCCTTTCCCTTATCAACAACCAAGATGTTTTCTTACTTTTCTATTTAAACTTATGTTCAATCCCTGTCCTAGACACCAGACAGAACATATAGTCCTCGTGAGCTCTCTCCTCTTGCACAGACAGAATCAGGGCTTCTTGGATCTGTGGTTTAGAAAGGAGAACAGATCCATCAGTGGCTGGTGAGGCTGGGCTGACTGGGCGGGCTTGGGAGGTACGATGGTGAACATCTGCTTACTTTTGGAAGGTGCACCGGTTCTAGAAGAGGTTGTTCTGCCCTGTGCTTCTCTGAAAGTCTAGGGAGGGAAGCCGTAGAGATAAGTCCACCATGTGTGTCTTGGAAGCAATTCTGGAGAGCACCCCTCTAGAGCTCCTTTGCCAATATTAGGTCTACCTACCATGTCTTTATGACAGTACACTTTGTGGCTACAGGTGCTTTCTCTGTCAGGGGTGAGTGGCAGCATCCAGAGTGGCACAAAAGAGAAGCTGCTTGGGTTGAAGTCTCAGCTCTGCCTCTTACTTGCCTTGTAAACACTGCACAAATCACTTAAGTCCTATGAAGCTGAGATTCCTCATCTGTAAACTGGGGATAAAGAGAGCACCTGCAGCGAATCACATAAAAATGCTTAGAACAGCTCATGGTCCTCAATAAATATTAGCAACAGCCATGTGCAGTATTTTTCATCAAAGCATCTGAGCAGTGGAGCAATACAAGGAGCCTCTGGAAGAATGCCCCAATGAGTCTCTAGTTCTCAAGCTTCTGTTTCACATTACATGTTTGTGCAAGTTTGCATTCAACTCCATAATAAAATTCATTTTATTTTATTATATGGCTAATAGTTTTTCTGCAACAAATATATTTTTAAAAAGGAACATTCTAGAAAGATACCTCACCATTGTACTGTCTTGGGGTGAAGCCTCTTAATGGCACATTTATACAATTTGGGAGGTACAGTTTTGGGGATCCTTGAGCCAAAGACACAGAGCACTAGCACCCAGGCCAGCACCAGAATGTGTGTTTGTCACCAATGAGCGCTCTGTGGGGCGAGTGCAGCCCTTGCCCTCCTCTCACTCACGCTCTGTACATTGAGGCTCACACTCTTTCCACCTTGTTGATTCAGAAGTGCTGCTCTCTCGTGGGATGTGTGGAATATCAGCAATGTTAGCATAGAAAGAAAACTCTTGGCTTGGATTTCCAGGGCTACATCATCAATGAAATAGGGCAAAAGAGAACTGTAATCTAATGTACTATATTACTGTAATCAGAGCTTCATGCCTGGAGCTTTCTCCCGCCTTCCCTCCAAAATAATGAAACAGTTTAACATAAATAGGAGTGACTTTAGTTTCCACCATGTGGTGTTCCGTGATTGGGTAATTATGGCAACGGCACACAGCTAACGGATGTTGAGTTCAGGAAGTAGCAGAAAGGAGACAGAGACGGGCACAGGAAGGAATGGAACTGTGGAGTCAGAGGATCGCACAGCAGGGAGACACCTCCGAATTCATGGACCCTACACTCCTGTTTCACAAAAGAGGAAACCAAGACCCAGAAAGATGAAGTGACCTGCAGATGTTAGATGTGTAGGTAGAACCAACACCAAGGCTCCTCTCTCCTGTCCAATGTTCTTTTCAACCCTCCATGTTATCTCTTGTAAACTGCACCAGGCAGAATATTCTAGAAAGTTTTCTGCCTGTCAAGTTGGCTTTGTTAGTTAAACCTGCTGAGGTGGAGACCAAGGTTTCTGTGCGCTTAAGTGTCCCATGGACTTTCACTGCATGTCCTTGCATTTGAAGGTCAAGGTAAAATGTTTGAAACTGTTTTGCTTTTTCACTTTTAATTGTAGCACTGGTAACAAAACCCAGGGCCTCTTGTAGGCTAGGCAAGTGCTCAACCACTAAGCCACACCCCAAGCCCCCCCAACTTGTCTTATATTCATTTCATTCCTTGGATATAGCACAGAAGAAAAATTAGCAAGTGCACAAATGAAAATTTGTTTGACTCACCATGGATAAGGTGAATTGTTTTAATTTTGATCCATTTTCATTTCAAGCTCGATTTTAGTTCTGTCATAAATCACATGGAGAACATCACATAAGTAATAAACTTTCTCCTACCAATGGTTACATTTTTTTTTTTTTTTTTTTTTGTTCTGAGCTACATGTAAGAAACCCAGGCAGTGTTGACAGCTTTTGCTCTAAAAGGCAAAAGTTCTCACAGTACAACTTGGAGCAGACTCCAATCAGGACTCGTGGAACCCAGGCTCAGATTAACAGGAATGTACCTGTCCCCCAGTGTGTTGAACACAGACACAACCACAGCCCAGATCAAACAGGTGCCCTTTCTCTTCTCTTCTCCTTCCTGAAGAAAGGGAGAGACTGAAGCCATTGGTCACAAGAGTGTGATCTCATCTCTCCACTAATCCCTTCTGATCCTCATTCCTGAATCCCAGAAAGACAGGGTTCTTCCTCTTTTCCACTCTGTCCAATAATTGCCCAATGAAAAAATGCTCCCTGCCACCACTAGGATCTGAGCCCAACCTGAAAGGCATCCCCGTGGCACCTCCTACTCTGCTTGTGATTAGAACATGGAAAGAGTAACGAGGAAGTGCAGCCAGTCACCCAGCCCAGTGGCCACTTGGCAGGAAGCAGAAATGCAGATGGAAGAATCCTTTCAAGAAATCTGCTCCACACTTGAGCATCCAAAGAGAGAAACAGTCGTCACTAAGCAGCCAATCGCTCATCAAAGACAACGTTCTTTCTGGTCCCCATCTCGGGCTCTCCTCCTCCCCTGGAATGCAAAGCTCTTGCTTAACAGAGTCATTCAAAGTTTCAGCTGGTGAGGAGCCCGAGCACCAGATGTGGATCTGAGACCAGAGAGAGAAGCACAGAAAGACCCTTTCTATGGGTGTCTCTGCCTTCTTGTCGGGCCCTCAGTGCAGGGCCCCATGCCTGGTATCCAACTGTGCCATCAGTGGCCCCACCAACCTGGTATACCATGGCTATACACATGGCTAGAGCAGGTCCCCATCATGAAATGCTTTCATAGACAAAATTTCATGTGAATGTCCCCCATGAACCTAGTGCCCAATGGTAGGGCAGGATCCACTGCCTTCACCACTTCATGAGGAGACGGAAGCCCGCTGAAGCTGAGCACACAGACAGCTGACTGTCTGGAAAGACTAGACCTGTGGATCCTGAATTTGCTGAGGGTCTGCTTGTTCTAGACACTGACAGTACAGCACATAACCTCATCTGCAAATTGGGGCTAAGCATCATGCTTCCTTCATAGAGTATTGTAAGGATCAAGTGAAATAATGAAAATGTTTAATGAAATATAAAGAAATGTCTAATATGGTTCCTGATATATGGGAATTCTTCCATTTAAGTGTTAGTCGACCCCTGCAATGTCCCTACAAGTCTCTATTATAACCTCCAATTTATAGATGAGGAAACTGAGGCACAGAGGGGAAAATAATCTGAGTCAATCAGCATATTGAATGGCCTCACCAAGCTTCAGATGCAAACCGGTACTCTGTGCACTCGAGAATATGATTTTTCTAGAACTCAGGTGTCCTGTTTCCAAGTTCATGCACTTTCCTTGAACTAGTCATCTAGACTGGAGACAGTCTTCCACAGAAAGTGTTGTGACCTGGTTTGGACAGCAATCACGAGGCCTTCTGTCTTAGGAAATACAGTCAGTTGTCAAATCCCAAACAAAATTCCTAGCATCAGGCTTCTTGAAGACCTCTGTGACATTAGCAAAGAAATTCTTACCAAATCCCCAGAGCAGAGAAGCAATTTTGAAACAGAATTGAGTGTTTGAAGCTGATAATGAACATGAAAGTCAAAAGGGTACTCTCGTTAATATTCCTACAGTTTCAAAAATCCTATTTCTTTATTAACTAATTTTCATCTCAATTCTTTTGCTTTTTTTTTTTGTAAAAAATTAAGTGGACATAAAGAAAAAGGGTTATTGAGACCAAACTTCCTTATTTCTATATGGCTTCTTGAGTGTCATAGCATTCCACAGATGCTTGTAAGAAGTATGAATAAATTGATTATAATTGAATGCATCTGTTTTCTTCCTGTGAATTAGCTAGAAGAGTAAGTTTTACAGGGACTTACTATAGATGACACTCCTGAAAATGTCAACCCTTTCTTTGCTAAAAAGCTTCATGCCTTTATACTTTTGATGCCCCCAATGGAAGGATATACCCCATGAATGCAACCCAGAGGTGCTAGCTCAATGTTCAAATTTGCTTTAATATGCAACTCAAGTTTGAGTAGGAGGCTCCCACACTTGTGCCAGAATCAGTGGCACTTGGGGTGGGGAGCACACTGTTTTTTGAGTATTGTTTGCATTGTGTGCTATTTGCTGTCAACTGGCAAGTTATGATCCCATTTCCACCTATTTGAAGTTTCTTCAAAAGAATCAACACATAAACAAGATTCACAGGCTGACACTTCTGGGCTATGATCCATAATTTACTGAAAGCTTTATTACTGAGACATTCTCAGGTGAAAAGAAAACTTAACTTGCCAAAACATCTGAATTGAGTTCCCTGTTCTGTGGTTTCCTGTTAGTCTATTTTATGTTAAGATAACAAAATACCTGAGACTGGATACTTTATGGAGAAAAGAGGTTTGGTTAGCTCACAGTTCTGAAGATTCAAGAGTATGGGGCCAGCATTAGGTTGATTCTGGTGAGGACCTCATGGTGGATGGTACCACAATGGTGTGTATGATAGGAAAAGATCTCAGGGCAACACAGGCAGCCAGAGAGAGGGAAGGAGCTGGTTTCATAGCCTCCTACTAGGACCCTCCTCTTACGGGTCCCATCACTTCCTAACATCCCATAGTGGAGATTAAGCTTGTAGCATATGAATCCTTGGGAGACAAACCACATCCAGACCACAGCAGGTCTCAACAGGGAGTACTTCTCCTCCTTCTTCATCCATAAAAGTGGCAATACCAATACCTATTTAAGAGAATCGGCTTGCACAGACAATGCTGTGACAGCACTCTCCCGTCAGTGAAGACACCAGCTGGCCCATCTCGAGGGCTGGTAGCACGTGCAGGTCAGTGGAAATAGTGTGCCCCTAGCTTGTCCTTGGCTTATAAAACAAATTTCTCATGATATATTCTCAGTAGCAATTAACTTCAGGTTACATTTATGCACCTCACTCTTGGCTACATTAAGCTTGAGGTGACCAGAAGTTAGTCATATTGGTGTCCACTGCCTTCACAACTTTTGCCATAGAGAGTTAACTCTCACCTGTGCTATAATTTGTCTAGTATTTCTCTTTGTATCAAATTTAACTCTGTATATTTTCATCTTGCTTTAATCAATAAATGGCAGATTTGACATTCTGGTAATGTGTGCTTCCAACCCACAAACCATAAATAGAACAACACTGTATTCATTCAGCCAAGATCACTATATCACCCATTGCAGACAGGAGTAGGCTCTTCCCCAACGAAGAGAGCTTGCCAATGTCTTGTACACACATAGAATTCCCAGGATATCCCCAAAGAAGAGAAAAAGCACCCCCAAACTATACTTCATTATCTAACCACACATAACAAACAGTCTTTACATTCTGATGACACTTTGCAGTTTCAACAACATGCTTATGGTCATTATACTATTTGGTCCTGATCTCAAAACTAACAGGAGGAATAAGAGATGCTAGAGAATTTATATATGATAACATTAGAAATGAGTGGTAGCATCTCTAAAACCTTTAAATTTTCAGCTCAGTTCACTTTACCCTACTCAAGAGAAACAATATATTTAAAACAAAACAAAACACTGCCTTTCCCTCTTTAGGCAGAACTCTCCAACACCATCTTTTTATCCACTCTTCCAACAACCATCTATTTACCCATCCAGACATCCACCCCCTTATGCACTGATTCCTCCACCTACTCATCCATCCATTCATTCACCCACCTATCCATTCTTTCATGTGCCCTTCCATACCTATATTCACATCTATCCTTTTATCTCCTCATCCATACATCCACCCACTCATTAATCTATCCATCCATTCTTTGTCCATTCATGTACCCATCCATCCATGCACCCTCCCTCCCATCCCTCCATCTATTCACTCAACCTTTGGGGACCTTCTTTGTGTGTGTTGCTAGAGAGTGTGCTGGACTGCCTACCAGATTTTATTCTTATAAACAGCCAAGTTTTCATTTTGAGCATGGATAGCAATAGAAGTAATATCTGTTATCAGTTTCTCTTCAATTACCATTTATTTTCCCATGGTGATAGCAAAACAAAGCAATATGCTCTAATTCTTCCTATCAACTGCAAGAAGATATAGGGAGGCCATCAACAAAAGGATCAGGAAAAGACCTAGTTAATAAGAGTATTTTCCTTCATAAGTACATCAGAAATACAATAATTGTGGTTACCTTGTTGGATCACTTGAGATGAAAAGGGCACACTTCCAATTATTTCTCATGAATAACGAATTTTCAAATTATTAGAAATCTATCTCTAATAGAGTCTTGCAACTTTTTGGAAGAGCTAACTTAACTATCTGGGTGTTTTTTCAGGTGGCTGAGATTCACTTATCTTCATGATTGCTCTCTGTTTTGGTATTTCAGTTCCTCAATTTCAGAGTCAAGGGTGGTGAACCAGATCAATGATGCAGGTGCCCTGTGTTGAGACCCTGTGTTTCAAAGTAGATAAGAAAAAAAAAAAAAAAACTTCAAAAGTCAGAATAGAGTGAAACAAATATGAATCAATGATCAAATAGCTGGTAAAATAGAAGAAAAAGAAAGCCAACCATGCAAAAGAAAGTAAAACACTTGAAATTTCTTAATCAAAACTGAAAAACTAAAAAGCTTTAACATTCCTGCTGAAGATTTTTTTATTTTTTTTAATTCTCAAACTGGGTTTAACCTCTACGAAAATACATTCACCAAATTTCCCAGTCACCAATTACTTATTTATCAGTTAATGCAATGGAGCTGTGATTTTCAAACTCTAGTGTGTATCAAAATTCCCTAGAAGGACTGTTACAACAGAGATTGCTGGGTCCCACCCCCAGAGTTTCAGATGAAGTTAGCCTGGGGTGGAGCTAAAGAGTTTGCTAGTTTCTAACAAGTTCCAGGATTGGTGCTGCTACTGCTGGTCTGGAGAACCCACTTTGAAAAGCATCACAATAGATCATCTCTAGACCTCAGTTTCTTTAACTTCTCAGCTGTGTGTGACACTAGGGACCTCTCCCTCCACCTCTGAAGCCCAGCCTCTCTTGCTGTCCCTGTTAACCAGTCTCAGTTCCTTCTTATCTCTTGGGGCTCCTTGGGATCTTGTCCTAGGCCACTGCTTTCACTGAAATCTAACTGAGCCATCTCATTCACTGAAGCCTTCACTTTTCAATTTAACCTGGTGGTTCCCTAGACTGTGGCTACTGGCTGTGCGATTCACTATGGCAGGGTTTATGGTCTTCTTCCTGACTGCATTCCAAAGGACAGAGCATGCCTGGCATGTGGAACATGCACAACCAACATTTGTTCCGACTTCCTATTAGATGTTTCTACCTAAGTGTTCCATATGCTCGCTGGTGACCAAAATGTCTTCACAGAGGGATGGATCAGAGAAAAGGAAGGGAGGCTGCAGAAGGGGGACCAAACTGCAGTTAAATAAGAGGAATAAATTCTAGTGTTTGCTAGCACAGCAGGATGACTCTACTTCATGACACTCCCTTAGAAATTTATGAAAAGCTAGAGGAGAGGAACTCAAATGCTCCCAAAGCAAATATCTAATCATCGTGGTCATTGAACAATATATTAATTGACTGAATTATCACACTGCACTCCCTTGTTATACACAATTATCAGCAATTTTTAAAAAATTTAAAAATTAAAAAAATCAAATAATATCCATCTGATTCTTCCTCCATATTTCCAAAGTTATCATCCATCCATCTCGTAAGACCGAAGAAAGACCTTGAACCTGCCCCTCAGAGATTTGTTCATTTTGCCTTCTAAATCTTCACTCCATTCCCATTGCTACGCCTAGGCAAGGTGCCCGTCCATCATCTGCACACCCATACAACCTCCACGCAGGTCCTCCTGCAACCCTGGTCCACCAGCATCCAGCCAGTGCTGGGCTCTCTCTCCCCCATGCCCACCATGTCAGTCCCCTCGCTCTTAGAGCACAGCCCCGCCCCTCAGCAGGGCCGTGGGTCTTTGTGATGGTCCCTTCTCCTGCCGCAGTCCTCAGAGCACCCACACGGAGCATCCTCAACTTATTTTTATTTCTGAGCCATGATTCAAGATGTTCCACCTGGAGTAGTGCTACGCTTCTCCTCTTAACCCATGTTTTATCTGGCTAACGTCTACCCATTTTTCATTTTCCAATCTTAAAAATTCCATAAGTCTTCCAGTTATCCCATCAAACAAAACCAAACTGGTTTAGCTAAGGCCTCCCTGGTTCCTCAGACCCTCCGCATCCGCGCAAGGTTTCGCCCTTGCTTGTTTAATTAGTGCCACGTAAGTACCCAGGACAAGTTCACGTCTGCAGTTACCGCCCCAGGAGAGGACTCAGTCAGAAACGCTGAAGGATGAGGCCAACTAACTTAATGGGTCAAAATGTAAAAGACTATTTAGAAATTATTTTTAAAAATTTATATGTTAATAGAAGTAAAGTAGTGGTTATGTCTGAAGGATACTAACAGGGAAGGCTCATTAAGGAATATTCTAGAATGATGGAAATATTCTGCCCCTTTTGTGCTTGGAGGTTATAGGAGGATATATACACAGGTGAAAATTATTCAAGCTGTACGTGAAGAATTATGCATTTTGTGTATGTAACTAATACCTCAATAAAATCAAATGAAGGATGGAAGATTAGCTCCATGGTACAGCATGTATGAGGCCGTGGGTTTGATTCCCAGCACTACCAAAAAATAAAACAAGCCAAAATGAATGAATAATTTTAAATTATAGTATAATTTATATGGAGATATTAAAAATAACATGGGCTAAAATCATTCATGTGGGACATAATAATAATAGAACTCAATAGCCAGGCAGGGTGGCACATGCCTGTAATCCCAGTGACCTAGGAGGCTGAGGCAGGAGGATTGCAAGTTCAAAGCCAGCCTTAGCAACTTAGTGAGGTTCTGAGCAACTCAGTGAGACCTTGTCTCTAAATATTTCAGAAAGGGTTGGGGATGTGGCTCAGTGATTAAGTGCCCCTGGGTCCAATTCTTATATAAAAAACAACAAAACTCAATGACAACTTGCTATGGTCTGAATGTTTGTGTGCCTCCAAAATTCTATTTTAGCCCTTTCCCCCCTGCAGTAGGATTAAGAGGTGGGTGTTTAGAAAGGAATTATGTCATGACAGCTCACCTTCAAGAATGGGATTAGCACCCTTATAAAGGAGGCCCATAGCCAGAAGTCATGCCTCTGTAGTAACAATTACTCAGGAAGCAGAGGCAGGAGGATGATGAGTTTGAGATCAACCTGAACAACAAAGGGAGACTCTGTCTCAAAAATTAGAGGCCCAAGGAAGCCTCTTGTCCATGGTGCCATGTGAAGACACTGAGAAGGTGCCATCTACAAAGTAGACAAGCCCTCACCAGACACTGCCATCTTGGACTCTAGAACTGTGAGCAACATGTTTCTATAGTCTGTAAATCACCCTATGATTTTATTATAGCAACTCCAGCCAGGATGAACTAATATACAATCAAAGACATAAAGCTTTCTTAAGGTGCTAAATAAAAGATCTGGAATTTAAAACATAGTGAAGTTATTATTTGAATCTGTGTCTGAAATGTGATTATTTTAGATTGACTACTCCTTACTTAAACTTGAGGCCCTGAAATATTTTTAGGAAAAGAAATTACTTCAAAGTCATTTTCCACAAAATTACATACACTATTTTAAAATCCTGCTTCACAAATTAGGGAGGTTTGAGTTAATGATGTGTAATTATACTTCAACATCTGAGATCTTAAACTATGGTAATGACAACTGCAGCTCAGCTGGGTCCACACTATTTTTAATAATATCACTTATTGTTTTCTGCACTGAAGAAATAAAGACACAAGGCAAACTATGCCATGTGGGCCTTTACAGTCCTATTAATGAGGAGACATGATATGGTGATTGGGGGGGAAGAAAAAATTTCCATCTTGTCAAGAAATTCAGAATGGTCTAGTAGTCTTTCTTAGAACAAAACATAAAACATGGAAATTCAGGGTTCATTTTCTAGAGAAAGGTGGTGGGTTTAGAAGGTTGTTTTCTGTGTTTTGCTTTTCTAAAGAAGGTTCCCATGACAGGACTTCCTAACATTCTTGAAATCTCTGTGGATATGACTGGTCAGCAGTCCCTTCGAAGGGTGAAAGCCAGTTTTGAAATGCAGTAATCAAAACATTTTCCAGGTAGGGTGAAAAACACCCAGGGACACTGTACGCATCCAAAATAATGAGCACCACACAATCACTTGGCACTAAACAGCGTTGTCCACACATCAGATCAAAGTTACTGCCCTTAGTTTTCTGGAATGGTTTTCCTACAAAAGAATCTTTTTGCTTCTATTGAGCAATAGTGTAGTGGAAGTTTGACTTTTCTTATTTTTGATTTACTATTGGTATTTTGACACCCAAAGATCAGAGAGAAAGTTTTTAAACTCCCAATTATCTAATCTAATGAGGACATTACCATCATATTCATCATTATTACCAATAGAGTTGTTACATCTAGGTCTCTTCTAGCGCCAGCCTTAGAAAATCTGAAAGCCACCAAACCTCCTCAGTCTGACTGAGGGATGAAGCCTCGCAGTGTCCCTTTTCCTGATGGGAAAACTGAGGTAGGTAAGTGGCAACCCCAAGATGAATGGCGCACAGTAGAGGTACTTATTCCTAATTTGGCTCACTCCATAATTTTTTTTCAGAGTATTACCCGATGACAAGGACAGTGTCTGATAAGTTGGCATTGCACGGGAGATGAGATGGACGATGAGGCTGGGGGTGGGATGGGCGGCGGTCAGGGATGGTGGTGATGGTGGTGATGGTGATGGTGGTGGCGGTGACGCTCGGCCGGCTCCTCTCTCCCGTTTCTCCATGACTGCCCGTCCTCTCTGCCTCCTCCGTCCCCGCGTGGCCTGCGCCCAGAGAAACAGGATTTGCACCCAAGCCGCACGTCCGCGGATGCGCGGCTGCGGCGCCCTGCCAGCCTGCAGCCCCTCCGCGGCCCGGCTGGCCGCAGCTCCCGGCTCCGCGCCCCTCCGCGCGCCCCATGCCCCCGCGCGCCGCCACCGCCCGGCACCCCAAGTGGCGCGAATCCGGAGGATAGAGCCCGCCCAGCATCCCCTGCAGGGAGCGCCCGAGACCCCGGCCCGCTCCCCGCCGAGCCCCCTGCGACCCGGCCACCCATCACTTACGCCTGCGCTGGGCCCCGCGCACGGCGGCCAGAGACAAAGGGTGCGCGCCCGCTGCGCTGCCGGATGCTCCCCGAGCCGCGGCTGCTGGGGACCAGGAGGAGGATGGGGAGGACGAGGAAGAGGAGGAGTGAGAGGAGGAGGCGGTGGCGGCGGTGGCAGTGGCGAGGGCGGCGCAGAGGAGGGGCCCCGCGGTGCTGGCCACCAGGCTGCAGCAGCCGGAGCCCAAATCCTCCTCAGGCAACCCGCCACCCGGCTAGGCGCAATCCTCCGGAGCCCCCAGCCAGGGAACCTCCCCAGGGACCAGGGCACCGCCCCCCAGAGGGCGGGGTGAAAGGAAGAGGACTGGAAGGAAGAAGGGAGGGTTGTGCGTGTGTGCGTGTGGGTATGTGCGTGTGTGCGTGTATGTGTGTTCCTTCTTAATCGTGATCGTCTCCACCCACCCAAGCGTCCGCGAGCAATCTCATGAAAATGCTAGAATCCCAGGCTCACCTGCCCAGCTCGGAGAGGCCTCCCACCTACCTCCTCTTGGGACGCCTGCATACCTCTGCTTCAGAGGAGCCAACCATTCTAAGAACAACAAAACTGAGACCTGGAAGGTTGAGTGCCCAAGAGGCAGGGCTAAGGAGAGGCAAGCTGAGAGGAGAGCGCCGGGGTCGTGAGCCCTTTGAGAGCCAATGTATTCTACCTGTTTTCCTGGCCCTGGACATCCAGGGACGGGTCAAGATTGGGGGACTAGGACAGGCAATTCCACATGCTATTCTATCTGAACCCGCAAAAATGGGCTTCTTAGGAAAAATAACACTTGGTTCAGTCATTTGCATCTGGGTATGAAGAGCAGTTTTGATTTTCTTATGGAATTTTTAAGAATCAAAAGTAATGAGCCAATAGTGCTCATCTCCAGCTTCAAAGACTGTGGAACACCTTCCATTCTTCTGTCTTTTCCTCTCTTCCCCAACAAAGAGGCATAGGACTCTTTTCAAAACAGGATCATACTATCATTTTTCCCACTTGGCAAAATTAAGAACAATTCCTTAATATCATCTGGCCATTATTTATTAACTAATTGTTCACTGAACACTCACTGTTTTCCGGGTCCGTGTTTAGAGATCTACCTGTATTGCTTGGCTTTGGTGGGGACCTTAATTTTGTCCAAAACTGTCAAGGATTTGGCTGTCAAGAATTATGCAAAACTGTTGCTGGCCTGCGGTCCCTGATAGACCATGAACTAGAGAACATTGATCCATGAAGTGACAGTTGTTACTGTGTCCCAGACCCATTGACAGCTTTGACTGAAGCCCATCCTTCCAGAAAAGAATTTTTATTTCAATTCCAAAAGGAATTCAGTTCAGTTCTCACCAGCAGTCTGAATCCAAGTGCAGGTTACAAACTACTAAGGTGTCCCTGGCAGCCCCTAAGAGTCCTGGGAGTGAGATCTGGAGGGTCTGGTACCCACCAGAAGAGCTGGGTTCCCCACTGGTTTGCTCAGAGTCCTAGGGCCCAAGCATTGCAGAGATTAATTCTGGAATGCTGGGCCTCATTCTGTTTCTAAGTCCCGTGCAGGTGTGGGATAGAAATGGATTCTTAACTGAACCTCAGAAGAACAGTTTTCTAGAATGAAGAGACTCAGGCTGTACACAGGACACATGATACTTAAAGCATTTAAACTTTTTCAGGGGAAGAGTCAAGGCATGTCTGTCAGTGAGCAGCTTTGCAAGCATCAGTAAGAGGTAACAGGCAGTCAAGATGGTGGCTCTAGACTCAGACTGCCTGCCTGGCTTTCAATTCTGTCTCTTGCTAGTGAGTGACTTTGGAAAAGTTACTTGGCATCACTGTGCCTCAGTTTTCTCGACGGGGAAAAAAATTGGGTTGTGAATGAAGTCTGTCCATCAATGCTGCCAGGAAGCATATTTGCACATATAGTGCCTGGCCCAGACAGGTTGGAAAGGTGCTCAGAGTATTCCCACTGCTCGTACCCCCTAAACCCAGAGGGATCACTGCCCCCCAAACAATCTCAGCCTTACCCTAAGTAGACAGAAAAGGCTCTTACCTGCTTCCTGTTGCAGTAGAAACAGAGCATACCTAAGACAAAATGGCTCTCCTCTCTCTGCAGAGGCACCGGGAGGGAAGTGCAGATGCTTATTGGCAGGGCTTGGTGGAATTCTTAAATACTGTGGAGTTCCTTATTGGTATGACTTCAGGAAGTGATCTCTTAGGGGATGAAGGGAAGCCTCTTTCCCTGTCTACCCTGCATGGCCAGAGTGGTCTCAGCTAATGGACTGATGCCCCTCTCCTCCCTGCTCCAGCATTGCGCCTGGCAAAGCTGTCCCTGACAGCCTCAGGCAGAGGGCAGTCTCCCCTGTCTGAGACCCAGGACCTGCTCTGCATGGGTGATGAGTGCTGTCCGTGGCTGTGTGTGCCGCATCAGCCCATCCAGACTGTAAACAGATTGAGCTGGGAATCCTCACCCACAGCCTCAGCTTTCCTCATAAGGTCCTCATCATTTCCTGACCTGGTGTTGGTACAGACAGTGCTTCCTGTGAGTGCACACACATCATAGAGCATCCTCCCCAAGGGGTTTGTCCCAGGCCACCATTTCTATGTCCTGTCACAAGCCCAGCAGCTAGCTCGGGTGACTCAAACCTGCTTCCCTGCTCCCCTTCCCTGGGGGCAGGGGGTCAGGGCCTAGGGAGGCAAGCCCTGGGACTGGTATCCTGAGCGTTGATAATGACACTCCAGTTCTTCTGATGGTTCCATTCTCATTCCTGAAATGGGAAGTATGGTCCCCTGCCCTGGTGTGCTTATGGATTTTGGTGACCTTTTCCTAAAGAGAAACATTGTGTCAGTCTGCTTTCTGTTACTCTGAGGCAATAACTTAGAATACTAATTTAAAAGAGGAAAGATTTGTGTTGGCTCACAGCTTGGGGAGGACTCGGTTCATGGGCACTTGGTTCCTTTGCTTTGGGGCCTGTGGTGAAGCAGAACCTCACGGTGAGAAGCTGTTCCTAGGTCGTGGTCATGGGGCTGGAGGCAAAAAGAGAAGATGGGCAGGACCACTAATATCCCCTCAAGGGCATGTCCTAATGACCAACTTCCTCCCACTGAAGCCAGAATTAGACAGGCAGTCAGTGTAGATAGGTAAATCGAGTCACATTGATCAAGGCCAATTTTGAGTGAGTCTGGGTGTTGGAGACTGTCCCCTGAGGGATTAAAGTGTTAATTCCTTCAGAGCCCCTCCTCCGTCCTTATCAAGAACCTGCCCTTGCTCCAACTTGCTTCCAAGATAACCTGTCCCAGGAATTGCCCCTCCATACAGGGAGCTATAAGGTAGTTAATGTGTCCTTGGCTGCTCCATCCTGCCCTTCCCCCTTCAGCCCACCTGTTTCCCACTTTTGACCTCCCCACCGAGCATTCCTGGGCCTAGTCACTCCTCTGGAAGGATAAGGATAAGGGGGAAAAGGCAGGAGAACAAAGGAAGCCTAGGAATATAAAAAGAGCAGAATACCTCGCTTCTGGGGATATCATGATGCCAGCTATGGCCCCCTTCTCCCTTGCGGGAGAAGTCTGTGTTACCCCTTTTTAAATAAACCCTGCTTCATATGCTTGACCTCACTTCCTCCAACTAGGCTCCACCTCCTAAAGGGCATGTCCTAATGACCTCAGTTCTTCCCACTAGGTCCCTCCTTCTAAAGGGCATGTCCTAATGACCTAGCTTCCTCCCACTAGGCCCCACCTCCTAAAGGGCATGTCCTAATGACCTAGCTTCCTCCCACTAGGCCCCACCTCCTAAAGGTTTTACCATCTCCCAGAAGCACCAGGGCTGGGGACCAATCCTTTAGCACATGGGCCTTTGGGGAATATTTAAGATTTTAACCATAACAACCATCTTTTCTCTTTTCTCTCTGCCTCCCCATTTCCCTCTCCCCTCTCTCCCCCTTCCCTTTTCCTCTTTTAACTCCCTTTTCCTTTCCTATCTCATAATATGGATTACATTGATTTTTTTAAAAGACTTTTGATGCACTTGGCATCAATTAGGGATGGTGTTCGTGAATACAGTCCAGTCTTTGGCTTTTGTAGAATAAGGGAAACGAGAGAAATACAGTGTCTAATTCTATTCATGAGAGGACTGCCAAATTACAGGTCTTCTTACAGAACCTGGAATGTTTTGGGGATACTCAGACCTGGTGATTGTTCCTGGAAAAAATGTCACCAACAAGCCCTAGTGATGGGTTAAGATGCAGCATAACAAAGAACATTATTAGCACCCATTTGTTCTTTCTGGACCATCTGATAGTCTGCTCCCAGCTCTGAGAGAGAACTCCATGAACTATTAAAATGACAAAGAACTTTCATCTGGATAAAGAAATAGAGTTTGGTTTAGCTAAATGGAAGACCATACAAATGAGAAAGGACAGCTTTCTGTGATGAATGGGCTGGATGGCTGTAAAGATCAACTTACAGAAGATTAATGGAAGGAAGATGTGTAATATCTGGACTTCCAGCTGTTGGGAGTGCTGGACTTATTGACATTGAAGATAAGCTTAGATAAAAGAAATTCAGTCCAAGTGGAGAGAAAATACTTTCAAATAAGCCTAATGCTAGCAACTAAATGAAGGCAGTAAATATATCTGTGGTTCCAGCTCATTTACTATTATAGAGGCTACAGATCATTGTAATGAACAGCAGATTATTAACCACAAAGTGCCCTATGCATCACAAGGAACTCAAGCCTCACTCTCCCACATCAAAAGAAATCCAGCTGCCTGATGGCACAGGAGCTTGTGTGCACCAGTTAGAAACCAAGCAAAGTGAGAGTATCGTAGGGGAGGGGGTTGAAACATCAGCAGGTGAGGACTGCGTCCCCTCCTCAGGATCTGGATGGGCTGACCAATGCAGAAGGGTAGCAGAGTCGATATGTGATATTTGGGGGCCAGATAGGGAAAGGTGTGCAGCTTTGGGGTGGCTTCCTTGGAATGCTTACCTTCCAGGTGTTCCCCAGACCTGGCAGCACTCGGCCCAGGCACCAGGTGTATGAGGAAGACGCCTTCTGATTAGTTCAGGGACCTGCCTCCAAGTTACCTCCAGCTCCTGGAGTCTTTCCAGCTGACACCTCATGCACTGTAAAGAAGAGATGTCCCCTCCTTGGCACCCTGTCCAGATTCCTCATCCCTCCTTCCCCAAATCTGTGCACTTAATAAAGAGGTTGTCTAATGCCATTAAGTTTGGGTAGTGATGATGCAGCAATAGATAACAGAAAAGTATTTTAAAAACAACAAACATATCCCAGATAGAATTTGCCTTCAAAGAGCTTACAGTCTTAGCAGGGGTCAATGGGAAGTGCTCCAAACACGAAGCTTGGGGCCATGCTGAATTTCAAGCTGTACTTTACCTTTCCTAGCTCTGTGGCTCTGGGAGAGTGATGTCCTTTACTGCCGTGACACACAACTGAATCAGTCAGGGTCACTTCAGGTGAATTGGGATGGCTACTAAATAACCACACAGAGACAGAATATATCTTTTTAGGAGTATAGTGACCTCAGCTCCCACAAAGGAGGCCTGAGAGGCAGGCAAAAGAGAGAGACCACGCCTGAAACCCTCCTATTTACTGGGGAGAAGACATTCGAGAAAGTTCCATCCAAATAAGGCAAGGGATTGGGTTTTAGGGGGTTGCTTGGTGATGTCTTGTGGTCAGCAGATTGACTGACATCTTGGAAAGCCACACCCATCTCAAGTGCTGTGTGGGGATCATAGGCAGAGTGAGCGAAAAGGATATGTACGTCACACAGCCCAATCAGTTGGCAACGTCAGTCCAGTTCTCTCATACGCTCAAGTGCACATAGTTCACACACACAGCCCATGGCTGGCTTGTGACACTTTATGCTTCATGTCCCCATCTGTATAATAAGTATAACAACAGTAGTTTCTTCATAGGGGAGTTATTAAAAATGTCAGACACGAAAGTCTTAGAGTGGCATCCATAAGTGCAGGTCATCGTTGATGCCATTGTATACCAGGCACATTTATTCTGTGGCACATCTCAGGAAAAAGGGCTCCTGATCTTGACCATATCACTAGGTCATTTCTGTTTCAAGAAAACTCTCCCTGTGTAACAAATTTGATTAACAGTTCCCATGGTTTGACAGTGAGTTCACAACAGCTTCCCTTGCATCAGAATTTTGCCACCTTGTTTGGTTTGTCACCTACAATGAGAAATACATTTCACATCATGACCCAGGCACAAAAGCAAACCCTATGAAAATGCTTGTGAAACAACCCCAGGCCTTACTAGGTGCCATGTACTCTTATTTTTTTTTTCGATTCCGTTCTATTAATTTTTTTCAAAATCCACTGAATTAATCTAATTTCACAACCTGGTAATGGGTCAACACCTGCAATTTGAAAAATCACACAATCAATAATAATTTTTAGATAGTTTCTGTGATGGCTACTCTTATGTGTCAACTTGACTGGGCTAAGGGATTCCCAGACACCTGGGAGAGCACTGCTTCTGGTGCAATGTGTGTAACAGAGATAAGCATCTGAATCAGTAGACTGAGTGGAGAAGATGGTCCCATACCTGGCCATCTTTCAGTCTATTAAGGGCCCAAATTGAACAAAAGGATGGAGAATGGGAAAATTTATTCTCTCCCTTGAGCTAAGACATCCATTTTCTCTTGTGCTTGGACATTGGCACTCCCAGTCCTGAGCCTTTGGACTCAGACTAGCACTAACACCATTCATTCCCCTCGTTCTTAGGTCTTAGGCTTTGATGGACATCAAACCACTGGCTTCAGGGTCTCCATCTTGCAAATGGCAGATTATGAGCCTTCTCAGCTTCCATAATCACATTAGCCAATTCCTCAAAATCAATCTTGGCCTGTGAATCTCTAGTATTCTCTTGCTTCTGCTTCTCAATAGAGTCCTGACTAAGGCAGATTCTCTGCCCTAAACCTTTCATTGCTCTTGCTTTTGTTCATTCAACTCTTCTCCACTCTCTGTGAATCCCGCCCCTATAGGACTCTTGGTCTTCTGCTTCTCCTGCATGATTGCCAATTCTGAGTTATGGCAGAGCCCTGGGCCTGTCCTGCTCAGTGATGCTGGATCTCACACCATTGAATGCCATGATCACTGTGTCAAGGGCATTCCTTCTGTTTCCATAGGCCCCAGTACCACGTCCAACACAAAACAGGTGCCAGACAGGTTCTTTTGAGTTGATTGTAGAACAGGAATACTAACCTATATTTTTCTACTCATGTTATATGTGTGCTAAACAGTTAGTTGTTCTCAGGTGGTGTATAATTTGATGTTATTATTGATGATGATGCAATTTAAGTGTCAAGGAGAAGAGATTTGGCTAGCTTCCCTTTCTCTCGTGTCTCCAGCCAACGACTCACACAGTTCTGAATCCTCACCTCTATAATAATGCATATCTTTCTTGAAAGCTGCTTTCCGTTTATAACAACAGGGCATTTAAAATCAAAATCCAGAAAATGCCTCCCAATTAAAATTTTACGTGGCTTCTTGCTGCCTGCCAGCTTCGTTACTGCTTTCTGTTGCTGCCCATTATAAATAATGGCCCCAGGACGCATTAACAAACAAGCCATTTTGCTTCCATGAAACAAGCCACAGATCTGCTAACGTGACTCGGTGGACAGATTTTTTTCTGTCCTTTTTTTTTTTTTTTTAAATCTTTTTACAGAAAGTGGAAATTTTAGCAGAATGTAAATTAGAGCTGCTGCTGATCCTTTGGGCATCTCCATTTGGTTCATCATTCAAAAACATATTGATTCGCTCTTTGGGTTGCTGTATCAATGAAATGAGAGGGCTTTTGCACAGGAGTGTCCTGTGTTAATGCCATGACTTCAGATAAAAGGGATTACCTTCTCTTCAAGGGTTATCAGTGAAATGGAGTAGAAAGAATGGGGTTTTGTGTCACACAGAGTAAGGTGGTAAGTTCCAGGTCTGCACATTTATTAGCTAGTAACCAGAAACAATTTACTTTGACTCTTTTGAATTTTAGTCTCTTCATCTAAAAATGAGGACAATGAAAAGTTCTCCTCTTATCTTTGAGGGATGTGTTACAAAATCTACCCTGTGAATGTCTGAAGATATTCTGTCTACAGACACTACACTTTCTCTATGCATACATGCTTGTAATAAAGTTTAACCATAAATCAAGCACAGTACAGATACAAATAATAATTAAGACTAAAATGGTTACACAGATATGCTATAATAAAAGTTATGGGAATGTACTATACTCATCCTTTCTCTTCTTGTAATGATGTGAGATGATGTGATGACTACATGGTGAGATGGAGGGAGGTGACACAGGCACTTTGAGGCAGAATTAGGCCACTATGTAAGTTTACTTAAAAGCAAGGTCTGCAGTGCTATGACAGACAAGCTGATAACTGAGACAGAGGTGGAGTGACTAACGGGTGAATAATGTATACAGTGTGGATACACTGGACAAGGAGATGATTAATATCCCAAATGAGGATGGATTGCATAAAATTTCTTCATGCTACTCAGAACAGTGCACAATTAAAAACTTATGAATTGCTCATTTAATATTTACAGTTTGGGCAGAGATACAACTGAACTGTTCACTGCAATTGACTATCTGTAACTGAAACCATGAAAAGCAAAGCTGTGGAAGGGTAGACTGCTGTACCTCTCACAACAAAGTGATAGAGAATAGTTGATAAGATGCAAAGTGGTCAGAAGCCATTCCTCGATCATATCAGTGATGCATATTATAAATGGCATCTGTTCTCCTTCTTGACTAAAACTGAGGAGGCCGAATATTGACGGCTAAGTGAAAAGCAGCCTTCTGCTGGCTGGTCACTACCACACTGTGACCCAACTGGAAATCACTCAAACTTGATGAATGGGCCCAACAATTTTGAAATAAAAGTAGCCTTATTCAAAGAACAGATTACCATAAAAATCCTGACAGTGGGTATGG
The DNA here is from genome assembly GCF_047511675.1 of Marmota flaviventris. NCBI lineage: Eukaryota > Metazoa > Chordata > Mammalia > Rodentia > Sciuridae > Marmota > Marmota flaviventris. Next base: position 90,814,192 of record NC_092511.1, read on the forward strand.
GACACAGAATCATAGGTACCAAAGATGTCTACTTCCTAATCTCTGGAATCTTGATTATTTTACAGTATGTGGTAAAAGGGGCTTTACAAGTGTAATTAGGAATCATGAAATGGGGAGATTTTGAACTAGTCAGGTGCAGTAGTGGAAGCCTGTAATCCTAGGGACTCTCAAGGCTGAGGCAGGAGGATCACAAAATAGAGGCCAACCTTAGCAACTTTGACTGTCTGAAAAGGAGGATCAGAAATAGTTTGCAAATGGATAACAATTTACACAGATTTTTTCCTAAGGTTATGCCAACTCACTCACTCTCTGTTGTCATGTTGTCTGAAGATCTTTGAGCTACCTGGAGATGACAGTATGTTGAGTAGGCTACATAAGCAAGAGGTGGCTAGCACCCTGGAGGCCTTGGTGAGGAAGTGTGTTCCAGAGGGTGAGAGGCACCTCTGCAAAGACTCAAGGGCTGATCCATCCCTAAAATATTTTAAGGTCTCCCTTCAAAATGAAAGATAAATGATTCCATTTTACAACTTTGATGATGAAGAAGGTGGTGGACCTCTTGAATCTTGAGAGGCAGCCTATGTCATATACATTTATATACTGGGTAATATAAATGCCTCCCACATGTGAGTGGGACCCAGGACAAGAAAAGGCTCTGCATTGGGTCTAGGCTTCAGGATAAGCATTCATGCCATTAGGATCCTATGGTATCAGCAGTAGGAAAAGGTAACATGTTGAGTTTGTGAGAAGCCACAATGGAGAAATCCTATCATCAGGTTCAGTAGCAGGCCCATCCTGTCAGCTGTGGTTTGAATTTGTCCCCTGAAAGTTTGTGCATTGGAATCTTAATCTCCAACCTTATCTATTGATGACATTTGGAGGGGGTATTTGAGAGGCATTTAGGGTTAGAGGAGGTATGAGGAGGAGTCTTCCATGATAGGATTAATGGCTTAATGAACAGAGGAAGAAAGACTCCAGCTAGTGCACTTGCTCTGTCTCGCCATGTGGTGCCCTCTGCCATGTTATGACACATCCAGAAGGCCCTCCCCAAACACTAGTCCCCTTGATATTGCACTTCCCAGCCCTCCACAGCAGTGTGAAAGAAATTTCTTTTCCTTAAAAATTATTCAGTCTGAGATATTCTGTTGTAGCAACATAAAATGATTTAAGACACTATCTGCAGTGGAGAGGAACACAGCTTTGGAAAAATGACTTCTGCTATGCTGCCATGTCCTGTTAGAGTCATGTTTTCTGACCACAGATAGCAAGTGACCAGTAGAGGGCACTGCTTCTCATGAGTTGAGTCCTGACAGTCCCTCCATGTCATAAGATTGGGTGGACTTGAGAGCAACCATTTGTAAGATCTTAGATAAAATTGTTAGCTGCAGGGTTGAGCAGGATCAGGACTAGAGAGCCAGCAATCTGCATGGACAGGAATCCCACACTTTAGTGCTCCCGACTCCCCTAATTTCAGCTCACATCTCTGGCTATGTGGGTATGTGTATGTGCGCACGGGTGTGGACGTCTTTTGCAACAAAAGGAGGAGGAAGAGAAAGCCTGGAGGTGGGTACAGAGATGGGCTGGGTTGGCATATACATGGAAACTGCAAATGGACAGTAAGCACACTACTTTCAAGGGGGACCTTGAAAGACAGTGGCAAGGCAAAACCTTCCCAAAGATCAGGTCTTTGGGCAATACACCCGATCACTGACTGTATGAAAAGGGAAGTAACACAGTTAGAATATACACAAACTTGTGGGCATTGGTGAACTGTGGACTTGACTAGTCAAGAGCTCAGAAGGATAAGGTTGGAAGATCAAACACAAAAAGGTCTGGGGTAAAGTCATGTGGATGGACGGACGGGAGGGACTGTGAAGAGAGAGGATACCTGTAAGACAAGGTATCCTACACAAGTGTATATCCATCATGGAAGAGGTGCTCAATGGTCAATGTTATTGACATTTGGGGCTAATAATTCCTGGCTCTGGAGGACTGTCCTTTGCATCAGAGGATGTCTAGCAGCAACTGGAGGCTACCGGCAACTTCCCACATGTGACAAACAAATGTTGTAAGTATTACCAAGTGTCCCTGAGAGGAGGTGGGACAAAATTCTCCCAGAACCATCACACTAAACAACCAAATAGACAAAATGACTCAAACATTTGATGGCAATGGGTGTCTATCAGTAATTGTCCCAGTGCTGGCAGGGTGAGCACATGAATTAAATGGCCATCATATCTTATCAGAGCTGGAGGCTACACGTGGGTACAGCAGAGACGCCCATTTACTAAAACTGATTTTGCTACTGTCTCTGGTGGATATCTGACCTGCCAGAAACAGAGACCAAAGTAAACCTCCAATATGGCACCACTACTCAAAAAGAGTTTAAGGGGTCACTCGGTAGCAAGATGATTCCATTCATTTCCACAGGAAATATACACATTCTGGGAATGGGTTTGCATTTTCTGCTCAGGTGCCCTCAACACCATGCAAAGGCTTCCATAATGTCTGATTCACTGGCATGTGATTCTTTATCAATCCTGTATTTGTATTTTGATGTTCTCCCACCTGGGGCTATCCCTGAGAAAACAGTCTCTCTTAATGCTAGCCAGTTCTTAGAGATAGTAAATAACTCATCCATGAGTGTAACTTTCAAATGCAAACTGACCAATCCAGAGCCATATCTCCGAGCACCTTCTCTATCAGGTTCTTATACTCTGCCTTAATCACCCCAGGGCCAGGTACGTGACACCTAGCGACTACTCTTACACTCCAGAGACCCCTGAAATTATTCTAGCCAGCCAATTCCAAGCCTGCCTACTTTGCCTCACCCATTCCTTCCTGTGGAAGCTGCAATAATGGCTTTTGCTCCTGTTCCCTGCCCTTCCCTATACCCAATGTCCAGTCCTGATACTTCTCTGTGTACCCACCGCCCCCTACTGCACTGTGCCATGCCCCTTTCTCTTGGAAATTGCAGTAAATTGTCTTTTCTCCAGCAGCTGGCTCTAGATTTGTTGGCCTTAACATAACCCGAATAATAATAAAACTATATATTTTTCTTTAAAAAACATTTTAACATGTAGTCATTGTACACACTTATGGGGGTACAGTGGGATATTTTAATACCTGTACACATGTGTACTGATCAAATCAGACAATTAACATTTCTTTCTTATTATAATTTCTTTGGATTTGGAGGCTTTCGGCTCCTCTTTTCTAATTCTTCATAAAACATGTAACAGGTTACTGTGATCTACAGTCACCCTGCCATGCTGTCGAGCACTAGAACTTGTGAAAACAGATCCTACATAGCATCAGAAAAGCGGGACCTATTTTACAGTAGAGGAGACATGGAGTGAGTCTATGACTGTGGGATCCACTGGTTGTATCACAAATCAGTTTCCTCTCGGGGAGAGAGGTGAAGTCCACTGAAATCCTGGAGGAACTACACCTACCTGAGCAGGGTGAGGGGGTGAACTGTGATGGGCATGCAGATGTGCTGCCTCCTCCAAGGCAATATCCTGCACTGTGTGCCCAGCCTGCGCAGCAAACAGCCTCCATCCATCAGCTCCTTCAGGGTCCTCTGCAGATGCAGAGCTGCCTGGCCTGAGGTCATGTTGGCATGAAAGCTGCCTCCATCTGGTGATTGAGTAAGGTGGCCTAAGAAGGCACAGCCACTCTTGTGCTCTACAGGACAATCCTTCCAGATTAGCTACCGCTTCGGGGTCTTGAATGCAGTTCCACCGCCCTCTCTGCTTAATTCTTATTCCTCCTGTTCCTTTCACAGGTATTGATCACTGTATTAGTCAGCATGAGCTGCTATAACAAAGTACCACAGACTGGATGGCTTAAAAAGCAGAAATTTATTTTTTTTTACAATCCTAGAGGCTATAAATCCAAGGTGAAAGTGCTAGCAGGTTTGGCTTCTTCTGAAGCCTTTCTCCTTGGCTTATAGAAGTCCATCTTTCCTTTTGTGTGTGTCTGTGTCCTAATTTCCTTTTTTGTAGAAGGTGTCTGTGTCCTAATTTCCTTTTTTGTAGAAGGACACCAATGATATTGTTAGAAAGCTGAGGCCTTCCAGGAAACTGAGGCAACACAAAGACCCCTCCCCTTCAACTCCGTTTTTTTTGCTATCAAGTCAGAAACATTTCAGACATGTCACTCAGAGTAACAGAGTTTACTGAAGGGATAGGAAAAGGGGAAGGAGACACTCAAGGGAGAGAGTGGGTCCTCTCAGAAAGGAGAGGAACAGTGTACCTCTCTTGAGCTCCAGTTTTATTAGGGGTCCCAGAGAAGTTTCCAGAGAGGTCAGCCCAGGTCCACCTCTTGACTTTTGACGGACAGCAGGGTGACTTCAGACTTTCAAGTCCCCACTGCCATGGCAACTCTAGGTCACCTTGGCCCCTGCTGACTGGTTCTAATTGGATTTTTAACCATAAATTCTTACAGGTTTTATGGTTAGGAGGAATTATTCTTATCCCTCTGAGTTTCAGGATCTGGTCTATCAAAAGGGTCACAAAGTTCTCCTTCTTTAGGGTCACTTGGGTTCCTCTCATCAACATTATTTTGGGCCTGCATTTTCTACTGCAGGTAATAGGTAATTTGCTAAGGAATGTGACATATCCTGTCCACTTAGGCCAGGCAGGGCTGCAAGTAAATTGCTTCTGGGAAAGAAAATATGTGGGGGTCAGCCCGGTGGGCCCATGTCATAGAATTATTCTCTTAATCTTTTGTTCCCACCATTTGCACCTGTCTGTCCCTGGAACAAGTCAGCCTACAGAAATCTCTAATGAACTTCTTATACCTGGAACTCAGTCCCAGCATTGGCTTCTAGAACACCCAGCCTGGGACCCTGAGCCAACACATTAAGTCTAATGCTAATGGGCTTCACCTGATCTGGTCTTGGGTTTCTTGCCTTCTGGTCTACCCCATCCCTGCCCCTCAACCTGCTCCTTCACTTGGTGTACAAGCTAGCTCCTCCTGCAGGAAACAACTGATGGTAGAGCCTTAGAATCTTCATATTGGTATCTAAATATTTCTTTAATTTTCCCCTTTCCAACTCCATTTCCCCACCTTACATTCATCATCATGCTTTGCCTGGACTTTTGCAAGAGCATCCTAAGTGGCCCCTCTCCCTCCTGTCTTGTCCATGTTTAATTCATTTCCTGTCCGCAGCCTGAGTGAGCTTTCTGCAGAATGCCACAGGCAGAATGCTTTCCTGATATTAAACTGCTGTGTTTTTCTTCCTTGAGATGATGTAGGCTCTCCTTGCATTGAATCCGTGGCAGTCAGAGCTTGAGAAGAAGATTGCAAGACCTAGATAAAGGAGTATCTGCTGAGTTTGCATGACAAATGAGATATTTTAAGTCCAAGGCAGGAATGCATTCTTTTAAATGCAGCTGCAGTAGGAAAGAAAAGATTTGGTTTTTTAGTTTCCTTCTGTTTCAAAACATTCCTTTGCACATCTAGAGCCAAGTGCAGGGTCCTGAGCTCAGTCTGCTGAGAACCCAGAGAAGCAGCCACAGATTACTCATTGAGAGGACCAACGGGGAGCCTGGGGCTGGGGTGGGGGGCAGTGGGAGTAGGGATGGCAGAAGAGAGGGCACGACCACAATCAGATGCCAAGAGGAAGGGTAGGCTTGGAGTGGGCCCACCCTTACCCATGTCCCCTCATGCCTGGAACTTCTAGACAGCAATGGGAGAAACCACAGGATAGAGACAGGTTGTCTCTATCCTCTATCAGAAATTTATTTTCTTACAATCCTAGAGGCTAGAAGTCCAAAAATCAAGGTGCTAGCAGGATTGGCTTCATCTGAAGTCTTTCTTCTTGGCTAAGAGATGTCCATCTTTTCCTGTGTCTTCATAGCATTTCCTTGTGTGTGTCTGTGTCCTTAGAGCTTCATGGACTTCCTTCCTTTCCTCTTCTTTCCCTCCCTCTCTCCCTCCCTTCCTCTCCCCCCCCCTCTTCTCTTCCTTCCTCTTCCTTATCCACCCTTTTCTGTCTCTCTCTCTCTTCCCTTTCGTTCCTCTTTTCCATTCACATTTCAGTTAACAGTGTGTAAAATTTGACCCGTCAGCAAGGAAAATCTGACCATACCACTTTTCTGCCAGTATCCTTCTGCTCTCTTCTGGTAGTTAAAACAAACAAACAAACAAACAAAAGAAAACACAAACTTCTGCTACATAGAAAGCTGAGGAAGTTAGCAGCGGCTTTGCGGTCTCCATCATGGGATTGGGAAGTAGGACACTGGGAAGGACCACAGTGGTATTTGCCATGTTGGCTTGTTCTTTTTATTAGCTGATGAATCACAAAGAGAGGGTTTAGCAGTTGAACTACTTGTTTGTGCCTATGTTGGTTTGATCCCATTTGCCTATGAGGGTGAACAGATTAGTAATAAATATAATAATGGTTGTGGATGGACTCCAGGGCATCTCCCCAGGACCCTCATGTCCTGATATATAATCTTTCCTTTTAGAAGGTGGAGACCTGTGGTAACAACTGAATTAGCCGAGAAAGAGAGACGAGAAAAGATAATCTTTAGACGGGTGAGCAGCAATCTCCTAGAAAGCAAAGACACCTTCCCAGATATTAATGCAAATATATTTGCATCTAAGATGGTAAGTGGGACATGCACAGCATCCAGGAAGCACTGGGAAGCACTGGCTTCTCCTGCTTCAAGGAAGAGTATGAGAAGTCGAGGCGAGGGTGAGGGGGTTAAGGAACTTTTTTTTACCTGTCTTCTATTGAATAGTCCAGTACCTGTTCTCTGGGGCTAGATGTCAGCTAAGAAGTGGTGTTCAGGACCCAGGATAGCATCTAAGTTTTTTTGGTTTTTTGGTTTTTTTCAGGTAGGCACTTTTTCTGCCTGAAATGAATTTTCAGAATATTAAACACATGCATAATCAAATGTAAGTGCAAACCCACATTTGAAAGTCAAATATAAAAGGTTTCTGGATTTGTATCATTCTGCATTACCCAGGCTTCTGCTTTCATCCACAAGAATGAATAAATAAGAGTTGTCTGAGACAAAATAATTTTCTGGGCAAAGCAGAATAATGTGTTAAAATGAAGAAGAAGAAGAAGCAAATCCTTCTGAAGATGAAAAGGTTTCACCTAAGACTGATCTAGGAGAGATGGAATCTGCCTGTTATTTTCAATTTTTATCATGTGGCCTTTTATTATCGAGGTAATGATAGGGGAGTACAGACAGTGTGGAAAGGAAGAAAGGAGGCAAAAACGAACAAATGGTGCTCATCAGTTAGCCCCAAGCAGTACCTGCTGGAGCCCCTGACACCAACCTCTGCATGCATTAGATTCCAATCAGTGCTCCTCCAGGCTCTAATCAAATTCCTTTTCTATGAAAATCAAATTTCTTTTGATAACTTCATTAATATTTTCAGAGTGAGCTACAGAAAGCCAACTTACGTAAGACCCCAAGTTAGCTGGGTGTTAATTTAAATTAAGGAGATTCTCCATTTCGTTTCCTCTTTCCATTTTTAGAAAAGAGTCGACATTTTATAGCTTGAGGAATTTTCAAACCTTCTAAAATGAAGAGAGAGAATTTATTACAAAGCTAATTCTCTTCTGACAACCTGATATTGCTCACTTTGGGTTCTCTAAGAAGCCCTAAAAATGCATTTGTAAAAAATGACTTTCTCAATAACATTTTTGCAAGAATTAGTTCTATTTTTTAATTACACATACATCTCCACTTGTCAAATGTAATAGGTGCTTGGATTGGAGAAATGGAATCAGTGAATTGAAATAGCATTTTAAAAATGGGATACTTAGGTTTTAGCTTCTTCTCTGAATGTGGATGCTCTTCTCCTTATTATGAAATATAAATTCATATGGGCACTTTAACAAATAATTCCAAAGTGAACTGTGGATAGAATCGCTACCTAGATCAAGAGATAGAATATGTCCACAGGCCAAACTCCCATCTTCTGCAGTCCCCTCACCACAGCCTCTGAGTTCTCCAATAATCATTCCCTTGCTTCTCTTTACCAGCTGACTTTGTAGATATGGATTCCTACAGAAAGACAGACTTCTCTCTCTCTCTATCTCCATCTCTGTCTTACTATACATGGCCCACTAGGTTTATTTATTAATTACTTTATAGTCATTTTTTTGATGCTCAAATTATCTCAGTTTGATTAGTGCAAGACTTTGTGTTAGTCAGCTTTCCATTACTGTAACAAATACCTTAGGCAATCAACTTATAAAGAAAAATAATTTCTTTTGGTTCATAGTTTTGGAGATTTCAGTCCATTGTTGGTTGGCCCCATTGTTTTGGATGCTATGATATATCCTGGCAGGGAGCAAGTGATAGAGAAAAGCTGCTAATCTCATAGACAAGAAGCAAAAGAGGGGAAGAGGAAGATACTGGGGTCCTACAGTATCCTTTGAGGGCACACCTCCTGTTTTAGAGAGCTTTTTTGTTGCTGTGATGAGAAGATCTGATGAGAACAGCTTATGGGAGGAAAAGTATAGTTGGATCACAGTCCAGAGGCTCAGTCCATGGTCAACCGACTCCTTAGCTCTGGGCCCCAGGTGAGGGAGAACATCATGGTAGAAGGGTGGGGTGGAGAGAAGCAGCTCAAGACCTGGAAACCAGGAAGAAAAGAGAGAACTCTGCTCACCATGCACAAAATGTGAACCCCAAAGGGATGCCTCCTGTGACTGCTTCCTCCAGTCACACCCTACCTGCCTACAGTGACCGGCCAGGTCATCCATATAAATGGATTACGTCATCAGTTTAGTCACAGCTCTCATAATCTGGTCACTTCACTTCTGAACATTTTACATGGTCTCACATATGAGCTTTTGAGGGGACACCTCATATCTAAATCATAACACCCCAGGAATCAAGAGACCTCCTACTAAGTGCACCTCTTATTGTTTCTACCTCCTCTCCACAGCACCAATCTGGAGACCATTTATTTTAACACATGGGACTTTAGGGACATTCCAGATGCAAACTATAGCACCCTTCCATGTGGCTTCCTTGTCCTTTTGACTCTCCCCTTTCATCATTTTTTAAAAAGTCAAATCAACTATGGAATCATTTGCAGAGACTAAAACCTGCCTATTCCACCCAGCGGAGTTCAGTAAGTTTTAACAAAGATGTCTGTGATTGACCACTATCATGACATAGGGTCTCCATCATGTTTCCACCTTTCCTTGTGGCCTTTTTGGGGAGTCTCCACCCTAGCCCCATGATCTTTTTTATTATCATTGATTATTTTGTCTTTCCAAAATTTTCTATCAGTGGAATCCCACAGCATGTGTTCTCTTGTGTCTCTTATGTTTTCACTCCATGGTTTTTGAGCCTGACCATGCATTGGGTAGATTGTGGTTGATCTCTTCTTATTTCTGAGGGGTCTACACTGGAGGTGATACCAGTTTGTTTATCCATTCATCTTTTGACTGTTGTTTGGGTTGTTGGCAGTATGAGCTCTGTGGGAGCAGAGCTACTGTATGATGGCACACAAGCAAGTGTGTGTGAGTGGACATGGTTTTTCTTTATTGGAGTTAAAAATCCAGGAGTGGGATTGTTGGGTCATATTGGATGTGTGGTTAGCCAGGTCCACTTTGTACATTCCCTTCTCTTGACAAACCAGCCCTTTCTCCATTGAGTCCTGGCTCCTTTTTAAATAAATAACAGTATTTAGAAATCAGGGTTGATTTCTTTGTGTGCAGTTTGCTACTAGCACCCACAGGTAATATTTATAAGTAAATAAATAAATATAAATATTTATAAATTAGTAAATAAATAAAAATAATGGACCTTGACTAAAATATTAAACCTTATACAACTGGAATTAATACAAAATGGATCACAGGCTTAAAAGAATACAAAATATCAAAATATAAAACTTGGGAAAATATAGAAGAAATATCTTCCAGGCATAGGATTAGGAGTTGGTATCCAATCTCAGAACCAAAAGGGCAATCTCTAAAAGGAAAACTTGACTTCAATGAAATAAATAAAAAAAAAAAAAAAAACAACCAAAAAACTTTCTCTCTGTGAAAGATCCTAGGAAGAGGGTGAAAAGATAAGCTACGTTTTGGCAGAAAATATTTTCAAATTGATACCCGATAAAGGACTAGTATCTAGAATACATAAAGAACTCTCAAACACCAAACAGTTAAAAAAAATCAAATCAGAAAATGGAGATATGACATACCTTCACTGACGAGGATACACAGATGCCCAGTAAGCATCTGAGAAGATGCTCAACATCATTCACCGTCAGGGAAATGCAAGTTAAAACCACAATAAGAAACCACTACACACCTATCAGAATGTCTAGGATAAAAAATAATGGCAAGACCAACTGCTAATAAGGATGCAGAAAAACTATATCTCTAAGTTTTGTTGATGTGGAAGTACAGTGGCAGTCACTCTGAGAAACAGTCCAGCAATTCCTTACAAAACTAAACATGCAACATCCATGAAACCCAGGAATTGCATTTTGGGGCATTTATCCCAGAGAAATAAAAACTAAAACACAAAAGCATGCACAGGAATGTTCAGAGAAGATTTGCTTGTTCTCACATTGGAGCAAAAGATCCAAGTTACAGGAAAAAAATAAAAATAAGAAATAACTAGATTCATCAGTACTTGCAAAAATAACCTCCTGATACTTAACAAATAAAACCAGTAGTTACAAAATGGCTTTTATGAAATTCTTTCCTGTTTTATAGATAATGCAAATTAGTGGATAATCAAGACAAGTTCCTGTAGAAGAAGGGAAGTTTTCTATTTAGTTTATTAATATTCCAAGAAGATTTCCTGACACCTGAAATGGCTTTTCAGAAATAGAAGTAGGGAGAAATCCATCTGGTTTAAATGCAGAGGGCAAGAGCAACACACTTCCTCCCTGACGACATCCTCTGACCTCTTATCATCTCGATGAATTGCCACAAATTACCTCTCGGCTTCATTTCTTGCCTCTCTCATTAAAAAACCCCATAAACTTTACATTCTACTTATGCTAATGTTTTTAAACAAGCCTTGCTACCTTCTGTGCATACTATCAAAATATTATTTGGAATCTTGCATTCATTTAATCTTGGTTAATTTCAAGTGCAGAGATACCTGAGCATGGAGATGAGCTGAAACCTCCTGCAATCCCAAACTTCTCTATTCTAGGAAACCTCTTTGACTGACATGTAAATACTCTCATGGTCATTGCTGCTCAGCCATACAGGAGATGGAGGGTGAAGGGCCTCACACAGACTTACTCCTTTCAGAATCAGAGATATTTCATCTGCATTTTAAAGCTAAATCAAAGACTTCTTAGGTGTCAGACACTGCTCTGAGCATTTTGTATACACTAAGTTAATTTGTTCCTTAGAACTACTCCATGGCATTAAAAGTATTCTTCTTCCATTTTACAGATAAGGACAGTGAGGCACAGGGAGGCAAATAACCTGCTCGAGATCAGACCAGTTGGTGGCTGGATTGGGACACAAACCAGGCAGTCTAGATCTGAACTCATTCTGTCCTGCCTCCCAGTTGATTATGAAAGTGGCTTCTGCAAGATGAATGAGTATGAGGGACCGAACCAATAAAACAATGGGCATGTCTCTTGGAGCCATAAGGTAATTATCCTGAGAGCACCATGGTTCCCAGCACCTGCCAGTGGCTTTGGCATGTCCACATCTGCTTTCATTCCTGACTCATCACATGCTCTTCATGGATGCCATGGTCACTTCTACGCAATACCAGGAGTCTGGTGGCAGGGAACCAGGATTCTTATTTTGGCTGTACCACCAACTTGCTGTGTGACTCTAGGTACTTCATATAAGTGGAATCACATAATATTTTTTGTTCTTTTGTGGCTGCTCCTCTCAGCACAATGTCCTCTAGTTTGATCCCTATTGCTACATGTGTCAGCATTCCCTCCCTTTTAAGGAGCAAATAATATTCCATTTCATAGAAAGACCACTTCTCATTTATCCATTCATCCCTTGATGAACATTTGGGTTGTTTTCACCTTTTCTCTTGTGAATAAAGCTGCCCTGAACATGGGTGTGAAAATATTTGTTCGTTGTTTTTAATAAGGTGCTGGAAAAGTAGCAGGTTATAAATCAACATAAAAATCAATACTTTTACTATATACTGAGAATCTACTGAATCTACTGAGAAAAAAATCAGGAAAAGAGTCCCATTCACAATAGCATCAAAACATAAAATAAAAAAGAAAGCATAAATAAATCTAACCAAGGAGGCAAAAGACCTCTACCATGTAAACTATAGAACACTGAAGAAAAACACTTAAGAGGACACAGGAGATGAAAGACCTCCCATGTTCAAGGACAGGCAGAATCGATATTGTTACAATGGCCATACTACCAAAAGCAATATGCAGATTCTAGGTAATCCCCATCAAAACACCAATGATATTCATCAAAGAACTAGAAAAAAATAAGTCCTAAAATTCATTTGGAAGAACAAAATACTCAGAATAGCCAGAGCAATTATAAGTCAAAAAAGCAATGTTGGAAGTATCATAACACCCAACTTCAGATTATACCATAGAACTATAGTAACAAAAACTACATGGTATACTGGCATAAAAATGGACACATAGACCAGCGGTACAGAATAGAAGACACAGACACAAACCCGTACATCTCGAGTCATCTGATCCCTGACAAAGGTGCAAAAGGCACACATTGAAGAAAACACAGCCCTTTTAACAAATGGCGCTGGGAAAACTATTTATCCATATATAGAAAAACGAGATGAGACTCATCTCTCACTCTGTACAAAGTCAACTCAAAATGGATTAAAGACCTAGGAATTAGACCAGAACTATGTAACTCCTAAAAGAAAACGTAGGGTCAACACTCCAACATATAGGCAAAGGCAATGACTTTCTCAGTAGGATCCCTAAGCTCAGGAAATAATGCCAAGAGTTAATAAATAGGATTGAATCAAATTAAAAAGCTTCTATACAGCAAAAGAAACAATTAAGAATGTGAAGAGAGAACCTATAGAATGGGAAAACATCTTTACTAGCTACTTTTCTGACAGATGATTAATATCCAGAATACATACAAACAAACAAAAAAAAACACCAAAAACCCAAGTAATTAATAAATGAGGAAATGAACTAAACAGAAACTTCTCAAAAGAAGAAATACAAATGGCCAATAAAAATATGAAAAAAGTGTTCAACTTCCTAAGTAATTAGGAAAATGCAAATCAAAACTACCCTGAGATTTCCTCTCACTCCAGTTAAAATGGCAGTCACCAACAATACAAATAGTGCTGGAGAGGAGGTGGAGAAAAAATAACTTTTATATGTTAGTGGGATAGTAAATTAGCACAAGCATCATGGAAATCATGTTTGGAGGTTCTTCCCTCCAAAGACAAGGAATGAAACCACCCTATGACTCAGTTACACACCTGCTCAATATTTATCCTAAAGAATTAAAGTCATTGTACTACAGTGATCCATGCATACCCATGTTTATAGCAGCACAATTCACAATCACCAAACTATGGAACCAACCTAGGTGTCCATGAATGGATGAATGGATAAAGAAAATGTGGTGTATACACACAATGGACTTTTGTTCAACCACAAGCAAGAATAAAATTATGGCTTTTGCAAGAACATGGATGGAACCAGAGACCATTATGTTAAGAGAAATAAGCCAAACTCAGAAGGTCAAGAATCATGTTTTCTCTCTTATGCAGATGCAGAGAGGAAAAAGGGAAAGAAAGATGGGGGGGGGGGGCATGACAATTGAATGGAGATCAGTAAAGTAGAGGAAAGGGATCAACGGGTGGGAGAAAGGGAGAGAAAGGTAAAATATTGGGGAATGATATTGATTAATTATATTGCTAGTTGTATGCACTCATGAATATATAACAACAAATCTTACCATTGTGTTCAACTACAATGCACCAATTAAAATATTTAAAAATGGTGCTGGAAAACTGTACATCCATAGGAAGAAGAATTAATTAGGTCTCATCTTTCATTATATACAAAAATCAACTAAAATGAATCAAAGACCTAAATGTAAGATCTGATACTGAAACTACTAGAAGAAAATATAGAGGAAACACTTTAAGACATAGGTATAGACAATAATTATTTTGCATAAGACCCCACAAGCACAAGGACAAAAGCAAAAACAGATGAATGGGATTATATCAAACTAAGAAATCCCTGCACAGTGAGTGAAGTTATCAGCAGACTAAAGAGATGACCTGAAGTGGGAGAGAAAATATTTGCAGGCTACTTATCCAAAAAGGGATTAATATCCAAAATATATAAGGAACTCAAAAACTCAACAGCAAAAAGATCAAATTATCTGATTTTGGAAATGGGCAGTACTGGGGATGTAGCTCAGTGGCAGAGCATTGGCTGGTTATGTGTGAGGCTTTCAGTTTAATCCCCAGCACTGCAATAATAATAATTTTAAAAGGGAAATCAAAATGAAAATAGGATGTCACACTCTGGTTAGAATGGCTATAATAAAAAAGGCCAAAAAATGTTGTTGAAAATATAGAGAAATGGAAACTCTTTTATACTGTTGGGAATGTAAATTATTAGTACAGCCACTATGGAAAACAGTATGGAGTTTCATTAAAAAACTAAAAGTAGAACTAACTTATAATCCAACGATCCCAGTACTGTGTATATACATATATCCAATGGAAATCAAATAAGTATGTCAGTGAGATGCTTGTCCTCCCTTGTGCCTGCGGTACTATTCATGATAACCAAATAATGGAATCAGTCGAGATGTCCATCATGAAAATAGAATGTAGGTCAGATTTTTTACCATGAATGGGTAAAGAAAATGGATGGATGGATGGATAGACACACAGTTACATACATAGAGATAGATACACGCAACACAAACACACACAGGGATATCAGTCAGCCATAAGAATAAAATCTTGCTAGGTGTGGTGGCATATGCCTGTATTCCCAGTGGCTCAGGAGGATGAGGCAGGAGGATCGCAGTTCAAAGCCAGCCTCAGCAATTTAGAGAGGCCCTAAGCAACTCAGTGAGACCCTGTCTCTAAATAAAAGACAAAATAGGGCTGGGGATGTGGCTCAGTGGTTGAGTGTCCCTGAGTTCAATTCCTGGTACCAAAAAATAAAAAATGAAATCCTATCATTTGTGGAAACATGGATGGAACTGGAAGACATCGTGTTAAGTAATCTAGGCACAAAAAGCAGATATCACATATTTTTACTCATATGTGGAAACTAAAACAGTTAATGTCATCAAAGTGGAGAACAGAAAAGTGGTCACTAGAGGCCAGAAAGGGTAGGGGGAAAGTGAAAGGAGGCCAGCTAATGGGTACCCCAAAGTATAGTTAGACAGGAGGAATAAATACTGCTGCTCTATAGCATAGTAGGGTGACTTTAGTTTACAACAATGTATTATATATTTTCCAGAGAAATAGAAATATTTGAAAGTTTCTAACACAAATAAATATTAAATGCTTAAGAAGGAAATGTTAATTACCCTGATTTTATCATGACATATTATGCGTATCTATCAAATTACCACACCTTACCCCATAAATATGTACAATTAAAAATACATTTAAGGACTGGGGATGTAACATGTGTGAGGCTCTGGGTTCCATGCATGCATACACACACACACACACACACACATATACACACACACACACACACAATCTGTCTAGACTAAAGGGCTTTGAGCAGATAGTTGTTTGGAGGTGACATGATTGGATTGTGAGAGCTGTAACTTAACCAGTCCACCCTAGTTTGAATGGAATGGGTGATAATTGTAGTCAGGTGGAGTGTGGCTGGAGAAGGTACGTCACAAAGGGCATGTCTTGGAAGGGCCCCTGCTTCCTGGCTGCTGTGAGGGAGCAGCTTCCCTCCGTCACGACTCCCACCATGATGAGCTATCTCACCTTGGGCCCAGAGCAGTGAAGTCAGCCATCTATGGGCTGAGACTTCAAGTGACCTGAGACACAAGTGACCTTTCCCTCCTCTAAGTTGCTCTTGTCAGGTTCTTTCATCACAGGAATGGATGTACTAGGAATGGTCCTTAGTGTCTGACATGTACCACTCACGTAATCCTCCCAACCACCCCAGCCTCATACCTACTCTTCAGAGGTAGATGCTGTTTTTATCTCCATCTTTCAGATGAGCAAATGGAGGCCTAAAAGAAGTTAAAGAAACTGCCCAAGGTCATAGCTTGTAGAAGACAGAGCCTGGAACTGAATCCAGAAGGTCTGCTTGCAGAGCCTCCACTTCCACCTTACGTCCCTTCTCCTGGGGGACCAGGGGAGAGAGCTCATGAAAGGAGGCTGTTGGGTGCACCACTGGAATGATCCAGGCAGGAGGTGATGAGAGCCAAGAACTGAGTCAGGAAAAGGGAAGGAAAAGACATGAGGGGTGAGAGTTGAGAGTTTCAATGGGGCAAATATAGATGGACAAGCTCCCAGTAGTAACTGTGGGTGTGAGGGAGGGGATGGGGTCTGGGATGATGGTCAGATCTGAACTTGATCACCTCGGTGGAGAGTGGGATCGTTCACTAAGAGAACCTGAGGAAGCTGCAGGGTGGGAGGAGGGAAGTGGTGATTCTGTTTGGTCCATGCTGAGTCTGAGATGCCTATAGGGTATTCAGAGAAAGATGACTACAATAAGGACCACAAAATGAGTCAAACTATGGAAAGATCTGGCTGGAGTCACAGACTGGGAAACATGATGGAAAATTCAAATCTTGAAAGTAGATAGGCTTGGCCTGGATCCTGTGGGTAGAATGAAAGGGAGAGGTGGAAACTGAAATCCGGAGCCAGGGAGTCACAAAGTTGGGAGGGAGCGCACATTGAGGACTGTGAATCTTAGGCCTGACACGAAAGCACAGAGAGAGGAGGTGAGGACCCACAGTGTGGCCCCAGCTGCCATTTACTTCACTGTGTTCTCATTCTGGGGAGCATGGACGGTCAGGGCTGGGTCAACAGAGAGGAGACAACAGACATTTGAAAGGAAATGTCAGAAGGGTCAGAGAGCATGGATGCCAAGATGGGGAAGCTTCCAGAAGCTTGATATCAAATGCCTCACAGGCATCAGATTAAATGGGATTGAAGGTGCCCAACGACTTGTGCAGTTGACTTCATTGGTGACCTGAGGAAGAGCTAGAGAACACGAGCCAGCGTCCTCTGGGGTGAGGCATCAAGGCCAGAGTGGATTGTCTGTGGGTGTCAATCTTTAAAAAAAGACCAGAGATTCTTCAAAGAATGATATTTATTTGGGGATAACAGAACATTGCGATGGGAATACACAGGTCATAGTAACTATGGCCATATTCAAAGTCATCAAGAAAAGGGGAATTTTTTACTATTATTATTTGTTCTAATTAGTTATACATGACAGAATGCATCTTGACTCACTGGACACAATGGAGCACAACTTCTCATTTCTCTGGCTGTACACAATGTAGAGTCACACCATGCATGCAATCATACATGTGCATAGGGTGATAATGTCCATCTCATTCCACCATTCTCCCCCCCCCCCACACACACACACTTCCTCCCCTCCCTTCACTCCCTTCTGCCCAATCCAAAGTTCCTCCATTCTTTCCTAGCCTATTCCCATTATGGATCAGCATCCAAATATCAGAAAACATTTGGCCTTTAGTTTTTTGAGGGATTGGCTTATTTTGCTTAGCATTATATTCTCCAGCTCCATCCATTTACCTGCAAATGCCCCAATATCATTTTTCTTTAAGGCTGAATAATATTCCATTGCATATATATATATATATATATATATATATATATATATATATATATCACAGTTTCTTTATCCATTCATCCATTGAAGGACATCTTGATTGGTTCCATAGTTCAGCTATTGTGAATTGAGCTGCTATAAACATTGATGTGGCTGTGTCATTGTAGTATGCTGATTTTAAGTCCTTTCGGTATACCAAAGAATGGGCCAGTTGGGTCAAATGGTGATTCCATTTCAAATTTTCTAAGGAATCTCCATACTGCAAAGGGAATTTTTAAAGAAAAAATGAGGAGGAATACCTCAGATGTTCTGAAACTGTAACCCTTGGCCACGGTGAATAACAACCAAGTGGCACCAGCCTGAGGTTAAAGAGGCACTTACTGGGCGGATGTCCTTATGGAAGGTGGGGTTTTTTTTTTGTTTTGTTTTTTTGTATAAGATTGCAGTGGGCTATGTGCAAGGCCGTTCTTCTGGCAGCCCTTTGCAATAGTTATCATCAGACAATCATGCAGAAGAACGCTTTCTTCATTTTGGCTTCACTTACCTCTTCTTTTTAGGGTTGACACAAGTGATTCCATTTTGATTCTGACAGGGTTCACCTTCCTTCCATAATGGTATCGAAGTCTATAGAGAGATGTACACCGGGGGCAGTAGTTAGTGGGACCAGCTCCCAAGGGCTGATGGCATGTGGAATGGAGGGAGGGGCAGGACCCACTCCCACCAGCCTGGGAGGCCTGAGTTGGGGAGGAGGCCCACAGGCAAAGGCTCACGCATTTTGAAAATGAAAACTCAGTGCCGATCTTGACACAGTGAAGCAGGGACACTCACGTGCTGGAAATGGCAGAATCCTTTTGAAAAGTCATTTGTTTGGTGCCCACTGACTTGATTTTGGGCAATTTGGTTGTGAACTTTAAGAAAAACGGAATCTCCAAGAAGGGTCCCAAGTGACTAATGGGAACCCAAAATTCGGAAAGGAGCCTGAGACCTTTCGCTGATTGTGGAGTCACACACTGCTCTGTGTTCTTACAAAAATGACAACTGAGCTTTGTGGCTTTTGTCCAGGAATGTCCAGTTTCAACTACAAAAATGGTCTCTAGAAAGACCCATTTTGCTGCAGAGATGAAATGATGGAGGACCTGCAAGCCCATGTAACTGTCAACCAATCAGAAATGGGCATGATTGGCTTCATTTGCATAAAACCGACCAATCAGGATTGAGCACGCTTGACCTCCCCCTTCAGTCTCTTAAAGCCACCGACATGGCAGGAGCTCCAGGTGGGTCAGCGCTGACCATTGCTCCTTTGGAGAGCACCTTCTATGGAAGGCAGCAGTCTTCCTGGTTTGCAGACTTTTTCGTTACTTTTTTGAAATAAAACCTCCACTTTTCTTGAATTCTTTTTTAGTGAAGTTTGTTGACATATCCTAAGGATAAATGTTTTAAATGCCTACATTGAATATGCTCCTGACGCATTATTTACAGTATTATTTTTAAAAAGCATATGTGGCTAACGGTATGGAAACTAGTTAAGAAAATTATGGAACATATGCTCAATGGATAGAGTATTATGAGGTCATTAAAATTGTAATTATGAAGTTTATAGCTACACAGAAACATGGTTATGTTTGTAAATGGAAAATCAGTTTTAAAATTGTGTGTATACTCTAATGGCAACTATGTGAAATATCATTTCACATGAAAGTACACTGCAAGAGGATCCTTGATAATGATTGGCTGTTGGCTGGGGATAACGGTGAGATTATAGGAGATAATTTTTTTCTCCAATTGGTAAACTCATTTGGAATCATGATGCTAAAATTCTAGTTAGAATAAGAATAAAAATAGAATAATGTATTATTAGCTAAGGCTGGGGATATAGCTCAGTAATAGGGTGTTTGCCGAGCATGTGCCAGGTCCCAGGTTCAATCCCCAGCACCTCAAAAATAAATAAAATAAAATAAGAGTTCACTGAACTTTTTCTCCTTCATATTCTGACAACAGTGACATCTAATAAGAGGCAGGGTCTCGATAAATCGTGGAGTCTGGCGGGCGGCCTCATACTTGTGAACTTCTTGCCTTAGCCTCCAGACTCGCTGGAATTACAGGTATGCACCACCATATCCGGCTTGCTTGCATCCATTTTTAAATTATACTCCTTCTATTTTTCTCATTTTTTGGCACACTAACATTTAGAAAGCTTATTATTGATTCAAAACATTGGTGCAGCCGGGCGCAGTGGCACACACCTGTAAATCTTGCGGCTCTGGAGGGTAAGGCAGGAGGATCGTGAGTTCAAAGCCAGCCTCAGCAATGGTGAGGTCCTAAGCAACTCAGGGAGACCCTGTCTCTAAATAAAATACAAAATAAGGCTGGGGATGTGGCTCAGTGGTCGAGTGTCTCTGAGTTCAATCCCCAGTACCCCCCCCCCAAAAAAAAAAAAAAAAAACCCAAAACACTAATGCCAATAAACATTTGAAATGACAACTTGAAGTCAAGTAGTCACCATTTAATGTTGGAGACAGGGCAGCTTGATATAGAAGCAGTGGATCTCAGACTTCCACTCTCAGGAATTTTCCTTCATTGCAAAAAGCTGCTGCTAAGTATCCTAATTTTGGCTTCTCTAACGATTTACCTTTCATTGAAAGGAATCAATTTAATAGGGGAGATAATTATAGGTTCAAATGTAAGCATGAGAAAAATCAATCAGAGTTTAGAAATTCATCTACAATAGATGGATTTTAAAAAGGTAATGAATACGCCCGATGTTTTCAAGAGGCATTAAATGCACATGAATCACCTAGATTAAATCCAGGAAGGGGCAGGAATCCTGTCTCCCTCCTGCCTCTTCCTTGTGTTGCTTATTCGGTTGTACACTACTCCATCTTGTGGTCAAAAAAGGGTACTAATAGTTAGAAATTTGGCTGCTTTTATTTTCACGTAGAAAAATCAGTGTATATTACCCCCTTCCCCATTATCCACAGGGAATATGTTCCAGGACCCCCCATGGATGCCTGATACCCTATATATTCATAAATTTACTATACATATATACCTCTGATAAACCAATTTATAAAGTAGATACCATAAGAGAATAACCATAATAACTAATAATAAAATAGAACAATTAAAACAACAAGCTGTAATAAGAGTTAAGCCTCTCCCTCAAAATATATTGTCATCTTACCTCTTTACTTAAAAGATGCACTTTATCACTTCTCTTTGGCATATCTGAACCCCCAGTATCATTGCTATTGACTTTGGGGCCATTATTAAGTAAAATAAGGGTTACTTGAAACACAAACACTGCTATACCATGAAAGTCTATCTGGTAACTAAGATGGTTGCTAACTAACTAATGGGAAGGTCACGTGGAGAGTGCAGATACACTGGATGAAGAGATGATTCATGTACCAGACAGGACATAATGGTTCATTGTGAGATTTCACCGTGGAGCTCAGAAAACATGCAATTCAAAACTCAGTAATTGTTCGTTTCTGAGATTTTCCATTGAATATTTTCAAATTATGGTTGACCTCAGGTAACCATGCCTGGAACCATCTAAGGAACTACTGCATTTTCTTCTCTTAAAAGTTATAAATGTGCTTTAAACAAATTCAAGCCACATAAAAATTATGAACCAGCTTTAAAAAATTCTAACCATATGGAAAGGAAGAGAAAAGAAAGTAAAAAGTATCCATAATCTTATTGCCTAGAGATAGCCACACAAACATGTATTTTAAAAGTCAAATATAGGCACACAGCACATGCATTTTTTTTTTAATGGAAGAGGAATAGTTACCATTTGCCTTTATTCAAATGAATCACCTACTCCACACAATTCATGAATGAAAACTGGTCAATATTTGATCACTTTAGCAGGTTGAATGAAAAATTCTGAGTGTTTTCAAGGCAATTAAGGTAACCACAGGCTCCTTGGGCTCTAGTGTATGGCTCTGTTAAAGGACATAGGGGACAGGTATCAGGGGTTGCACATCAGTGGGACCCCAAATCCAAATTCAAAATTTTCTTGGAAATGTAGGCTGTCTGGGTTAAAACATGTTTTTTTTTTCCCTCCCAGGCTTTTTAGTCTGACACTGGTCCAGGCATTTATATTGCTACGCAGGGACACATTTGCTTGCAACAGCTGGATGAAATGATTCCTAAATTCCCCTCCACTTGAGACCTTTAATGATGCTGTTCCTATCCTGAAACCCCAGTAAATGAGAGTGGTGGTTCTCCATGTGGGGTCCTTGGACCAGCAGCAGCAGCAGAAACTGGGAACTGTCCAGGAATGCACATTCTCAGGCCTTCTCTCAGATCACCCGAACAGCCCAGGTGGGGTCAGCAAGCCTCTGGGTGACACTCGGGTGTACTTGGCTTTGAGAATGTGGATGGAGAGAACTCAGTGAAGACGCCCCATTCCTTCTTATCCACTTGTCTTTCAGCCTCTGGTTATCGATTTTCACAATTTTGCCTGTTCTCAGGATTAGCCTTGATGACAATATGAGTTATAAGGTTAATTAAATGGTGCTTTGGGGAAATCTTGGTCAAGGAACAGGAGAGGGTAACAGGGTAACTTCAGATAAATCTAGAATACTTCCATTTGATTTTAGAATTGACTTTCAAATAAATAGAGCTTTCAAAATGCAGAGTCTGTCCTCACCTCTCTACCTCCATGGCTAGCAGTCTAGTACACGCCACCCCTCCTGTCACCTGGCTTGGTGAAGTGGCCACTGCCTGGCCTCCCTGTGTTTATCCTGACCCCCTGAAGTAGCAACTTCACATGGACAAGGGCGATCCTCTGCTCAGATAACACCCATGAGCTACCTCTCACTCCAAGAAAAGCCACAGCTTTAAATAAGTGCCAGGCCCTGCAGGTCACCCCTTCAGTCTCTCTCACCTCATCTATTTAGGTTGCAACTATTATCCCCTTCCCTGCTTCATGGCACTTCCCATGTGTTCAGAAAACACTCTAAGTCCAAATACAAATCAAAGAGGATTTATTTACCTGGCCAGGGACTGTCACCTACTGTTAGAGACTGAAGTTCTGTGGGACAACAGCAATTTCCTGGCCTGTGTCTTGGGAACTTAAGGATGAAAAGGACAGCTCAGAGACTTTCCATAGTGTCATGCAAGCAAGCCAGTCACAGAAGCTAAAACAGCAGTTAGCAGAGCAACTCACAATCCCATCTTGGGTTTAAACAGGTGGTCAGCAGGGGCAAGAATCTACTTCAAAGTCTTGGGTCACCAAGACCACCAAATCCTGGTGAGGTACAAAGTACAGACAAACAATATATTTTAAGAAAATAGCTTTCATTTCAGTTTCTCAGAAACAGCTCTTGTAACAGTTTATTTATAGAAGGCAGCAAAATGGAGTCTCAGGTCTGTCTATGACAGTTTTGGCTTTATGATTGTCATCTCACTTATCAAAATCTTATTTCTATAATCTATATTTTTTTACTAATCTATAACCTATAACTTACACTCTTACTGATTTTATTGTTCAGTTTGCACCACAACACCCACCAGGTGGAACACTGAGTCCTTGACTTAGTTTAAGGTTGGTTTCCCTGGCAGGAATCAGAGTCCAATGAGGGCTGAACTTTCACCTGCTTCTCCATCCCCTCCCCCTGCCTCCTGAACCTCCTTAGGGCTATAGTAGTGGTTGGCAACTGTTTGCTGGGCAAATGAAAGATATAGATGCTAATTAGGGGGACATGCACCCTGATGTGGCGAGAGGTCTGGCTCCCTGATCTGGACGGGTCTTACCCTGCTTCACCATGTGTGACCTGTGAGTGGTCAGACTCCTCCGTTGCCATCTTTGCCCCACCCAGCCATGATCTTGAATCCAGCAGGGCTCCTTCCTGTCTGGCTGAATTTGAACCTTGAGCCCTACAGGACTGAGCTCCCCACAGTCACGACCAATTAGCCTATCCCTGGGCAAGGCTGAGACTGAGTTATACCCCAGTCCCTCTTGAAGATCCCAACCCCTTCAGATGGAGACTAGGGATTTGTTTTGCTGGCTAAATTGAGAGTATAGAATATGAAATAAATCACTGATGTTAAAAAACTTTTTACTTAATTTTTCAACCTAAAGGATACAAGCATATTTACTAAGCTGCAAGTAGGTTATTGTTATTATACTTCTGGAGCTCAGAAGTTAACCAAATGGTTCCAGAATATTCCAAAAGACTTTAGTTTGAGAACAAAATGGGTAATAGCCACATCCTAGGAGTGCTAGAAATGAAAGACACCTGATATTGACTACCAAGCCACTCTTGTCACCTGCCAACCTCAAGCATGGAGTCAGTTTTCCTGCACAATGGGACATTTTGACTCCCATTCTCATGTGACCATGTTTGAGTTCTAGCATGTCAGGGGATCTAACAGCACTAGTTAATGATCTGCTTTGGAGTTTAGGGTGGCTTATTATAGATCTCTGAATTCTTTGGCCACATCCTCTGAGACCTAAGAAACCCGAGAAGATTTCTGTCAGTCAGCAGAGCAGTCTTGGAGAAGCTACGTGTGGAGATGAAGACAAGGAAACATTCTTTCAGAATGGGTGGGAGGACAGCCAGAGCAGGGAGGGATAGGGGGTCACTTGTTCACTTTGGGCAGGGGAAGCCCTCAGATGGAGAGGTCTCATAGGCAGTTAGAGACACTTATTCTGTCCTGGGATTTTATTTAAATTAATCCATAATGCTTTTTAGACAGTGTTTTTGTTTGATTCTTTTTAAGAGACATGGTCTTGCCCAAGCTGGCACCAAGCTTGTGGGTTCAAGGAATCCTCCCAATTCAGCCTCCTGTGACTACACATGCATACCACAGCATGTGGTTCACAAGGTATGTTTTAAAGGTAAGGGTAGGAAAATCAGAAATTAAATAAGATGGGATAAAGTTCGACAATAAAATTTGGAAATGTGTCTCATCATAGTAATGAACTGAATAGAAATTCTTGACACAACCCCACCCCCGTGACCACCACCAATCCATGGACAAATGGTCGGGGTTTCTCAAACTCCTCAATATTATGACACAGAAATGCTTATATGTGCTGATTCCAGGGCACTGGAATTTTTGTGTTATTTAGATTCATCTTCTCCTGAAAGAAGACAGAAATATGGATGGTGTGCACCATGCCCCTGGCTTGGTCAGTCTTTATTTGCTACAAAGATGTCTATCAAAAGAGAACCCCATGCCTTCATGAGAGGCCACAGCTGACTCACCCCACAAAGCGCTGTGCAAGATAAGGCAAGGGGGAGTAACCCTGCAGGACCCCTCAAAGAGGGGACATCAACAAGTTAGTATGGTTTCCCAGTTGGTTCTTTGGAAGAAAAGGCCTGGGTGGCGCTAAAGGAGGGGCCCTTGGGACCATGGACATCCACGTCACCCCCTCTCTGAACAAACACTACATGTGGGCCAGGGTTCACTTACTCCTTCAGGCAGTTTTGGTTTTTTAGCCAAGGCTGGTAGCACCTATTTACTAAGGGCTTGTCCAGTGTGGGAAACTCTGCCAGGTGCTTCACTTATGTTCTTGGGGTGGTCCTCAGGCTTGCGGGGGTGGGCAGCATTGTCTCCATTTTTCAGATGGGAAAGATGAGGCTCAGGGAAGATATGAAGAGCGTGACGTCTTGAGCATCTTTATGTGCCAGGGTTATGCCAGGCCTCTCCCAGCTGGGAGCCCTGGGAGAGGAGAGCCTGGGCCCTGAGCTCATCACCTGCTCCCAGCCCACATGACAGGTGAGGATGTTCCCCCCACCCACTGCAAGGACACCTCCCCCAGCTGTGAGTCATTCTGGCTCCCACTCAGTCAACACCCCACAGTCGGGACTTAATTGCCTCCTAATTGTTTTCTCCGTGTTTGTTGTGTTTCTCTAATTAGACTTGGAAGCTCTGAGGACAAAAACTCCAACTTAACTACTTTTTGTAACGCCCTGCTACTGGACCCAAAGGAGTTGTCAGTAAATATGTCCTGACTGAGAGAAGAACCCAGACTGCACCAGGCAGGCAGGCAGACCGACTGCCACCTTCTCAATAATTTGAATGTTTTTTGGAGGAATCAATAATGAGGCTTTTCAACTACTAGGCAAATCTTTGTTTCTGTGCCTTCCATGTGCCAGAGCCTGGGGAATAAAGATGGCATAACTCTACCCCTGCCTTTGTTTTGGTCTAATGGGAAAATGCCCTCCCATCCCCCCCCCCCCCCACAAAGAGACCAGAGGAACCACTCTAATAGATGCTCAACAGAAGACAGGAGGAGGTGGGGTGGGTGGGTCTGAGGGCCCAGCAAGGAGGCAGCAACCCAGCTGCAGGGTAGGGTCCAAAGCATCATGGTGGGAGGGTGCAATGAGCCTGGCAAGATGCATAGGAAGGCAGAGAAGTTTGGTCAAGGTCTTGACAACTATGGCTTGGAGAGGGCTCAGATCACATTCTACAGGCCTAAAATCTATCTCTTTTAATATAGCCCACGGACAACCTGGGCAGGGAGAAGTCACAGTTCTTTTTTTGGTGCAACCTGCCACCTTTGGGGAAAAGGGTCCTTATGTTGTGGGAATTGTCCTTTCTCCCATTGGAACCAGATTTCAATGACTGCTGTCATCATTCCAACATGTCCCCGGCTCCTAGAGTCAGCTCAGTGAGAGATTTCTGGCATCTTTTAGATTTTTTTTTTCTTTTCCTTTTTTGGCAGTACTGGGGGTTAAATTTGCCTCACCTTGCACATGCTGGGCAAGTGTTCTCCCACTGAGCTATCTCCCCAGTCCCTGACATCTTTGGGAAGAACCCTGGGAACCTCAGGTGTGGAAGTGTAAGAGCTGAATTAGCAATTCTGCATAGAAGGGAAGGAGGCAGACAGGGTGGAGGTGAGGACACTGGAACATTCCACCCCTGAGACCTGGGCAGGACTCCTCTTCCAGTAGGAGGTTGTCCAGATCTTCTCTCGGGAATGCTGGACACCCTGAGAACTTCCCAATTCCCCTTTTTCAGCTTAAAGATAGTCCAAGTTGGGCTTTCGCAACCTATAACCAAGAGTCCTAATGTGACCTAATAGAATTGAACTTGCCTTATCTATTAACCACCACTATGAAAGACCACTTTCCTCCCACCATCTCCTCCCCTCACTTCAAAGAAGCAATATTCTGAAATTACAAAGGAGAAAGTCGACTCACTAGTGAGGGACGCTGTGAGGGAACAGTTATGCCACCAGAGTAATGATGGGGCCTGGGTGGAGAAGGTCTGCAGTGAGGGTAGACACAATCATGGAGGTTTGGGATGAATCTTTCATTCTTGACACGGACAGAAGACCTCACGCTGGTAAGCAGGCTCCCCTGGAGATGTTTCAATCTTTTTAGGAGAAGTACAATCAAGTACAAATTTCAAAGAAATAAATTCTGAAGTTCTCCTGCAGTTTTCATAGACACTCCAAAAGTGGTTCTGACTTTTGTTAAAGCTTAAGTGACACAATGAAAAGTAATTGTAAAACCAAGCTCTTGCTGGATATCCTATAACCTTCACTGAACGTTTACTAAGAAGGGCTTATAATTGTTCACATGTATCCTTGACAGCTCAGAAGCATCTCAAGGACCTGAGATCTATCCCAAGAATATAACCCTGAAAGAATAAGAGCTCTGTCTCCAAGGTTCCTTGATGGAGGGTAGAATCCTAACAGATACTTACCAGCCAAAAGGCACAGCTGGCCTGGTCTCGTTTATACCAATTGACCCTTTGTACTTCTCTGATTCTTGAGTCCCTGCTCCCCGTTGGTTACTTGCTTTTGGTTGACTTTAAGAATCACTAATTCTGGAGGTCACACAGCTGAGAAACAGGTGACTAATCTCCAACCAGCTCCGTAGGAGACACCTCTGATGGGTGGGTCATGATGGTAATGGTTGCCTATGTTACTTTTCAAAGTCTTGAAGACCATTTTGTCGAAACCACTGCCTTCCTCACTTGAGCCTGCACAGGTGTCTCGTGGGTGACCTGATGTCAGAGGGCTGGAAACTCCACCTGCAGATCATGATAATGCTGCCATTTTCTGAACACACATCGTACAAAGACACCATGAAGATTAATTAAACGTGTTCAGACCACTGATGACTTCATCTCCAATCACCAATCTTTAACATTTGGCACCCAAGTTATTATTTATAATATACTTTTTGTGAAATGACAAAAATTCTTTGGTAAGGTTTTGCTCACTCTGTTGACGTTTCGTAGTTTTTATAGCTTAGTATTCAAAGACTACTTTCAACTTTAGTAAGGGGTTTATGGAGTAAGAAGTTTTTTAACCAAAGGCTTAAAATAAGAAGAACAATTTCTGTACCTATAAAGTTATTCACCAAAAAAGGTAATAATCATTTCTGTGAGATTATCATTATTATTTTTTCTTTGCTTCTATTTTCTACTTAACATCCATATTCATATACTACAACATAAGGATCTTACTCATAAATATCTGTGAGTTCCTTTGTGGGGAGCTATTGAGTATAGTGCATGTAAGGGGCTGAAGACACTCAATGATTGCGAGGCTTCCTGAATAGGGCTGGCCACCATATTTCACAGGCATGGAAACATGGTGTCTACAACATCGAATTACTCCAAAGTTTGTCTCATTTATGTTGTGTTTTTTTCTGAGTAGTCAGTCAGTGAGCTTAGTGCTAAGGAAGGAGAATAACGTGCCAACTGACTCTGCCACTCATTTTCAAGGAAACCACTTGTTTACACCATCTCCTCTATTCCTTTACTTTCCCAAACTCTTGGATAACTCTGCACTTTTGTTGAACCCAGTGGCAGAGGTTCAAGAGAGATTTGTTGATGAGTCTCCTAACCAGCATGTCCAGGGCACTTCTGACGGGCAAGGTGTTCACACTGATGTCACTGAATCCTGGCAGTCCTTGGAGACATGCTGCTCTCTCCCCACTTCACAAAAGAGCCACTGAGGATTAAGGAGGTCAATGTGTCTGAGTTCACATCCGAATTCCAGAGCCTGTGTTCTAAAACACCCACATACAGCCTCAGCTGGCCTTTTATGAAATTTCCATAATAAATAGCATGTGTATCCCACTTGTGAAGCATGATAATGTGGACCCTCATGAATCTGCCTCCCAGCTTCAGGTAGAGATCATTGCATGACCTCAGCTCGAACCTAGTGCAAGCCCTATCACCATAGTATCCTGTTGACATCTTCACCTGCTGAGTTCGGTGCTGTCCATGAAAGCCAGACTCACTTTCCAGTGGTTTTATTTCTGCTAGGGATGGATCTGTCTGCTCGTCTCATGTAGGCATGAACCCTATGCGGGTCCCTGTTAGCCTGGACCTATGCCCGGAAACACATATGTAAACTCTAGAAAGTATTTCAATGTTCTGCAGACCTCTGACAGCTACAGTTTCCCTATATATGCTTTATCGTTCCAACCAGGACACCTGGGGAGTGTAAGAGGGAGTAAGTAGTCGTGATACTGGGCAACGGCAATGGCTGGGCTAACTCGGTCCACTGAGCAATGCAATCGCCTCACTCTGACCTCAGTCAACACTGCAGTCTCAAGTTCCCTCTCTTGGAACCTTCTCGTCTTCACATGGGCCACTCACTGTCCTCATGACGATCCCTTCCTAATGGATTGGTATGACACTGCCTCCCTGGGTGAGAGGAGGACTCTAGTTGCAGAGCAGAGTATAAATGCTAATTAATCAGTACTCACCCATCCTTTAGGATTAGGCGTAAATTCTGCCCTCTCTATCAGGTCTCCTGAACTGTACCAAACCAAGTGGCAGAACATGTTAGCCCAGGCCTCCTACTATGATCTCCTGATGGTGTCCCCCAACAGAGGCTCAGAGCACCAGCTCCAGAACCAGGTTCTAGGTGTCCACCTGGCTTGGGCACTCTCTGGATGTATGACTTAGGACAAGTTGCTTAACCTCCCTGAGGGCTGATTTTCTCAGTATCTACCACACAGGGTTGCAGGGAGGACTGAATA
This sequence comes from Marmota flaviventris, assembly GCF_047511675.1. Taxonomy (NCBI): domain Eukaryota; kingdom Metazoa; phylum Chordata; class Mammalia; order Rodentia; family Sciuridae; genus Marmota; species Marmota flaviventris. The sequence goes on from NC_092511.1 coordinate 90,843,921, forward strand.
AATACATTGTCTCTGTTTGGTGCTAGGGGCTGAACTCAGGGACTCACACAGCTAAGCATGTGCCCTCCCACTGAGCAAGAAGCTACACCCCTAGCCCCTTGGAAGAGTTCTTATTTTTAAAATATCTACAACAGGACTTGGCACAGAGTAGGAGTCTTGCTGCTATCTCAAGACAATCATCTGATCCAATGATCATTTTAAAAAATAGTCCTGGGCGGTTTTCCCAATGTGTGAACACAGAAAATACTGCCCAATAGGCATGTTTTAGTCAGCTTTTGCACTGCTGTGATTAAAAGACCCAACCAGAACAATTTTAGTGGAAGAAAAGTTTATTTGAGGGCTCATGGTTTCAGAGGTCTCAGTCCACAGAGAGCCAGCTCCATTCCTCAGGGCTCAAGGTGAGGCTGAGCATCATGGTGGAGGAGTGTGGCAGAGGGAAGCAACTCACATGATGATCAGGAAGAAGAGACAGACACTCCACTCTTCAATACAAAACATATACCCCAAAGCCACAGCCCCAATGCCCACCTCCTCCAGCCATGCCCTACCTGCCTTCAGTTCCACTCAGTTACTCCCTATCAGGGGATTAATTCACTGATTGGGTTAAGGCTCTCACAACCCAATCATTTTTTTTTGTCTGAACTTCCTGACTTGTTTCACACATGAGTTTTTTGGGGACACCTCACACCCAAATCATAACAAGGCATTTCCACCAAAGATAGCTGGGGTGTCTGAGAAGGAAGGGAATCAAGGGCTGGGAACTGACTGTTGCCTGCTCCAGCAGGAACCTGTGGACAAAAGAGCCTGTCCCAAGCCTGCACAAAGGGATGAGGGTGAGCCTGGGTGTGCTCTGATCCTCTGCCTCGGCTGCCTCACTTCAACAATGCCCCTCCCCAGTTCCTAGGTCACAGTGGCACCAGTGCAGATAGCTCGGTGCTTCTAAAGTGCTTTTTTTACTTCACTGTCACAAAAATGGCAGGCAGGGCTGGGAGGACAGAAAATGGAGCCCAGGTTGAAGTGAGGAAATCAAGACACAGGTAGAACCACTGGTAGAACTCGAAGAAGCTGCATTTCCTTCTGACCCAGCACAAGAAAGGGCCTGTACTTCCTCCTCTCCCAGGGCCTCTCCTTGGTTGCCCTCCAACTTCCAGGAAACCTGAGGTCGGCTTTTCTCTTCCTCTGCCGCTCCTCCTCCTTTTGCTGCTCTTCTCCCTGTCTGACTGCAGGTTCAAGTCTTTTCTCCAGGCTTGAGCCTTCATCTCCTTCCCTCCTGGCTGATCCCAGCCCACGTTCCAATCCCCCTTCCATGTGACAACCTGCCCACTCTGTTGGCAGCTCAACCCTTCCTCCAAGTCCCAGCCTCTCGGTTCCAAGCATTTCAGGTGTTTGAGGAGGCTCCTAAACATCTAAGCCCCAACAAAATTCAAGTTGACTCCTCTGGTGTCGCCGTCCACCGAACTTTTCTTCCAGTGTTCTTAGTTTTGACATCCCCAGGGTTCTGCTTGACTCACATTTAACATCTGTACTCCCTACAGTCAATCAGGTATCACATCTGTCCAGATGACCTCAGAAACACTTCTGCCACCCACCCTCCCTCCTGTCCTCCGTGCTGTCCTGGCCGGCTCCCTGGCCTACTCCTGCTAGGTCTTGCTTCTTTGGACCCCCTGCTCCTGCAATAGCTCAGTTAGCCTGCTGGAGCAGATTTCCTAAGCCTTTTTCCTGGAGCTCTGGGTTTAGGAGATTTGCCTCATAGGAAGGCAAGACTTAACAAGGCTCAGCTGCTTGTTAAATACTATGACCCTACTTCATATACATATAAAAATATATGTAAATACATGCGTATATATTTCATAAATATATAATATATATTTTTAAAAGGGGGACATCTTGCTAAAATAAAGTTTGAATCCACTGTTCTAGTATCATCTCATTACTATATCTAGATATATATAGTAATGTATATATAATTTCTGCTAAATATAGATTAAAACCATAGTTCTAGTCTTGACTCACTGTATTCTCTCAGGAAAAAACAAAGGTTCAGTGGTTCCCAACTGGCAGTACAGTGCAATGTGTCCCCATGCCCGCCAGCCTCAGCTCTTTCCTGGAGGCTTCCTTGCTGAGCTCTTCGTCCCCAGCGCCCCAGGCCTGCAGCCTTTGGTTCCCAGCACATCCCAACTTCCTTCCTCACCACTGCCTCCTGCAGTCCTCTCCCTGCCTCTTCATCAAGGTGTTACCCTCCTTCAAGGCCTGGTCTTCAGTCTCCCTCCTGGTTTTATCATGACAACACCTGGGTCTCCACTTACCATGTTGTCTCCTCCCTGTCACTGACACCAGAACCAGATAGCATAGGCTGCAGTCAGCTCAGCATTGTCCCCCCCACACCAGGAATGGCGAGGGCTCGGCAGGCACACCACAAAGGCTGACAGAACCTCACAGCGTCCACACCACCTGCACACACCCTACCACACGGGGGGCGGTGGCGGGGGGGGGGGGAGCCCTCGTCATTTCTCTTGTCAAAGCGGTAAGAGGCATGTGCCAACAGACAGAGGCTAAGTGTCACCTGAGAATGACTGCTATGGAGCAGGAAGCACGGAAAGCATTTCTGCAATTTCATCTGAGATAAAGAATGCATTGGGCACCAGAGGATGGTCCTTACTTCCATTTTTTGATATTACTAGGTAAGGATTTTTGATATGTACACATACATATCTCAGAACTTATCCAACATTTCTTAAAACATTGAAGATATACATATTATAGAATTGTCTACATAAAGGAAAACTGAGGGTCTCTGTTTTGTGTGTGATACTGGAGATGGTGTCCGGGTTTGCTCATGCTTGGCAACGCTCTATCACTGAACTACATCTAAATTCTTAATTAAACCAATTGCATTGAAGCAGATTCAAAAGTAGCCCACTCAAAAAACACATGCAAAATTGCATCAAGGTTAAAATGCAAGTTTCTTCATTTAAGGGATCTTAGGAATCCTTGAGCAAATTCCTCAATGTAACACTCAGTCCTGACCAAGGAGTCCAGCTCCTGGCCAGACACCTGTGTGTGACTGCTGATGTCTGGCTGTAACCAATTACAAAGGTTTTTGGAGCACTGCTGCCACGCCTGACTCTGCTGGTTACCAGGAACACAGCCTGCTCCCCCATCCCACAGGCCACTGCACAGTGGCCCTCCTAGCCCAGATGTCTTCACTCTGATGCCTCTGCACCTGTCCCCTTGGGCCCAGTCCTTCCTCAGCTACCTTTGCCAAGGCCTCCAGGGAGAGGATCTTGAAGATGCTCTCTCACATTTTGCTGATTTTAAATGGAATCCAAAACAGATCTAATAAAGAAACTATGCTTATCAGGATGTAGATCTTAAAATGTCCCCAAGGTCCATGTGTTTAGAGCTTGGTTGCCACCCTATGGCATAACCATAGGTGGCAGTGGAGCCTTCAGAGGTGGCGGCCTAGGCAAAGGAAGTTGGCTCATTGTGGGCGTGCCCTTCAAGGGACTATTGGAACCATGGCCTCTTCCTCTCTTTGCTTCCTAGACACTGTGAGGTGAGCAGGTTTGCTCCACCCCCCCACCCCCACCCCCGCCATTGTGTTCTGCTCTGCCCTTGGCCCAGAGAAACAGGACCAAGTGATCATGGACCCAAACCATGAACCAAATTAAATATTTCCTCTTCTTAAGTTGTTTATCTCACATATTTTGTCACAGAGGCAGAAAGCTGACTAATACAGATATATAGATCTCTTCTCTGTGGAATATCTTCCAATCTTAAGGAGATCCTGCCATTTGATACAAAAAGAGGACATTATGGTAAGTGAAATAAGTCAGGCACAGGAAGACAAATACTGCACCATGGAATTTTGCTATGAAATCTAAAAATGCCAAACTCCTAGAGGCAAAATCTTTAAGAGTGCTTACCAAATTGGGGGGGAGGGGAATGGGAAGATATTGGTCAAAGGATAAAAAATAGCAGTTATGTGAAATAGTCTAGGAATCTAATGTACAATATGATGATTAATAATATTGTATCACACTAGAAATTTGCCATGAGAAGAGATTTTAGGTGATCTTTCTGGAAAAGGAAGGGAGCTATTTGAGATGATGGGTATGTTAATTTGCTTGACTACAGTAGTCATCTCACTATGTATACCAAAGCACGGTATCTTACACCTTACATACATATAATAAAAGATCATTTTTAAAACTTTCCATACAAAACTGATTCAAAAATGAGTTTAGCCTTTTGTTCCCTCTGTCACAGTGGGTGATCAAGGCTCACCTGTGACCTTCACCTGGCTGCGGTGGTCACCAGCCTTCTGCTGGCAGCTCAGCTCTCTCCCACTCGCTAAGCTCCTGGCACAGGCACCTAAGTCAGCTCATTCTTCTGAACGTCACTCTCACCTCTCAATTTCAAAAGAACATTGTAGCAACTGCTGTGTGGGAAAACAACAGAACCAGGCAAAATGAGTTCTAGTCTAGGTCTAGCATTAAATTAGCAATGGTTTGGCTCTGGTAGGCTGCTTAATCTTTGAAACTGAGCCTTCTCATCTGCAAAATGAGGTAACTTGACTAGATTTTGCTGAATGTTCCTTTCAAGTCTAATATGCCAAGATTTTATGAATTATGCTTCTAAAACTATCTTTTGAAAAAGTTTAAGTAGAAGAATGAAGTAAGCATTCTTTTTTTTTTTTTTTTTTTTTTACAACTTATTTATTAATCGTAAACTTTTCAAAGCAGCTTTTAAAAAAAAAATCATCTCACAACTCAAATCTCTGCCAGTGCTGCCCTCACGTTGGCTGGCAGATGCGGACCGAGCCTGTTCCCCCCACACCAGGCCCTCCCGCCCCTTCCCCAGCCTTCAGCGCTTCTTCCAGGTAAACTTCCTGCGGGCTCCCTCTTGGCCTGGCTTCTTCCGCTCTCTGACACGTGGATCTGTAGTAAGTAGTCCAGCTGCAGCAGGAAGAGAGAAGCCTTTGTGAGCTTTGTGAAAATACAGGCTGTCCGGCAGAAAAGTAGGTGAACCACAAGAATCCACGGAACTCTTGTCAGAAAGACCCACAGGAACGCAGCCAGACCCCAATAACTGAGCAGCCCTGGAGAGCCTCAGGATGGCGGTCTGCCTTCGTTCTCCTGGGACATTTTTTCAATTTCTGAGACAAACATCAGTGATGTCGAGACTGCTTTGCGGTATGACTCCTTTTTGGTTTTTAAAACTTGTTCAACTCAGATGAAACTACTCTCTGTGGGCGCTTGCGATTCACCCCAAGGGCCTCCCCCTGCACACCTGTTAGTGATGAGGTGAGAGTCTCAATGGAGGCAAGAGGTAGGGAGGAAGCCCACGGACAACACACCTCAGCAGTGTACGTACGTGAACAAACGTGTACAAACAGGACTTGCCAAACATGAGGAAAAAACTGTGTGTTATGATAATTTCTGTGAAAATTATAGTCCTTGATACTTTGTTTCAGAACGTAAATAACCATTTTTGGAGTTGTACTCTGTGCCATGTAGTTTATTCTAGAAGGATGAAGTCAGTTTAAATTGGAAGCTGCCTCTCCCTTAATCCTCAGGAGCAATTATGTTTCCAGACAATCACTGAGTTACTCTCAGCAGATGGTCCACATGGAAGCACCCCAGCAGTGGCTGGAGCCTTGGTATGTGAGCAAAAACCCGGATTCCCAGAAACCACCAGGAGAACCCCTGGAAGCTGCTTTTGTAAACAAAGAAATAGACGAAGGTTTTTCTTTCATCTTTTTTGCTCCTTCAACACTAGCACTTCTCTTCATTTGATACATGCCATAGGCATTTTTAAAAATATTTATTTTTTAGTTGTAGATGGACACAATATCTTTATTTTATTTTTATGTGGTGCTGAGGATTGAACCCAGTGCCTCACACGTGCTAGGCGAGCGCTCTACCACTGAGCCACAGCCCCAGCTCAGCATAGGTATTTTATCAGGGGTATTTTAATGGCCAGATAGCTAAAGAAAGCTTATTATATAATCTTTTGCACTTACTTGTACTTAAAGGGCACACATGGAATATTTTGCCCAAAATACTGATAAGGTCTAAGTTCTAGTTTAAATTCCTAGTAATAATGCTTTATTACTTTCAGATATGTAGAGGAGTCCAGACTAGTTAAGTCATATCCTATCAAATTACTTCATAGTAGTAGATAATGAGAAGATAATAAATCCATATAATGGCAAGTTGTTTACAAGCAAATGGATTTTCAAAAGACAAAAAATTAAGTAGCCAAAGCCACAGGCCGTGCCTATCCTGGATCCCAGAGGCGGTTGCTGGAAGGTAGAGAGCAGGCAGATCACCTTCCCTGGCAGAGACGGGCTGTGAACCAAGGTGCTAAGCAACTCGCACGGGGCTGTGCAGCAGGTCACAGGACACACAGCACTGGATCCTCTCAATGCAAAGACAACCTTTGGCTCAAACCTTAGGTTTATTATGAATGCCAGGTAGTACCCCAATGAAAGAATCAAGTGTACATTCTTTTCCCCACAGTGCGAAGATTCTTGCTCAAGTGACAGGGCCATACCGAGTAAAAAATATTCACATTAACATCATAATGGAAAAAATTAAAATCTCCATTAATCTTGGACAGAAATGCCTAAAGTGCTTTATCATTAACCAAGCAAATTACAAATTTCTATGGTAAGAGAAAAACAAGCAATCTGTCTTAAAGCCAAAGTCAACCTTCCCAACCTCTGGACTGGATATTTTAGCAGACATCACAGGGAGTGTGCCCCCCTTTTCTTGTTCTAATTCAAGTTCTCTTTGTAGAAATCAAACCTGAAAAATACTGTACAATTCTGGAGCATGAAAGGAGCAGCTGACAAGCTGTAAGACTGCATGGTGAACCAAGTATTCTCTCCCAGATTTCAGGTCACCAGGACAAGACTCAGGAAATACCTGTAGGTAGAGGGGACAGCACAGTGTCCCACCCAAATGCATACCTTGTCTCATCCACTCGACCTCATCCTCGGTGACGAAGCTGCACAGGGCTTTTGCCATTGCCAAGCGTATTGCTCCTGCCTGTGCTGACCTCCCGCCCCCTGAGACTGTGCAGGTCACGTCGTGTTTTCCAAGGCGGTCAAGGAAGTGAAAAGGGAACATCAACTGTTCTCTAAAGCACATCACAAATAAATCCAGTTAATTCCACTATAAAGATACAGGACTACATACACTGTTGGCATTCTGAATGTTTCTAAAAACTGTTGCATGCCAATGTCACCTTTCAAACTTCTTGTCAATCAATTCATCACACCAAGATTGTAAGGGTTTTTTTTCTCTCTCTCTCTCTCTCTTTTTTTTTGTATATAGCAATGCACTTACAGAGTATGGCAATACACTCTCTTACTGGTTATTGGTTTCCTTTGTCTCATGAGAACTTCGTGAGGCGTGAAAATAACCTCGTAAAGTCTTGAAGTTGGGAGACTGCATTAATCAACTGAATCTACCCTCTCTAGATTCAATGATCAAATATAAAATTAATAGGCCTAACCAAGTAATCATCAAATGCCATTTGGATTTTCTAAGTCAAGTATACTATAATGTATTTGCATAATGTATACTGCTTAACTTGACATGGTTACTTTTTAAAGTCAACAAAACAACATTTAAAACTCTTCCTCCACAAAAAGAACACACAGTCCAATGGCAGTTCACTAAGCTGCACAGCCGCAGTCTGGCCTGCTCCCTGGGAACCGTGATGCCCACGTGGTCCTAAGCCAACACCACAGAGAGGATGGCAAGGAAAAGGCCTGGAGCTTCTTTGCTCAACTGAATGAGCATTTACTGAAAACCACTTATGTGCCAGGTCTGATGTCACTACCATCTTTGCCAAGGACTTTGATTTTGCTATTTTGCCTTAATATATCTGCTGAATTTTTATTTTTTTTCATGGTGCTAGGGATCGAACCCAGGGTCCTGTGTAAGTATGTCAGGCAAGCACTCCACCACAGAGCTAGTTCCACTGTCATCCCAGAATTTTTATTTAGGAAAGTCCATTTACAATGCATTTGCTTTTTCTGCCCGACACAGCGCTTTAGACCCCAAATCAAACTTATTCAACAGTTAAGCTGAGAGATGCACGTGGTAAGATATTCAAATGCCATCTTTTACATTTTAAGAGCAGAATAACCCCAGGCAGATGGGCTACCAACAACCCTCCAAGGCCATAGCAAACTGGATTTGTAATAGTACTATACAGGATGACATAACCCCTCAGACAACAAAACACACAAATCTATATTGCCTTTTTAAAAAAAGGCTTCAAAGCAACCAAATCCAAACAATCCATATTATGGAAATAGTAGTATTAAAGTAGTATCCATATGATCATACCTAAACAAAATTTAGAAACTGATAATTCAACTCTACCACTGCATTTTCCCAGGAGGAAACAGAAGCCAAGACGAAATCTATGGGATTGTCATGTGCATACACTGGGGGAGGTGGCTGCACCCCGCAACAGGTAAATGGGGTTTGCAGAGGAAGTAAAGATCCTGGACAGCCATGCGTCTGAGAGCTTAGACACCTGTCCTTACTTTCTAACATTTTAAGATTACCTAACAAACACTTATAAAGAGATTAAAATTCAGAAAACACAGATTTCAGAGATATATAAGTAATGAAGCCAGAGTGGTCAAGGTAAGAAAGAACCATAAAGAATCTGGGCAGCTGGAAGGTGGTGGGATTCTGTGGTACAATGACAAATTTGTGTACAGGTGAAAAAATGCCCTATAGGGTTAACAACTGAAAATGATGGTTATACTGCTATCAATTTTAACTATCTTAGACTGCAAACTAGCACACGTAAATACAGTTACATGGCATGAAGTTATTTCACAATGCATTGTCTCTCACGAATCACAGATGAAATCCTGAGAATCACATTTACTTTATTCTTTGTCAGTCAGCATAATTTTTAAAATAATAAATAAAATAAATGATTTTCTTGTTTACATACCATCTGAATTCTACTCTTCTGGCACCAAATAAATAGTCTTTTATTTTTCAGTAATTGATTAAAATGCTAATTTGTCTCCTCTCTTACATGGTTGGCACCGTGTGAGGAAACTGTTTCATCTGTAGCGATGACTAGGTAAAGTGCCTCTTACCTGGCTGCCTAACAGAGCACAGGCCTTTGCTGAAAGTATCCCACACTACCAGGCACACAGTCACACACGCTTGTTGTAAAGGCTAAGGTCACAGAGATAATAACCAGGAATAGAATCAAGATTCCTGGCTCTTGAATCTGTGGTCTTCCTACTGGTCAGAGGTCACTTTGTTGCTCACTAAGTAAGTACCTGTGCCACTCACTCCTAAAACAGGATGGCCAGTCCATGACGGGTGGGGCCACCACCAAATCCCTACAACTACTTAAGTTGGTGAGAAGGCTTGGGGGCTTGATCCCACCAAGACTAGCCTGAGGCTCCCAACCCAAGTTCTTGATGACAGGAATCACACTGAAAACAGCAGTTATCTTCATAATGCCCAGAACAAGACTAGGCACAGAGACAATCCTTATTTGATATTTGCTGATTCAAACTGAAGAATAAGATCTGAGGAGGTGATATAATTGTGAGACCAAGCCATAGTGGGACATGCTACTAAATCATCATGAGTTATATCTGAATTCAAGTAATAGTCAAATGCCATTCCTCCTCGTGGCTCCCAGGGCTGAAATTCCCATACCCAGCAGTAAGGGTCTCTGGGTTTTCCTACAGGAAATGAGAACTTCCTCCACCCTTTTCCCTGTGAGGACGACTGCAGAGTTAGTTTAATTGATATTAAACAGAGTTCAGAGTGGGCCATTTTTTGATGCAGACACACAAACATAACAAACATACATTCCCGAGGTAATTATTCTGTCCAGAAGCTTACACCATGTTAGAACAGTCCCCTTTTCCTTACGTGAGCACTGGGATCAGAGAAGCTTCAGTCTTTTGACCTTAATGTACTGCCACAGTACATTCAGGATATAGGAAAAGGATTAGGAAGGAGGAACTAATCATGGAATTTCTGTTACTCATGGATAATGACAGTAACTACTGAAAAAATAATAACCGTCTCAAGAAGAGGCCTTTATATAGGGACTCTCAGAGAGCTCTAAGAGGAGTACATTTAGGGATTAGAAAAACTGTAATATCTACTTATGATGAATGAAATACAAAGTTTAAAAAATATGACTGCCATATTTAGCACTGAAAACTAAGCAAAGCTGATGAGCTCTTATTTTAACTTATAAACATTTTGTATCTCACAGAAACGGGCTTCTTTGCTTGCTCAATATATGTACAATCAACTTCTTTTAAAAGGGAAAAAAATCCAAAAAAATAAAGCTGACTTTTTCTAGTATTTGTGGTCAGGAAAAACAAACATAAACCACAAGTGATGTGCTGGTACTTTTCCCTACCCGTGGCCTAAGGCAGGTACAGGAGCCAAGGTCAGTTTCTGTGGTTGCTGTGTTGCTTTGTGTGCAGCCACCCCCAAACCAGAAAATGGGAATCTGCTTTGCTTATGTTTTGGCTTGACCTGCATTTCCGAATGTAAGATCTATTTAAGATTTAAGACTACTTAAATTCCAGCATGATCTAACAGAGGGGCAAGAGTCAATTAAGGAGGATTTACAGAGACGCTTTTTCAAAAATCTGCTTACAGAAAAATAAAGTGTCCATTTGGCTAGTTTGATATGTTAGTAAAGAGACACAATCAAACAGAATTAGAAAACAACAAGGCTTCTTAATCGATAATGACATATTCTAGAGCATATTTTCTTTACACAACAAGCTAAATAAAAATCAAACCTGTCCTGTGTGATTGGAAAGTACAGCAGGTAATCGGCTCCATTCACTGTTATTCTTCCACTTCCATGTTCATAAACAAGTGCTTCTGCTTTTGCAGTCTTTCTTTTACCTTTAAAAATTTAAAGTTCCTATTAGTATACATCTTAAAAACCTGGGCCTTGAAATAAGACAAAACTACATTAAAATTAGTTTTCCTGGAAGAGCAATCTATAACACTGTTTTTAGGAACGTTCTACAAGTAAAACAAAAGGAAGACAGGTAAGTGGTTTCTGTGGGGTAATTGTGATCTTCACTTTTTTTTTAGAACACTGCAATTATTTTAGTTTCAACAGTCAACATAGTCAATTCAGTTATCTTATTTAAAAAAGCAATTTATATAATGTTCACTTATAATTAATAGGAATATACCTCATAATACAAATTTTTTAAAATATGTGAATACCGTAATAACATGTAAATGGTAGAAAAGAAAGGAATCCTCAGGAAAGGTCACATTTCATTCAGTACAATAGTTGAAAATGACAAAGGGATAATGTTAAATTTTTGAGAGCTGCAAAATATAATCTAGTAGGTCAATTCTTACAAGACAGATCGTGTCAAATGTCTGTACATATACAACAAAACTGTGAGTAGAGGGTCAAGTTTTCATGTTACATAGTTTTTTCATCTGACATGTATTTCACTGAGCATTTTTTAGTTTTTGAGAAGAAACCTTTATTATAAACATTTTATTGATTCTTCCAGTTGAAAATATGAACATAATAGTTGACACGACTGGGTAGGTATGTATTCACTCTTTTTCTTGGGACACTGTAAGATTTTGAAAACTTCAACAGAATCTTGAAATTAGGAAATCCAACGTAGCAGTAGCAAAAGCAAATCAAATGGATACCACAGAGCAATAGCAAATGAAAATAATTAGAGCTTCTCAGTCTTCGCCAAATTCATTTTCTCTTCATGGAATGTCATTACCTTCACTTGTGCTGAAGGCCCTTCCTTGCTCGTCATACTGCACAGGTTCAATCAGCTGTTTTTTTGATTGAATAGCTACACTTCTGCGAAACTTCTGCACAAATTCTTCTTCAGCAGGATCACACTGCAATGTCAATAACTTTTCAAGCAGCCGAATGAACTGCATATACTGCAGACAATAAAAATTCATTAGAAGATGCAAGTGTAATTGCATTTGCTAGATTTTTTCTATTTTTATATACTTGATCTTTCCAATGTTGCTTTTCTTGATGAATTTTGACAGGATGACACTTCGGCATCTTCATGCTGCTTTTAAAACAGCATGCAGATGCATCACTTCTCCTGTGTATCTTTAGTGCTAAGTTTTTTTCTTTTGAGAAACAAAGAGATTTATCATTCAAAGAAAAATCAGTTTCTCTGGATTATAATTATGAAATTTAGATTTAAATTAATTTTCAAAAAAATATTTAGAAGATCTTCAAGTGTAATTTCCACTCTTTTATTAGAACTGTATCAAAAGAAACATTAGAAATAATTTTCAGTAAGTTATGTATAGTAAAATGGAAAGAGTCTGATTTTGAGAAAATGCACCTCTTAAATTATATTTCATAATACATTTGGCAAATATATTTTTGGCTGTTCAAGCTGTGTTACTTTAATGTTTATGATTTCCTTTAAAACTGAACAATCAAGCTATTTAAAAATTCAAGAGATACTTGACTTAAAGGGCAACCTCTTGAAATAAATTATCCTTGCTACTCTGTGCATTTTTTTTTAATAGTTCTTGAACATGTGATTAGAAAGTAAACAACTTGGTATTAACCCCTTAAAATTAGAAGCCAGAATAATCATTCTAAAGTGTTTATGGAGAAGGAAACAACTAATACTTGAGATCCTTAGTTAATATGGATTGTGAATCCAGTTTTTGATAACTTTTTTTTTTTTTTTTTGCTAACCCTAAAAAATCGTACTCAATTTTGTCACCATTTGCCTTTATAGTGAAAATCTGTCAATAATAATTTAAAGTATTGAGGAATTTGGTAAAATTAATGTTAAAGAAACTTCTTCAAATACAGCTTTTTTATGATTTAATAACAGAAAAGGCAAATTTCCAAGGAAGGGTGAAAATACTTAAGCCACCTGTGGTCCTGGGTCTGACAGAGATCCATCCTCCCCTCCACTCACTGGCCTGTGTCCTTTGTTCTAAGAATTCCATCTCACACACTCCTGATGACCATTCTTTAAACTGCAAAGGGTCACTTACAGGTATAAAAGCCTTACTTGTAAACTAAGCTTAAAGTTTAAGAAGTCACTGATTGGTTTGATGCCAATCACAAACTTCAGGATTTCTTCTACATATTCAGTATCCCAAAAGTATAAAAGATTATCATATACTTTTGTTTTATTTTCATAATTGCATGAATGTATTAATCCTTGGAATAGTTCCAAAATGGGAAAAAAATACCTGAATTTTAAAAAAAATCAAAGCAGTTAGAAAACAAAAGAAATAATGGAATGATGCATTTGATGAAGAAGCAAAGAGATTTTTCAATTTGATTCAAGTGTAGCAATATTTGGCAGTTAGGATGTTAGAAATCAACTCCAGATCTACCACTAACCAAATGTCTGACACCTTGTTTAAGGAAGTTGCAACTTTTCCAAATCATTAATGTCTACAATATGCTAAAAAAGAAAAAGAGCAACCGAAGAACGTGACTTAGAATCTACATGGTGGCAGGCACTAACAATGCCAGCCACTGCCATGGAAGAACATAATCTTTCTTGGGAGGATTTGTGAGATTTATCTCCGCTTGAATCTAACAGAGAGTCAAACAATTTAGAACATCAAAATGTTTAAAACATCAAGCTACTTCTGATCATGTCAGGCTATGTTAGAACATTAACAAAATAAGACTGCAATTAAGGTCTGAGGAAGGATGAAAGTGTCCCAAACTTCATAGGGCATAAGTTTCACCTGGGGAGTGTGTCAATGAGATCGATTTTTGGGTGACCCCCTCGAGATCTGCCCCAGGTTGAGGGTGAGGCTTAGGGACACTGCAGTTGTAAAGAACACTCCAAGGGACTATGACACATGTGGTTTAGAGATCCCAAGGTGAAAACCACTGACCTTTCAGACGCTGCACATGTGATGAGCCAGGAATCTGCAAATTCCGTGTGCGACATTCCTTTTCTACTTAACCTGCAATGGCTCTGTTCACTCATCATTAGCTTGTAAAATTAGCTACCGGTCTCACTGAAGGAGACAAAAATGACATCTGCTACACTCCTCTATAACAACTGGCAGAGGACATGAGGGTACTTATAAGAGGAGGAGCTGGAGACTGGACATGGCACTTTCCTTACCACAGATAAGGCTCTCCTCCCGTGGCAGAAATTGACAAGAAATACATTTCAAAGAGAAAAATTGTCCAAGGCACACCTGCTTCTAAGGACTATTACTATTAGGATCCTTAATACAGCAATTGTCTGCATTCTTATGACACAGGTCTCCTTAAATTGAAAAGATTAATTACTCACATCTTGATCTGACAGTTTTTCCACTAACATTTCTTCTAGTTCCTCCTTAATCAGCCATCTGCTGCCAATCAGATCTCTGTTAAAATATCACATATATTCTCTTTTTAATTAACCATGCAATTAGTGTTATATCACAAAAGATCTCACCTATAAGAGCAATTCATGATCTGAAAACAAATTTTCATATTACACAGTAGTATGTTCATCCAAGGAAACCACTTTTCAGAAATACTATTCTGTTTCCTCAATCTAGTTTAGAAAAGGTTCTAACACCACCAAATGTTTTGTTTGAAGAGTTAAATAAATATGCCATCATGAAACTTACCTGAAAGCCATCAGAATTCTGAAAAGATTAAAACTGTGCCTATATAATTTATTCTGAAGATGTTACAGACACAAAGTTAACCCATCTATGAACAAAAGTAGTAATAAAGTCCAAATAAAGGACTAGGAACACACAACTTAAGGTGTGTTCAGAAATCTATCTTTCACACAAGAAGAAACATGAATAGCTAGGCCAAAATTTAACATTGGTTGTACAGGCTGATGGATCTGATCTATTACTGCTTGCCAAATGGAAGTACAAGCCTTGAAATGCCTCACAAAAGAAAAAATCAGAAAGCACACAAATGCTGAATAAATGTGCAGCCATACACATAAAATTTCTAAGGACATCAAATCCAAACACAGTAATTTAATACGTAAATCTTGAAGTAGCAGAAAAATAACCTCAATATTTGCTTCTTCCTAAATATAAATAACCTATTACATGGAATCCTAAATTTTAGGCTTTAGATACATCAATACGTAGCATGTAGAGTTCAAAATCTACATATGCTCTAATGCAAGACAAGAACTTACTTCGTTTCCTTTTTTTCTGGAAGCAGATCTTTGGCTCGCAACTGATTTTGACGTTTTTCTATCTGGAGTAGCTTTCCGTATACTTCCTATAGCAAATAAAATATACAAGTTAAAATAAGAGAGATGGTACATTATTACTTATGATATAGTTTATATTTTTTCTCTGTGAGTACTCCTTATTTTAATGTGACCTCTTGTCTAGCTGCAGAGTAAATAAAATGAAAATGCTTTTGAATAAAACTGTTTCTCATCCAAACTAAAAGATGATAGAGTAGTGTGAATGAGAATTTAGTACATATCACAGCACACTTTAAGTGGATTTAAAAATAACTTTAAAGAATTTACAACTCCATTCAGTGAGGATGGCTGAAACAACAAGAACCCTGTGAGTCATTTTTCTTAAAGAGTTTCACAAACAGGATAAAAATTTTCCTTAAGAAAAACCATCGTTTACATATTAATACGTACTTTATTTATTTATTTGTACTATGTACTTCAACTTAGAGAATAACCAGTAATTTAGAGCATTTATAGCTGAACTACTTATATAACATTTAATTTTATATAGTATTTAACACACCCCATGTAGTTTATACCTTAAAAGTAAATTTCTATTATATTTATTTTCCATTTTTGATTTTCTTCTATTAATTTACTTTTTAAACAAAGACTGTGAATATGTGTCACTTATTAAACTGCAATGGAAGATTTTAAAACTGGATAGCTACATATAACAAAATGAAATTAATCCCTACTTCTCACCCAGCATAAAAGTCAAATTAGGAATTAGACCAGAAACCTTGCAACGGCTAGAAGAGATCATAGGGTCAATACTCCATCATATTGGTGTTGGCACTGATTTCCTTAACAAGACCCTCAAAACACAAGAACTAAAACCAAGAATAAATAAATGGGATGACATCATATTAAAATCTTCTGCATATCAAAGGAAATGATTAAGAGCATAAAGACAGAGCCTACAGAATTGGAGAAAAACTTTGCCAGTCACTCCTCCAACAATAGTAAATTAATGTCCAGAATACATAAGGAACTCAAAAAAAACCAACACCCCAAAAAAGCAAATAACCCAGTCAGTAAGTGGGCAATAAGTGGGCAAAAGAACTAAACAGAAACTTCTCAAAAGAAGAAACACAAATGGCCATCAAACATATTTCTAGTAATCAGGGAAATGTAAATCAAAACTATACTAAAATTTCATCTTACTGCAGTCAGAATGGCAATAATCAAGAAAATAGTAATAACTTCTGGCAAGGATGGGGGAAAAAGGTACACCTTTACATTGTTGGTGGGATTGTAGAATAGTACAACCTCTCTGGAAAGCATCCCTCTCAAAACACTAGGGATGGAACCGCCATATGACCCAGCTATCCCACTCCTTGTTACTTTCTCCAAAGAACTAATATCCGCATACTATAGCAATTCAGCCACCTCAATGCTTACAGCAACACAATTCACAACAGCCAAATTATGGAATCAACCTAAGTACCCATCAATAGATGAATGAATTAAGAAATTTGGGCATACATACACAATGAAGTTCTACTCAGCCATAAAAATGAAATTATGGAATTTGCTGGTAAATGGATGGAAATGGATAATATCATGCTAAGTGAAATAAGCCAGAATCAGGAACTCAAAGGTCAAAAATCTCATACGTGAAAGCTAGAGTAAAGGAAAGGAGGAGGGAAAGACAGGAGACCATAGAGATACAGGGACAGCATTGTAGAAGACCAAGAGGCAGAGTGGAGAGATGGGAAGGGGGAGGCAATGAAGAATGAACTCTTCAAAAAATCACGTTATATGCATTATATAGAAATACCACAGGGAATTTCATGTTTATGTTCAAATTAAGAAAAAAACAATCAAATATAAGTAAATATATTAGTAAAAGGAAGCCCAGCAGAGTAGAGGGAAGAGAACAGAGGAGAGGCGGGATGGAAAAGAGGGATCAGGAACTGAAATCAAATTCTATGGATGTATGATTTTTGCCTAGAGGAACGCAAATACTATGTATAACTATAAAGCTCTAATTATAAAAAATGAAATGCATATACTCCTGGTTTTCTAATGTAAACAATCATGTTCTGGAAATAATGACAATTTAAAGGCATCTTTCTCATCATCAAAAAAATCTGCAATGGGAGAAAAAGTTACAATTTATAAAAAAGCAATAATACTGCAATAGGGTTATCCCAGGCAATGAGTTTACAACAAGCAGAATAACACAATGGTTTCTTAACGTTTTTGACTGAGCAAACAATTTTTTGAGGACTCATACTGAATTATGTTCACATTTATTCACTTATAATCTGTATATAACCTACCACATTAGTATCTCGTGAATAGGCAGACATTTTAAAAGGATGAGCTAGGGGTTGGGGACATCAGTGGTACAGTGCTTCCCTAGCCATGTGCAAGGCCTTGGGATTTATCATGAGCATTGGGGGCGGGGGCAGAGGTAGGTGGGGAGGATGAGCTGGAGATGATAAAAATGATTCTTTTTATTTTTAATATACTAATCATGTTAACTTCCAATATCATTACCTAGAGTCAGGAGACACAACCTGTTACTGACAGAGGTATCCATCTGTATCTCAAATAGTCTAAATAATTTCAAGTGCTAAGAAGCAATTTTTGTGGGTTTTGGGTAGACTGCAATACGACCTCATAATGTTGCTGAGGGTTTGTTTTAAAAAGTCTCTTTGCCACTGTCATATTAACTAATGCTTGCAATTTGGCACTATCTCCATTTTGCAGTCTTTTTTTCTTTTTGAGAATCCGGTTTTCTCATTGGCAAAAAGAACGCTAAAAAGAAAAAAAAAAAAAAGGATGTAATTATTAAGAGTCAGTTTCTTCAAGTAAATACAGGCGAGAAAAGTTGAGATTATACCCAATGGGCAGGACTTCTCAATGAATAAGAATGTAAAACTTTTGACTGGAGAGATTCAGTTTTTTTTTTTCCCTCCAGTAAGAATAGTAGAATTGATGGTTCAGAAGAGAAAAGGAAAAGCAGAGAAAAAAGAAAAAAGTTGCACTTAGAAGCTACAAAATAGGGTGAGCTAGACAGTGGGCACACATGACTCAAACTGAAGGGAATCCACTGCTCCAGCTCAGTATTTCCACAGGCTCAATACCCACACCAGAGGCAGCAGCATCCACACCCAAACCAGGTTGGAAATGTAAATTCTCAGGCCTTACCAGACCTAGGGTGGGTTCCAGTGAGCATCTAAGGGGTACAAGCTGAGATGTGTGAACAATGGAGTCAGGTTAACACAACAGCAGAGTGACAAATAGAGTTAACTTGATCCTAGTGCCCAAAGAAAGTAAGTGTGACTGCCCTAGTGCTACTTCTCACGCACAAATCCATCAGCTGTAGCAGCAAAGGATACACGTAAAAAAGAAATCATTCTTAAGTCAACAGTCCACATCTAGAAGAGGACCTGTCATTCAACTTGGAACAAAATTCTATAATTCGCACCCCCCCCCCCCCGACTTCTATACCTGGGTGCTCCTGTAAAGGGACAGCAGCACACCTCGAAGCTGCCTGGTCCACAGTCCTGAGATGCAGAGACTCCACAGGTCAGAGCTGGTATGCTTTCAAATCTAGCTATGGATATATGAACTTATGAGAACATCAACTACAGTAATAAGATAACCTCCTTTGCTTGAAAGGGTTTCCTTAATTTTCTGGAGTAATCATGACAACTATAATAACAACTGAACTTCCTCATAGGTTTCAAGTCAAAGTGTAGGCTTCACTTATGACTTTTAAGCAATCTTCATTCGTTTATATTTTTCTGGAAACATTCTTTCACGATGTCATTTCTTTCTAGTGTTATATTTGTATTCATGATAATTTACAAATGGTGTAAGTAAAATAATCAGAAAAAATGTGGAAGAGAAAACAATCCATGAAAAGAACATATCAAATTTCAAACACAGTAAGTCCCATTCATGTAAGACAACAGCTTACAACTTGACAGTTATAATCCCTCCACCCAAAATACACAGTGCTCATTAACCCTCTCCATTCACTTCTTTTCTGTGGGGACTGGGGACTAGGGATTTAACCCAGGATTTTACCCATGCCAACCACACTTTCTGCCATTGAGCTACACTACAAGCTATGTACACTCTTTTACATAAGAAATATATACACATATCACTGTAGGTCAGGCATTCAGCATAGGGCCTTACCCATAGCAACGGTCAAGAATGCTTGCAGCAGGGGTGAGGTATGGCTTTTAAGAATCTAATAATCTGAACAATTTTACTGGTGTGCCACTTCTATTTATTCTTTCTCTTCTGCATAATAAAACCACTTTTGAGATTCTACCTTTGTTAGTTAGAAACAACAGTTCTCTGGAAAGTAGATTCTCTAACTTCAACTCCCTGAAGAGATGCATTCTCATTTACATCAAAAAATCCTTGAGGGTATAAAATATGCCAGGAACTGTCAACATCACAGATTATCACTGGTAGCTTCTGGTATATTGTTAAGTTTCCACTTAATTTTTAAGGGACACTAGAGAATTAGAATGACCCCACCTACACTAAGTTTATATACTGCATTTAATAGTGTAATTTCCAAATATGACAGGACTAACCCAGATGTGAAATGCTGAATCATTAATCATAGCTATGATTAATATTTCATAAAATCAAAGCAAGCCTATCCACCCCTCGTGTCATCAGATTTCCATAATGTATGAGTCAAATTTAGAAGGTGCCTAATTTGAAAATACCAGATGCTCAGGTTGCAGAAAAGAAATGCTTAAAACTAAACCCTTCCGAGAGCATGAGCAATATAATTTTTAGTGTCCTAAAATCTGTTTTGGTCATATTAATCATGTATAAATTCCAATTTTAGGAAGGGTAAACAAGTAACAGTTCATGGTTGGGGGGCACAGGAAGTCAACTGTATGCTGGTACACAAAATAAATAGTATCAAGCTAATAGCAACTGCCATTTTTGATACTAGTTCAAGTAACTTAAAGTTCATGCTTATTACAATTACAGAAAATCAATTACTTAAGTAACTATTGCTCTCTCATTGTTTTTGTTGGCCATGGCATATCCAAACTCCATCGAAATAAATATAAATGTAGTTCAGAGAGGTGTCTGCTATGTACCTCAAGTTCCCAAGTGACATACTTATACTACAGATCCCAGCTATTCCTTGGTGAATACAACATGGTGCATGTTTACACATCATGCAACTCAACAAATAAAGGAAACATCTCAGAAACAGGTCACATGAAAAAAGACCCTGGGGATATGCACTGCCAGGAGTGATAACATCCATGTGCTTGGAAAGGAACTCAGATACTATATTTTTACTTTTTAAATTAAAATCATGCTTTATAATAATAATTGTACCATTACAAAAGAAATAATCTGATTAAAATCAACATAAAGGCAATAATAATAAGTTGACTCCATGTTTTAAAAAATTAATTTTCCTAACTGTTACACTTGGAGCACACAAGATATACAATGGCAATTATTCATATGTGAGGAAAATGTACATTAAAGATACCTCTAGAACAGCAATTTCTACTGCTGAATTAATTACTGAATTAACTCCTGCTGTCAAGAAGTCTTAAAACAGCATGCAGACATACTTTAGTACCAGTCTGCAGCTTTTTAAAAATAAGCACTTAACATAGTTGTAAAATAGTTATTTTACAATAGCTCACTGTGAGAAGGTTCAGTTTTTTAATTTCAGTTTTAAAGATAACAGCATTATATCCAAAAGTTTAAAATATTCATCACAAGGTCACAAAGAGGATCTAGAAGCATCTAAACCCAGAAAGGATGGTCCATCTTCAGGTATTTGACCTACTGGAACCACCATACAGAAGAGTGCGTAGTTCTTGGGGCTGCTGTTTTTGGCCTCTAAGCACTCAGGTCACTTAAATCATTTAACATGAACTGGAGAATCTCTGAGTGAGGCAGGAAGTTTTTTGCACAAGGCAAATGAGCCCTGTTTATGCACAAATTACACGGATTAGAATTACTTGGTTTTCTTTCAGATTTTAAACTTTTGTTTTCCAATTCAACACAATAGTTCAAGTACAGAATAAACTATTTAGTCCATCATTTTACACATTTGCTTGCTACATCAGTGACCACGTAATTTCCTTTGATTTAAAGAAATACTTTGAAAATATTCCAGTGTTTACTATAAGATTAGCCCTAAAATCTAAAAGAAGTTTCTCGTATGATACAAAATCCCCAGCGCAGGTTTTGGAGTTGTATACCTCCTTTATTAAAGACCAGGGAGAGGTAAGCTTACACAACTTCTGAGATGCTTATTGTACTGGGGCTGAACCAGGCCTGAAACTGAGAAAATGTGTCTCAGTACTGCCTACACTGAAGACTTATTGAGAGTTTCCAACATTTTGCATAGCCTTACCCCTGCACAGTTTCATGGGATAGTAAAAAGTGTCTTGGGCATAAAGGGCTCCCTGGTCTACTCTGAGCAGCAGAGTTCTTTACTCATGGCCTTGACAGAGCATGCACCTCCTAGCTGTCCCCTTACTAGAGCTCTCCACTACACAACTGCAACATTCCCAAGCTGATTCCACAACAGACTCCTTCTTGAAGAGTATTTCGTAGCCAGTGTTCTGAGGAAAGCCATAATCACATACATGCCTTAATACATTATATTTTACAAAAGGGTTCCCACTTCCTAGTCAAATAATCACCTCCCACAGGTTTCAAATGGGTTTTGCTATGTTTGGGCAGGTTTCCCCCAAACGCCCTTGTGTAAAGGCTTAGTCCCCAGGTAGTGCTACTGGAAGGTGGTAGAATCTTTAGGTGGGGCTTAGTGGGAGGTCTTCCAGTTATTGGGGGTTTGGCCTGGAAGGCGATTGTGGGACCCCAGTCTCTTCCTTTCACTCTTTCATCTGCTATTTGTTCCCCTTGCCAAAGGCCCCAAAACATGGGCCGACCAAATACAAACTGAAACCTCCAAAACTGTGAGTCAAAATAAACCTTGATTCTTTTAAAGTTGATTATCTCAGGTATTTTGTTACAGCGATGGAACACTGACTAAAACAATTTTCAAATCACCATTAGTGAGAATTTTAACTTTTTTTCAAAAACATATATTGGTAAAATATGTATGTAAACTTGAATTAAATTTTTTCTTAACATTAACAGACCTACAAAAAATAAATGGTGACTACGGAGGTTGTAAATGCCTTGACCGGGAATATAGTCTATTCTACTCTCCACTGTCAGTTTGGTTGTCCTGGACAGGCTCAAGCTGTTGTGGGCAATAGACAGCCTTGGTAGGGTTACCGCCATGAACCCACAGGGCATGAAATGTATTGTTCCTGCCCAGAATTGAAGCATGATAGTGAAACACAAAGTGAAGGAAAATTTGCCAATCCATGGGTTTTTACACTTGGTGAATGTGTCACACTGAACTCTCCTGGCCTAGCCCTTTGTCCATTCCTCTTAACCGTGCATGCAGGGTCTTCTTTTTAATCTAGGCATAGACTAGTCACAACTCAGTTATTCTGTTGTATGGCATTTTCTTTTCTGTACAAACATCTATATCCTGTTTAAAATTCTTTCCTCTCCTCAGTTATTTTAAGAAACTTCTTTTATTCTTCCTCTTTTTTCCTTCTGTTATTGAAACCAACCTACACTGACTGAAGAGCCCTAAATCATGTCTGAAAAGCACATAAGTTCTAATGGTTAAATGGCCATTAAGGAAACGGGAAGCCATCTATTCTGGGTGAAAAGCCAGCCCAGTAAATTTCAAGCGTGGAGTCCCCTTTATGGTATTTAACACTACTCTGAGAAACTCAGGAAGTCCCTTATTTCTTCTTAAAATACTTTTTTATTATTTAAGAAACAATGGAAATTTTAAAAATACTTTTTCATTACTTATGTATGTCTTATTAATCAAAATATAAAACAGTATATTATTTCCCAGGGACATGAAGAAACAGAGGTCATTACATCCATAGGAAAAAGGGAGTCCCAACTGACCTACGAATGAACCTTTAGAATGTGACAAAGTGTGAGGACCCCATGGATTGGCAAATGTCCCTTCACTTTATTCTTTCCTATCATGCCTCATTTCTGGCCAGGAGCAATAAATTGCACATTTCTTATCAACATCTTTCCTCAAAACCTCTCAATTCTCCATAAAACCTAGATGGACAAAATATAGGTCAATTGACTAAAGCACTGTATATCATCCTTAATTGTAAGCTGCATCAGGGCTATCTTTAATTAGTTGTTATAAAGTAGCATATGCACTTAATATGCAAACAGCCACCAAATCCTAAAGAGAAGACTTGGCACGATTACAGAAGATGAGAAAGGTTAATCGACCTCAGAAAGGTCTCCTCACACAGCTGCACACAGGCTCCAGATCTGTTTCCTTGTCAAAAAGCATGGCCACTGACTGCCATGCCTCATGCAATTACAGCTGGTCAAAGACCTGGGGAAAAAACCTGCTTGGCTTAGTGTCTTTTACCCTGTCACAGAGGAAGAAAATTCATCAACAAAAATAAATGGTAGCAACAAAGATTCATTTCTAAGTCTTTAAAACCTGCCAGTCTGCAGGGGCTACTTCCTTTCTCCTGGTGGGGATACACAGTGAGCACTCACAGTGAGCACTCCAGGGAGAGCAGGGGAGGCTCCCACCCCCTCCACCACCAGGAGAAGGCAGAACAAAGGAGAGAGAAAGCTCTCGAAAGGGTTCCAAGTTTTATAGTGAGACTTTATATGCAGTGTCTGACTCTACCACAAAAGTGCTTCTGTAAGTCGAACAGTGAACATTCAGTCTCTATTTCAAAGTTGCAGTACTTCAGATGACAGTGATTTGTATGCATTCGAAGAGACTGATGTGTCTGCAGTTGTAATTAATGACATTTGCCATCCATGATACTAAAGATATTGGCAAACATCTAGGAATTCCTGAGTTGAACTGAAACATAAAGGCTTAAAGTATTCTGCCATTTGTAACACAACCTATATTACTCAAAAAGAAGGAATATTTATTAGTCAGATGTAATTTGACATTTCAGTTAGAGTTCAGTAAGATTCTATCCACTGAAAAACCGATCCAATTCTGTAGCAGTACCTTTTAAAGCACATAAGCAACTAAAAATAAAGTCAGACCTCTTATACAATGTGTAATTTCTTCATTATGATGGAATGCAGCAAAATATCTCGCCCTTGGGTTGCTCAGTTTCAGCCAAAACAAATGCAAATGGCTTGTCAGATGACAGCTGTTTGATAAGGCTCCTCTATAAGACCTGCATGCTTTACTTTTTTCCGTGAAACTTGGGATGAAAGGCAGAAGGCAGGAAGAGAATTAATGTAGCATACAGTCTAAAGGCAATGCTACAACCGTGATTAAGTAGAAAAGTTAAAAGGCACAGATTTTCCACAGCTTCGCTGCGTGCAACCCATCCGTGTAACAAGTTGACAGGCCTAGCGCGTCAGCTCCATCATCCCCTCCGACAGCTAAAACGCAGCATTGCATCCCTTTTCAGAGAAAATTTGCGTCTGCACCATGAAGCGTTGTACATTATTTCTTAGCACTGCAGGGGGCTCAAGTCCATATGGAACCTTCACAAATATTACCACAGATCAAACCAGCAGCGTTGGGAGGCAGATTTGACATACCTATTTAAATGAACAGCAGGGGTCCTCGGGCAGCCTCAGGCTGTGAGGGAGAGAACCTCGGTGGAAGCCAGAGCCACAGCTCCATTACTCAGCAAAGACACACTCTACATTTATCATTCATTTCATTTCTGCCAGGGCAAGAAGCTCATTTGCCCAAGGTCAACAAAAAGCGAAAAGAAGGTTTTCTTTTATTTCCCCAAGAAATAAATGTACCTGACAAGTGGGAATTTTGTCCTTTGGGTTTGTGGAGCACAAATAAACACCAGATAAGTCTAAAAAGCAGAGTAAATGTGTGCATTCATTCAAGCCACTGAGATCTTACTGTGGATGGGGGAAACCCCATAAATATTTCTGTAATTTTTTAAAAAATCATATAATGGGTAAAAAAGAATTCAATATCATGTTCTAAAAATAGAAAAGATTCTGCTGTTTAAAACCGGATATTGGCATTTGGTCATTCTGGGGAATTCTCCCAAATTTGCACACTATCAAACACAGCTTGGAAAACAAAACAAAAACTGTTCACAGTACACTCCAAAGCAGTTGGAAGTTAAAGTATAATAAAAGCATTTCTTAGGTTATTTGAGGACCAGAAATCTTGACTCAAGACACCGTATTAAAGTATGAGAAGCAAAAATTTTAAAGAATAACAGAAACAAAGCAGAAGATAATAGATGCCTTGTGGTCCCTGCCGGCACTGTCCTCTCACCTTACCAGCAAGGCACACACGGGCACTAATATTAAGTTGAATATCTCTGCATTTTAAGGACAAACCATTCTGATATAAGTTTTATAAAGCATACATTTAAGAGAAGTCAAATAATGTGAAATCTTTCATCAGTATACTATCTTGCCTCCAGAAGTCTTATTTTTGCCCATTATGAAGTACTAGGTATGTTCTGAAACTGAGATGCCTCTACTATAATTAGTTTTGTAGCCTACAGTTCATATTACTTGTCATAAATAAAATATACTTACATGCATTAATGAATAATATGACTGTTTGCCAGTATAGAAGAGAAAATGAAATGGACGACCATCTTCTCCCCATTGGATTGCTAAGTAAAAGCCAGATGAAAACAAATTAAAATACACACAGATACTGACCACACGGCTGATATTTAATTGCAATTAGAAGACAGATTTATAATTCTGATTAACTTTTAAAATAACTAACATATTATTAGAACTTAGAATTCATATATTTAGCATACTTATTATGCAAATGCTTAGAGTATTTAATATTTCATTTTATTAACATAAAACTATGCTTATATTTGATAAAATATTTTACCATGAAAATATCTGTAATTTCTTTTAAATAAAAACACAATCAAAAATAGTCCAAATCATAATCATCTGTTAGAACAACAACAACAACAACAAATTGTAGGTTTGAATATAAATACAATGTACTCCTGGGCTAGGGAAGTAGTTCAGTGTTAGAGCGTTTTGCCTAGAATGCACAAGGCCCTGGAAAAGGACCAACACTGCAAAAACAAAACAGAATACAATGCCCTCCTGCTTTCTTCAAAAGGAAAACCGATAGTCAATAATGCAGTATATTCATAGAATTTGAAATGAGCTTTCATATAACAAATTAAAAAACTAAATAACTTAATTTCTGTGCCACATCATTTATTCGAACCCCATGCTTATCTACCTCTGAGAATTTGAAATATCTACAACAGAAGGAATTAAGTTTAATTCCTTTTGCAACGCAGAAAGTCATTCACATCTTCTAACCACCAAACAAAATTTGTTGATTTTTCTCTTTGGCAGTGTTTCTTGGCTATTTTGTTCATTATTGATCCCATAAGGCACCTCTCCAGATGCTTCTGCCCTAACTGCCTCCTTCATTATGACGTTTTATTACCACGGATTCACTGAGTATCTACTGATACATCCAGTGGACTTTTGGAGGGCTAGAAGCCACTGTGATATCTTGGCTTTCTTGCTCTCTGCATGCTGCAAGAGGCTTTGGACTCTCTAAACAATTTTCCTCTGGATTTTTTGTTTGATTTCACATTCAGATATTTGATCTATCTGAAATTTATGTTTTTGAAACAAAAAGCCAAGTATTATTTGTCTATCAAAGAGTCCTTTATCCCTGTACAGTTTTTTGGACAGTATACACTTTTCTGCTGAAATAGTACCTGTAACATGTAGGATCTTTCTTTTCTAAGTATGATTAATATTAGACTGACCACTTTAAGTAAATTCATCTAAAATTGAGTAACCAAAATGTCATAATGAATAGTGGAAAAAAAAAGTCAACTGAGTATTTACACTGAAAGTTAAAAACGTAATTCTTATTTGTCAAAGTCTTATGGATAATTCAAATACTTTTCCAACATCATTTTATAGATCTCATGAAATCTTACATGTTTTCTAATATCTGTATCTTTATTATGCAATGGATTTTCAGTGTACTATGATAAACCAGAAAGTGACAAAAAAAGACAACATCATACAACATTCTATTGCTAAGCCTGGGCAGACGTTTGAGTTGGACTTCATCACGTGTGTATATGGGCGCATGTAAGCACACACACTTGATTTCACAATACACATGGATGCGTATATACACACATACTTAATTTCATTGAACACAAGTTGTCACATATTTTAAGACATCTCATCATATGGTTTTATATACTGCAAAGAAAAAGAAAAATGTTAAATTGCAGCATGTGTCAGAGCTTACATTGAAAACTGCATCCTGTGGTCAGAACCATTATAATTCAAAAAATATATCTTAGAATTCACAATCTGGCATAAACATACACTGGGGCTGACTATTCTACCGTCTTACTGGTTCATCTGTTCTGTGCCACGACCACCATTTTAGTCATCATTTTTTCACTACATTTTGACACCAGATGGAGTGAACTCCCTTTACTTTTCTCATCAAACACTGTTCACTGCTTCTTGTGCCTTTAAACTTGAAAAGTTTCCCCAAAATCCATCCAAGACTTTATCTGGTAATTTGTTAATTTGAAAGTAGGAACTTTGGAATACTGCTTTCCCTTCAGAACATGTAACATTTTTTCCCAACTATCCAGGTTTTTATATATGATCTTTAACTGCTTTATAATTTTTTATATAAATCTTATATATCTTGCACATTTTACCTGTACTTGTAATTAGTTTACCTATTGTTGCTCTTGATACTGCCTTCTTTCATTAGATATCTATAACAGATAAGAGTACATATAATAGATAATCTATAATAAATAATAGATTTCAAAATAGGTAACTTTAATTTCACAAGTAGTACACTGACTGTTCTTATAAAAATTAAACATTAGAATTCTTTGGCCAGAGGCAAGAAGAGAATTGATTGTCCTAGATCCTGTACATACTTATATATGTACAGATGCATGAAGCAGAGTATTATTTGCCCATTAAAAAAAAATTTCCACTACACCATTTTCAATTGCTTTTCAAGCTCAATGTCTCACCTGTGCTAATACAACTATATCTCATTCCTTGTATAACCTATACATATGGCTGCTATGATTCTGACAATTTATTTAGCCACTCCAAGATGAACATCTAGATTGTTTCCAATTTTTTGTTGACACATAATATTTACAGTTTCTAATCTCTTGGGTGATAAAACAGCCTCTTGCTATTGTTTTACAAGACATTATTTCTGTTCTCTGGTATTTTAAAATATTTACTGGTTACTCTTATGAGTTGTTTTCTTTTGCCAATTTTTCTACTCAGATTTTCTTCTTGTTGTTAATTTAAAAGAATAATTTAGATAGCAGGTCTGTCATGTTTCAATTTTTCCAGTGTCTTTTTTATCAAAAATAAATTTTTACATTCAAAATAGATAATTTATCTTCTTTGCCCTTTGCTTTTTTGTGTGACTTAAGGGCATATCATAGCATTAAAAAACAATGACGGATACATATTTATCTTCTACTTGCCACTTTATTTCATTCTGTTCTAGAGTCTGAATTTCTTATTTCTAAAAGCACATAAAGACTTTATTAAAGTCTTAACCCAACTCAGGTATCTTCTAGATACAATCTATTTTTTTAACATTCAATTACATGGATTAAAAGGCACACACAGGAATGTGTCTATATGTAAATATATATTTGTATACCTGGGATTCGATTTTTTAAATATATGTAAATGAGATGTGTTTGCTTCCCACTAATAAGTCTTTCACTCACACTAGAGCAACATATTTTCCATACTGTAGTATCTGCCTTTCCCAATATCAAAGGAAAAATCCAAATAATTAGTAAAGAAAAATGTAGGAAATAATACTCCATTTTGTTTTAAATATTTTTAAGGTTTAAAAAGTGGGTGAAGTTTGTAATCCCTATTAGGAAAACATTATCTGAATGAACAACCTAATGGCAAACCACTGTAAAATACTTTAACTGCAATTGCTGCAGAGGAGTAGGGATTATCTTCAAAGCACCCCAGCTCTCCTGATGAGGTCAGAGGCACACTGGCTTGTGTTTTGCAACATCTACCAAGCAATTTCAGTTGCTTTTCCTTCAGCCAGGGTTTTGTCAGGTGGGCATTATGTCGGTGTGCCAAAATACATAAAGTCAGAGAAAGAGGGCAATTCATTTGCTATCAATAAGACCATCAGGTTACCTAGAGCATCATTATACCCCATTCCACACTGATTTCTTTCAGTGTGATTTTGGCCACCATGATGTCATCAACTTG
The DNA here is from genome assembly GCF_047511675.1 of Marmota flaviventris. Classification (NCBI taxonomy): domain Eukaryota; kingdom Metazoa; phylum Chordata; class Mammalia; order Rodentia; family Sciuridae; genus Marmota; species Marmota flaviventris. The sequence goes on from NC_092511.1 coordinate 90,873,502, forward strand.
TAGGGTGCTCATGTAAATCCACATGATAGGCATTTCACTCTTTATGTTATATATAGTATAGATAGTATATGCTTTTATATTGTGGCATGCTTTTATAAAAGGGCATCATCAATTTTTTTTCACAAAAATTCAAAATTTTAATGGTTCAATAATGATATTATACTAAAATTCTAATATCAATGTTAGGTTATTTTTGTTTGTTTGTTTTCTCAGTGGGCAATCATAGCATACATGAGTAACAACTGATTTCGCTAATTTCTTTGAGATTTTTTTTATCCATGCTTTTTTTTTTTTTTAATTTTTTATTGTTGGCTGTTCAAAACATTACATAGTTCTTGATATATCATATTTCACAATTTGATTCAAGTGGGTTATGAGCTCCCATTTTTACCCCATATACAGATTGCAGAATCACATCAGTTACACATCCATTGATTTACATATTGCCATACTAGTGTCTGTTGTATTCTGCTGTCTTTCCTATCCTCTACTATCCCCCCTCCCCTCCCCTCCCCTCCCCTCCCCTCCCCTCCCCTCCCCTCTTCTCTCTCTGCCCCCTTTACTGACATTCGTTTGTCCCCCTTGTATTATTTTTCCCCTTCCCCTCACTTCCTCTTGTATGTACTTTTGTATACCTCTGAGGGTCTCCTTCCATTTCCATGCATTTTCCCTTCTCTCTCCCTTTCCCTCCCACCTCTCATCCCTGTTTAATGTTAATCTTCTTCTCATGCTCTTCGACCCTACTCTGTTCTTAGCTACTCTCCTTATATCAAAGAAGACATTTGACATTTGTTTTTTAGGGATTGGCTAGCTTCACTTAGCATAATCTGCTCTAATGCCATCCATTTCCCTGTAAATTCTATGATTTTGTCATTTTTTAATGCAGAGTAATACTCCATTGTGTATAAATGCCACATTTTTTTTATCCATTCATCCATTGAAGGGCATCTAGGTTGGTTCCACAGTCTAGCTATTGTGAATTGTGCTGCTATGAACATCGATGTAGCAGTGTCCCTGTAGCATGCTCTTTTTAGGTCTTTAGGGAATAGACCGAGAAGGGGAATAGCTGGGTCAAATGGTGGCTCCATTCCCAGCTTTCCAAGAAATCTCCATACTGCTTTCCAAATTGGCTGCACCAATTTGCAGTCCCACCAGCAATGTACAAGTGTACCCTTTTCCCCACATCCTCGCCAGCACTTGTTGTTGTTTGACTTCATAATGGCTGCCAATCTAACTGGAGTGAGATGGTATCTTAGGGTGGTTTTGATTTGCATTTCTCTGACTGCTAGAGATGGTGAGCATTTTTTCATGTACTTGTTGATTGACTGTATGTCCTCCTCTGAGAAGTGTCTGTTCAGGTCCTTGGCCCATTTGTTGATTGGGTTGTTTGTTCTCTTATTGTCTAATTTTTTGAGCTCTTTGTATACTCTGGATATTAGGGCTCTATCTGAAGTGTGAGGAGTAAAGATTTGTTCCCAGGTTGTAGGCTCTCTATTTACCTCTCTTATTGTATCTTTTGCTGAGAAAAAACTTTTTAGTTTGAGTAAGTCCCATTTGTTGATTCTAGTTATTAACTTTTGTGCTATGGGTGTCCTATTGAGGAATTTGGAGCCCGACCCCACCGACTGTAGATCGTAGCCAACTTTTTCTTCTATCAGACGGCGCGTCTCTGATTTGATATCAAGCTCCTTGATCCATTTTGAATTAACTTTTGTGCATGGCGAGAGAAAGGGATTCAGTTTCATTTTGTTGCATATGGATTTCCAGTTTTCCCAGCACCATTTGTTGAAGATGCTATCCTTCCTCCATTGCATGCTTTTAGACCCTTTATCAAATATAAGATAGTTGTAGTTTTGTGGATTGGTTTCTGTGTCCTCTATTCTGTACCATTGGTCCACCCGCCTGTTTTGGTACCAGTACCATGCTGTTTTTGTTACTATTGCTCTGTAATATAGTTTGAAGTCTGGTATCGCTATACCGCCTGATTCACACTTCCTGCTTAGCATTGTTTTTGCTATTCTGGGTCTTTTATTTTTCCATATGAATTTCATGATTGCTTTCTCTATTTCTACAAGAAATGCCGTTGGGATTTTGATTGGCATTGCATTAAACCTATAGAGAACTTTTGGTAATATCGCCATTTTGATGATGTTAGTTCTGCCTATCCATGAACAGGGTATATTTTTCCATCTTCTAAGATCTTCTTCTATTTCTCTCTTTAGGGTTCTGTAGTTTTCATTGTATAAGTCTTTCACCTCTTTTGTTAGGTTGATTCCTAAGTATTTTATTTTTTTTGAAGATATTGTGAATGGAGTGGTTGTCCTCATTTCCATTTCAGAGGATTTGTCGCTGATATACAGGAATGCCTTTGATTTATGCGTGTTGATTTTATATCCTGCCACTTTGCTGAATTCATTTATTAGCTCTAATAGTTTCTTTGTAGACCATTTTGGGTCTGCTAGGTATAGAATCATGTCATCTGCAAATAGTGATAATTTAAGTTCTTCTTTTCCTATTTTGATGCCTTTAATTTCTTTCGTCTGTCTAATTGCTCTGGCCAGTGTTTCGAGAACTATGTTGAACAGAAGTGGTGAGAGAGGGCATCCCTGTCTTGTTCCAGATTTTAGAGGGAATGCCTTCAATTTTTCTCCATTCAGAATGATGCTAGCCTGAGGCTTAGCATAGATTGCTTTTACAATATTGAGGTATGTTCCTGTTATCCCTAGTTTTTCTAGAGTTTTGAACATAAAGGGATGCTGTACTTTGTCGAATGCTTTTTCCGCATCTATCGAGATGATCATATGGTTCTTATTTTTAAGTCTATTGATGTGGTGAATAACATTTATTGATTTCCTTATATTGAACCAGCCTTGCATCCCAGGGATGAATCCTACTTGATCATGGTGCACAATTTTTTTGATGTGCCTTTGTATCCGAGTGGCCAGAATTTTATTGAGGATTTTTGCATCTAGGTTCATTAGAGATATTGGTCTGTAGTTTTCTTTCTTTGAAGTGTCTTTGTCTGGTTTAGGTATCAGGGTGATGTTGGCCGCGTAGAATGAATTTGGAAGTTCTCCCTCTTTTTCTATTTCCCGAAGTAGCTTGAAAAGTATTGGTATTAGTTCCTCTTTAAAGGTTTTGTAAAACTCTGCTGTATACCCATCCGGTCCTGGGCTTTTCTTAGTTGGTAGTCTTTTGATGGTTTCTTCTATTTCCTCAATTGATATTGGTCTGTTTAGGTTGTCTATATCCTCCTGACTCAATCTGGGCAGATCATATGACTTAAGAAATTTATCTATGCCTTCACTATCTTCTAATTTATTGGAGTATAAGGATTCAAAATAATTTTTGATTATCTTCTGTATTTCTGAAGTGTCTGTTGTGATATTGCCTCTTTCATCCCGTATGTTAGTGATTTGAGTTCTCTCTCTTCTTCTCTTCGCTAGCATGGCTAAGGGTCTGTCGATTTTGTTTATTTTTTCAAAGAACCAACTTTTAGTTTTGTCAATTTTTTCAATTGTTTCTTTTGTTTCGATTTCATTGATTTCAGCTCTGATTTTAATTATTTCTTGCCTTCTACTTCTTTTGCTGTTGTTTTGCTCTTCTTTTTCTAGGATTTTGAGATGAAGTATGAGATCATTTATTTGTTGGTTTTTTCTTTTTTTAAGGAATGAACTCCAAGCAATGAATTTTCCTCTTAGAACTGCTTTCAATGTGTCCCATAGATTCCGATATGTTGTGTCTGTGTTTTCATTAATCTCTAAGAATTTTTTAATTTCCTCCTTGATGTCTTCTATAACCCATTGATCATTCAGTAACCTATTGTTCATTCTCCAAGTGATATATTCTTTTTCCTTCCTTCTTTTATCGTTGATTTTCAGTTCCATTCCATTATGATCAGATAGGATGCATGGTATTATCTCTACTCCTTTGTATTGTCTAAGAGTTTCCCTGTGACATAATATATGATCTATTTTTGAGAAGGATCCATGTGCTGCTGAGAAAAAAGTGTAACTGTTTGATGTTGGGTGGTATATTCTATATATGTCAATTAAATCTAGGTTATTAATTGTGTTATTGAGTTCTATAGTTTCCTTATTCAACTTTTGTTTGGAAGATCTGTCCAGTGGTGAGAGAGGTGTGTTGAAGTCTCCCATGATTATTGTATGGTGGTCTATTAGACTCTTGAACTTGAGAAGAGTTTGTTTGATGAACATAGCTGCACCATTGTTTGGGGCATATATATTTATGATTGTTATGTCTTGTTGGTGTATGGTTCCCTTGAGCAGTATGTAGTGTCCCTCTTTATCCCTTTTGATTAACTTTGGCTTAAAATCTATTTTATTTGATATGAGTATGGATACTCCTGCTTGTTTCCGAAGTCCATATGAGTGATATGATTTTTCCCAACCTTTCACCTTCAGCCTATGTATGTCTTTTCCTATCAAATGCGTCTCCTGTAGGCAGCATATTGTTGGGTCTTGTTTTGTGATCCATTCTACTAGCCTGTGTCTCTTAATTGGTGAGTTTAAGCCATTAACATTTAGGGTTATTATTGAGATATGGGTTGTTCTTCCAGCCATATTTGTTTATTTATGTTACTAAACATGGTTTGTTTTCCACTTTGATTATTTTCCCCCCTTTAGTGTCCTACCTCCCACTGTTGGTTTTCATTGTTATTTTCCATTTCCTCTTCCTGTAATGTTTTGCCAAGGATGTTTTGAAGAGATGGTTTTCTAGCTGCAAATTCTTTTAACTTTTGTTTATCGTGGAAGGTTTTAATTTCATCTTCCATCCTGAAGCTTAATTTCGCTGGAAACACAATTCTTGGTTGGAACCCATTTTCTTTCAGTGTTTGAAATATGTTATTCCAGGATCTTCTAGCTTTCAGAGTCTGTGTTGAAAGATCAGCTGTTATCCTGATTGGCTTACCCCTAAATGTGATCTGCTTCCTTTCTCTTGTAGCTTTTAAAATTCTCTCCTTGTTCTGTATGTTGGGCATCTTCATTATAATGTGTCTAGGTGTGGGTCTCTTATGATTTTGCACATTCGGCGTCCTGTAGGCTTCTAGGATTTGGGGTTCTGTCTCATTCTTCAAATCTGGGAAGTTTTCTCGAATTATTTCATTGAATAGATTGCTCATTCCTTTGGTTTGAAACTCTGTTCCTTCCGGTATCCCAATGACTCTTAAATTTGGTCTCTTGATGTTATCCCATATTTCTTGGATGTTCTGCTCATGGTTTCTTAACAGTCTTGCTGAGCTGTCTATGTTCTTTTCAAGTTGATATACTTTATCTTCATTGTCTGATGTTCTGTCTTCTAAGTGTTCTACTCTGCTGGTAGTATTCTCAATTGAGTTTTTAAGTTGGCTTATTGCTTCCTGCATTTCTAGGATTTCTGTTTGTTTGTTTTTTATAACCTCTATTTCCCTGTATAGTTGATCTTTTGCTTCTTGGATTTGTTTATGTAATTCATTGTTGAAGTGATCTTTCATTGTCTGATTTTGCTGTCTGATGTCTTCCTTGAGACTCCAGATCATCTGAAGCATGTATATCCTGAATTCTTTATCTGACATTCCATCAGCTGCAGCTATTACCTCTTCTAAAGTTGAGTTGACCTGCAATGCTTGTGGTCCTTTCTTTCCTTGTCTCTTCATACTGTTCGCGTTCCTTTCTTCTTGGTGAAACTGTTGTGCTATTGAATTTTCCCCCTATATATTTATATTGGTCTTGTATAGTTGCAAAGTCTCCCTCGCAGGCACGGGCGGCGGCTCTGCCCCTCCGCCAATTGGGGCAATGTGCCTACCACGCCGGCAGGCCGCTGGGCCTGCTCTGCCAGTCGGTAGCAGGTCCGCCGTCCTTGCAGGCGCGGGCGGCGGCTCTGTCCCTCTGCGGGCCGCTAGGCTTGTTCTGTCGGTGGTCGCAGTTCTGCCTACTTTGCAGGCGCAGGCAGCGGCACTGCCCCTCTGCAGGCCTCTGGGGCTGTACTGCCAGTGGGTCGCAGGTCCGCCTACTTTGCAGGCGTGGGGGGGGGCGGCTCTACCCTTCCTCAGGCCACTGGGCCTGTTCTGTCTCTCGGTTGCAGGTCTGACCTGTTCTGATGGTGGTCTCAGTTCCGACTACCTTGCAGGCGCGGGGGGGAGGGGGCGGCTCTGCCTCCCAGCAGGCCGCTGCTCCTCTTCTGCCGGTGGGTCGCAGGCCCGCCTACCTTGCAGGAGTGATTGGAAGCTCTGTCCCGCCGCGGGCCACTGGGCCTTTTCTGTCGGTGGTCACCCTTCCCCTACCTGGCAGGCGAGGGGGGTGGGGGGCGGCTCTGCCCCTCAGCAGGCCGCTGGGCCTGCTCTGTGTTTGGTCCCAGTTCCCTCTACTATGCTGGCGCAGGGGGAGGGGGCGGCTCAGCCTCTCAGCAGGCGGCTGCTCCTCTTCTGTCAGTGGGTCGCAGGCCCGCCTACCTTGCAGGAGTGATTGGAAGCTCTGTCCCGCCGCGGGCCACTGGGCCTTTTCTGTCGGTGGTCACCCTTCCCCTACCTGGCAGGCGAGGGGGGTGGGGGGCGGCTCTGCCCCTCAGCAGGCCGCTGGGCCTGCTCTGTGATTGGTCCCAGTTCCGTCTACTATGCCAGCGCAGGGGGAGGGGGCGGCTCAGCCTCTCAGCAGGCGGCTGCTCCTCTTCTGCCAGTGGGTCGCAGGCCCGCCTACCTTGCAGGAGTGATTGGAAGCTCTGTCCCGCCCTGGGCCACTGGGCCTTTTCTGTCGGTGGTCACCCTTTCCCTACCTGGCAGGCGAGGGGGGTGGGGGGCGGCTCTGCCCCTCAGCAGGCCGCTGGGCCTGCTCTGTGTTTGGTCCCAGTTCCCTCTACTATGCTGGCGCAGGGGGAGGGGGCGGCTCAGCCTCTCAGCAGGCGGCTGCTCCTCTTCTGCCAGTGGGTCGCAGGCCCGCCTACCTTGCAGGAGTGATTGGAAGCTCTGTCCCGCTGCGGGCCACTGGGCCTTTTCTGTCGGTGGTCACCCTTCCCCTACCTCTTATCCATGCTTTTTAAAGTCACACTTGAAGTTAAGACTTCCAAAAGAATATTGGATACAGAGGTGAGTACAGGTTTATCTGTCTTATTATTGAATGTAATGGAATATAGTAATATGTTTTAAAATTTGATATGTTTCTGTTTCTCACAACAGTCTTTTTCAAAGAAGGTTTCTTTTCATTTCTGGTTTTAACAAAAAAAAATATTATTTTTAAATATTATTTTTTAACCAAAAAAAAAAAAAAAGTTTAATTTGTCAATAGACTTTTTTCCTCTATGAAAATATTTTCCCTTTGACTCAACACAGAGAATCACATTAATAATTTCCTAATGTTAAACTATACTTCTATTCCTAAGAAAAAATATTTTGGTATATTCTATTAGTAAAATGCTTTACTTGGTTTTCTGGTATTTTATCTAGCTTCCTTTTTATATAATTTGTGTTCAAATTTATAATTACATGAACTTTAAAGTGAATTTGGAAGCTTTTTTTCCTGCTCTGTAATAATTTACACAATAAAGAGCTACCCGCTCCTTTGAGGTATGGTAGAACTCTCCAATGAGACCTTCAGAGCCTCTACTTCTTTTGTTAGACTTCTGATGACCTCTGACTTCTCCTGACTTTTAGTGTCACCAGCATCTTCCTGATTAAGGCAACTGTAGCAATTATACTAGTCTCCAGGCCACCTGAGTGAAGGAGGGTAGTAGTCACACATTTATACCCTGGAGTCACCACCACCTGGGCCTACCTACAAGTAGGCCACTTCCTGATTCTGTGTCCTTGGGAAGTTCATTTAATGTATTTTAATTTCTACATCTAAAAAGTAGGGAAATAATAGTATGTGTTTATAAAACTGCTGTCAAGGCTTTGAGTTAATTCACGTCAAGCACTTCAAACTATGCCTGGCTTACTCTAAATTTCAGTAAATGCTACTAGCTATTGCTAGTATTTAGAAGATTTTTTCATATAACTAGAAGTTATAAGAAGTTACTTATAACAATCTTATATTTTAAAAATATCCCCTGAATGTTATTACTTAAAATTTTTAATACTGGCCTGGAGATATAGCTCAGTGGTACAGCATTTGCCTAGCATGCATGAAGCCCTGGGTTTAATTCCCAGCACTGGAACAACAAAAAATACTGTTCTCTTATGTTTTGTTTCTTTCCTGTTCAGATTTGCCAGTAATTGGTTGAATTCATTGATTTTTTTTCAAAGAACTATTTGGTTTTATTTATTATAAATCTTCTTTTAAATTTCTTCATTATGTTCATCCATTTAGTTTTTCTCTTATTGGCTTCCTGAATTGAATACTTAGTTCATTTATTTTCAGTCTCTCTTAATTACTAATAATATATGTTTGTCTCTGCATGATAAAGTCTACATCCCATAGGATTGGACAGGAACTATTCTCATTGTCATGTATTCCTAAATAGTCTACAATTTCAATTTTCATTTGGTCTAACCCAACAGCGATACAGTTTTATTGATTTTTAAGTCAAAAAATCTAACTGATACGATTTCTACTTTTTGGATTTTGTTAGAGTTTCCTATGACCCAATACATTAGAATTTTATTAATATTTCATAGGCATCTGCATAGAAAATGTATTCTTTGTATTTCTATCTGTAGCTATAAAATCATGCTACGTTTTCAAATTCTTTATAGCCTTAGTTAACAGCTTTTGCTTTACAACATTTCAGTGTTAAATGTTTGGTGCAAAAATGTTCATGGTCGTCAAATCTACTTAATGGATAATAGGTTTTTATCAATATAAATTAACATTCTAGTCTCAATAAACCACTCCTCACCCTCCTTGAATACCATATTGTCTAATATTATTTCTGCCATCAACCTGTTATACATCTTCATTTTCCCAATATTCTTAGCACTTGTTAAGCAGAATTTCTATGCTAACTTTATCCAGAAATTTCTGTCTTTTAATAAGGGAAGGGGTAGTACACTGTAAGTGCTATTATCTATCCAAATCTAAAGTTCAGTTATTTTTTTAAACTACACACACACACAAAAATCAGTTTCACCTATATTTACAAAGTATGACAAAATAAGGAGGTAGGGAGGTAAGCATCAAACTACCTCGCTAATCCTAAAGAAGTACTACTTAAATACAGTTAACTGAAATGCAAAATAATCCTACCAGCTCTGATGTATTTTCAAAATAACACATGGGTACCTTGAAAGGATACACAGAAGTTTCAGTTGTTACATTCCAGCTGCCAGTAACAATGAACTTCTAATACTGAAAAGCTGACACAATTTGAAGGAACAAAGGAAATTCAGGAGGAGAGATGTATTAGGAAAGACACAACCAGTAGAGGTATGTAGAACAAAGAAGAGGCATTGGTGGGGAGCCTGAGAGGTTGAAAAATTGAGGAGCCAATATAAAAAAAAAAAAAGGCAGGGGAAGTCACTTTTACAGACATTTATGGAAAAGCCACTGGGTGTAAATTACTATGCCTTGTGCATAAGGTTATATTATAAAACTGAGCTGTACCTTTAAAATTGGTGGATGCTTTTACTATAGCCTTCATTTATTTCCTCAAAAGAGATTATTAAATTGATACTATATATAAAATCAATCATGTTTGAGAATTGAATAGGAAAGACAGAACATATTTATAAAAAGATTTGAAATATTTGTAAAAAGGAAGAAAGTAAAGCAATTTCAAAGAGTGAAGTAAAGCAGAACAGAAAGCCTAGTTCTGAAGATGTAAGACTTAGCAGAAACATAACATAAAACAAATTTTCTATAGAAATGCCTCCTCTCTTACCAACTTCCGTTTAATTAACACTAAACATATCGACTAATGCTGCCTTGGAATTGCGCACTCAGCGGGTGGCTCCCAGGCCCTTCTCTGTTACCTCCACACATTTCTGCTGTCGAGTTACATGCTTACTAAGAGTCAGTTGTGTTTATCCCCAAACCATTTATTACAGCTGCACTTATTTCTATAATTACTGTACATGAATTAAATATTACATAAACAGACAAACTATGAGTACAAACTGAAAATATAGTAGCTGCTTCTGTGAAAACTAGTTGAATGCTTTAGAAAGGCTCAACGGCAAGTTGAAAAAAAATGTTGTGTTGGACTTTAATGTGGCTTAAAGGAAAAATTTGTGGAAATATAGATATATGCTGCACTGGGATTTCTTAGGAAGTTTTTTTCTTTTATTCCATTGTAAGGAAATCAAAATTGAAAAATGGTGATGGTACATAAGTGGCACAGATATTCAAAAGGAACAGAGAGGAACACATACATACTCAAAAAATCTTCCAGGAATATACATCAAGAGACTGATGAATAAACGTGTTGATATTTTGAATATTTTTTAAATAAGTCATTTGTAGCATTAATACTCACTTTTAAATTAACAAGTACCACCAGTCTATGCTGGATAAGAGACCTTTAATGGATAGTAAATATACTATTCAATTCCCAGACAATCTTAAAGCTTCTTGTGCTTTAAAGATTTTTGTTTAAACATATTTAAAAGAGAAAAATCTTAAAAGAAGCCACAGAAAAGAGGGGACATGATAGGAATGATGGCTAACTGCTGATCAGAAACAAGCCAAGACAAGGCAATGAAATTACACCATTAAAGTGCTGAAAGATAAAATATATTTAGTGAAAATGTGCTTCCAAAATGAAGAAAAGGGTTGGGGATGTAGCTCAGTGGTAGTGTGCTTGTCTAGCATGTGTGAGGCCCTGGGTTCTATCCCCAGTACTGAAAATAAAAAAAAAAAGAAAGGAGAAAGAGAAGAAGAACTAGAAAGGCTTCATATAAACAAAAGTTAAATGAGTTTTTAGGAGATCTGTATCACACTTTCCTCAAAAAGGCATATTAAAATACAAATAACTAGTGTGACATTAGTATAGGCTTAAACTCTAACCTGGTCTAATTTTAATATCATTTAATAAAAAGAAATAATTTGCAAACCCCAGTCATTCATTATCAGTTACAAAATATGTTGTACCCTCTTTCATGACTACCAAGGCAAAGGAGGACTACTCTACAATACATGAATAACTGCTGACATTTTTTATTACCCAACATTCTTTATTACCCAACACTGTAATAAAGAAAGAAATAATTTTATTCTTGAGCAAACTTACCTCTTTGCTTTGGAAAAATCTGTTCAGGATGCTAGAAAATAAATTAAAAGTGTATTAGATAATTACTGTAACATAAAAAAATTAAATCAAATTTTTTTAAAAATTAAGATAACTACCTTCATTATTGGCCTGGCTCGCTTCTCAAACAAACCACTTGGAAATAGGTAGACAATAGCTCTCTGAAAGTAACAAACAAAGGTTAGTTAACAACTGTTATAAAAAAACAAGTTGACCTTATAACTAATAGCTATTGAGGGCTGGGATTGTAGCTCAGTGGTAGAGTACTTGCCTAGCACGTGTGAGGTACTTGGTTCGAATCTCAGCACCACATATAAATAAATCAATCAAAGGTCCATCAACAACTAAAAAAACACTAATAGCTATTGATTTCTCACTATAAGCCAATCATTGGACTAGAGTTCCATTTGCATTCTTGTTGCATAATTTTTTGAATGGGCTAATAAAATTACTATATACCCATTATAACTATTATACTGGTTATTGACAATTTTCAAATAATAGCTTCAAATTTAACCCCCTGAATGTGAGAGCACAAATCCTTCATTTGTAAAGGAAAATTAGAGATGCTCTTCTATAACTTCTGTCGTAATATACTCAAGGGCAATCATTCCAAATCCCAGCGATCACGCAAATAGCAAAGACTAGGCTCTAAGTCTCATTCACCATGACCCCTCAAATATAATTTCCCAGCATAAGGAACTCAGTCTTGCAGAAACGGCTGGTTGCAGGCCCATGGCAAGGTACAAAATAAGCATGAGACATGTTCCTGTTCAGAAAATAAAAAAGTGCTCAAAAGGACACAGGAGTCAGCTGCAGTAGGCTCCCAATGGCCAAAGGTGGGATAATTTGAACATTAAAAATTAAAAAAAAAGGACAATGCCTCGTAACACATTTGATATGTAGGTGTTTATACATTTAAGTCTGGGTGCACGGGTGCACGCACACACACAGGGAAAAAAAGAAAACTGCTTTATAAAACAATAACACTAAAAGTAGAAGGAATGACAAAAGTAGAAAAATCAACATTTTAAAACTTTCAAGTTAGTCTTCCATCTCAGGAAAGGATCATCAGATGTTAAAGTCCTGGCTGAAAATTTACTGGGAAACAGAAAATTCACAAAGACTCAAAATATCACCCTACAGATTACTTACTAGTTACAAAGGGAAAAAGCTACTTTTACAAGCGATTGAGTGGTAACCATCTTAATTAACCAAGAAATCAGTCATACCATCATCAACAGGGGGGATAAACAGATCACAAAAACTCTGGGGTGATGCAATGAGAAGCAGATGTCACTTACATAGTCTAAATAGTACTCTCTGCCCATTCTAAGTCTGATCATGAGAAGAAGCAATGAGAAGACCAGAATGCAGAACAGTTTTACAAAACAAGAGGTCTAGGTTATAAAAACAACTAGATGGCTGTAAAGATGTTTTAGGGGTAAAGTGGGGAAATTTAAACATATACTATATAAAACATCACAGAATTGTCATGATTACATGAGATGTGATGTTACTATCAGATGATGAAGTCTTTAGGGGTTATAAATATATGCTGATGCATTTACAGGTTAAGTTTAAATCTGAAATTTTCAATGGATTACTCAAAAAGAATTTTACATGTACAGAAAAAGGAAATACAGCAAAACGTTAACTGACAAATCCATGTGAAGGGCACACGCTCATCTACATGTTTGCAGTCACTGAAATATTAAAATTTCCCGGACACTGAAAAGTTTCAAAATAGAAAGGTGGAAAGATGTTAAAATTTAAAAAAATGTGCAAGACCTTCCCAAAGGCAACCCAGCCTAGAGCACCTATGGACCACATCGCTAGTCTCGGAGCTTGTTCTCACAGTTTCATACAGCAGCTGCGAGGTGGTCAGCATCTTGGCCAAAAGGCTGCTGACTCCAAGGCTTGGATCAGAATAGCATACTGCACAGAAGACTAAGCACAACTGATGGTAAACTCACAAAAATCACAAGTAAGACACGCCAACTGATTCTCAAATGAGGATCAAACTGTCACTGGCATCAGCTTGAAAAATGAAAATTACTATTAACTTAGGTGGTCCACTGACTAAAATCCTAGAGTTTAATGAAAATTTAAGAATTCCATCCCATAGTTGAATTTCTCATTTCTCATTCTCATAGTTGAATTTCTCATTTCTCAGAAAAGGCATGAGGAAGCTGATTGGTAGAATCTGAATGTTAACTATGTAGTGCAAACAATATTGAGGACTCACAGCAATCTGTCTTAAAAAAAATGAAAATAAGACCACAAAGAATTTGCTGAACATATTCTGAAATTAACTGAAAGAATCAGGAAAGGTGGCTTTGCCTTAAAAAAAAAAAGTCAGCTAAAAGTAAATTAACATATCTTTATTAATTTAAAATCCTTCACCATATTATGCACTGCAGTACAAGGTATTGTATCAAATACTGTGGAAAAGCATTAGATATGACAGATATATAAAAAGCAATCACAAATGCAGTAAAAAGAATGAAAAACCAAGGATGAAAGTAAAAGGAATGAAGAAACGGAAAATAAAATAAACAAGCTGTTTGTAAACCAGATAACAAAACGTACAAAATAGAAAGGATGAATTCCAACATGCCACCTGTCGTTTGTTCAGTGTATGCGTGGACTAATACTAACATAACTGACCTATTACTTCCATTTGTCTCCTTTGTGCATTCCACAGTTCTGCAAACTCTAAAGTAATGCACTACCTGACTTTAATAAAAAGATAATTTTTGTTACCTTCTGGGTCCACTTAACTCCCTGTTAACACAGTTGTTAAAATGCAAAAAAGATTGATTCCCTTTTGAAATAAATAGTAAATGTATAAAGAACAAAAAAATTTTGAATGTGAATATTGAGTTGAACAGCTTTCAGATATATTTTGAGGCCAAGTATTATGAACTATAATAGGCAAATCTTTACTTTCACTACATTGCAGAATTCAGAAGGGTGGTGAATAAGAGAATAGAAGATTAAATAAAAATCTAATTTTTATTGTGTCTTATTATAACCATGCTTTCAAATACAACCACTCCTAGTGGTTTTGTTTATAAGGAGATCAACATTTATCTGCTTGTCATAGGGACTAAATGATTAAGTAAGATATTTATAAAAGCACAACACAAAGCAGGCTTTTGATAAATGTTAATAAACAAGCATTTTTAGTTTACATAAAGTACATTATTCACCATATTAAGACTTAAAATAAAAGTCATGTACTCACAGCTTTGTTCTACAGATGAAAAAGCAGCTTAACAGTTAGTCCAAAATCACACTGAAATAAATGGCAAGGCCAAAACTTGAACTTTCCAAATTTAATTTTGGAATGTGCTCTTCTCTCATCAAGGAATCAATCTAATTTTCTTAGATAACAGATGTACTTTTTCACTGACATCAAGGACATTCAGCTATTTGGTAGTAAAATAATTAAAAAAAAAAAAAAACTCCTAAAGAAATTATTTTATTCAACAAATTAACTCCACCTGAATTCTAGGCGCTCTGCTAGTTTAGTTTAGAACAAGATACGGCTCCCAACCTCATTCTACCATTGGAGATGACATACACATAATCTCAAAAACAGGGTTTACTGTAATATAATACATAAAATATTATGGCATAATAAAATACATAGGACTTGTGACAGAACCATATCCAGGCTACACAAGAGGGTACAAAGAAGGAGGCCTCAGTTACCTGTTTCAGTGATACTCTCATTCCTTTTTAATCAGCCAGTTCTTCCTTTCTAGACACCTGGCACATCATCATTCTCCTTGTCATTTTATACAGTCACATTTGTCTTTGCAGACCTAGATCAAAAGCAGCCTCACCTGTCAAGCCTGGGCCCTCAGTTACTTCTCTGTGCTCACATATGACTCTGCCATGTCAGCCAGCACCATCCTCTTTGAAGGCCCACACCATCTGGCCATGCCATCCTCTCCCCAAGCTGCCCTGGCCTTCAATTTCCGCATTACTTATTTCAGTTACAAAGGGCTAATGCTCCCATTTGCTCCTTTCAGTACCTATGGCTGCCATATTTGTCAGTGACCTCAAATAACGTTCATGTGAACAAGTCATCTAATATTTCTATTCTTAGGAGCATCCACCCACTCCCTGAACTACCCCTTTATCCACAGACTTCAATTTAGCCTCACACTAACTCCAGTCCAGCAACTGGTTTCTCATGGTCACCAAGGCCTCTTTCAAATCCCACAACCTACTTTCAGGTCTCTTCATGTGAGGTTTCTGTCTCCTCTCTCCCTTGCAGTCATGTTTCCCACCCACCTGCCTGAAAACTCTTTCTTAATCTCTTCTAAACAGAACTCTGGTCTCACAATTACTGGTTCCCTCAGAGTTCCATCTTTGAGTCTCTTTCTCTCAAGCAGATAGAGGTCAAATCTATTTCCCAAGCTCCAATTTCCAACTGTCAACTGCCTTTAGTATTATTTAAAGTTTTATCAATTTTAAAATTTCGATTTACTCTCTTATAGTATTGTGAAATGTTTTCAAAACTACTCTTCAGATATTTTGGATTGTTTCAATGAAAGATAATATAAAAACAAAACAGTAGACCAATATTGCTTATACTTCCAAGTATTCTATTTCTCTTAAATAATACAAGACAAATATACAAATTCTTATTTGGGAAGAAATGAAGGAGCAACATTCTAGCCAACAGAGTCCAACAGAACTTTCTCTAGTGATGAACATATTTTCTAATCTGTGCTGTACAATGATAGCCAGTAGCCCATGTGGCTTACTGTGCACATATATGGCCAGTATAATTGAAAGAATAAAATTTCAATTTAATAATAAATTAAAATAATCGCACATAGCTAATGATAACCACAAAGTTCTAGACTGTTAACAAGTTTTCCTCTCAATTTGCCTTTTTTCTTTTTAATATTTCTTTAGTTGTTGATTGATTCTATTTATTTATCTATTTAATGTCTATTTATCTATCTATCTATCTATCTATATATATATCTATTTATACGTGGTGCTGGGAATCGAAACCAGTGCCTCACACATGCCAGGCAAGTGCTCTATCGCTAAGCCACAGCCCTAGCCCCTCAATTTACCTTCTTACCCTACAATAAATATTAGGATTTTGCCTTCCTAACCAGGATGACAGAGACCTAATTATAGCCAGGCTAGGGGAAACCAGTTCAGTGGCACACATCCTTATATGTTAGTTTTGCTGGCCTCTCAGCTGGTCTATTAGGCTTGATGTTTATTTTAGTAGAAAGGTATTTGCTCAAGTCCTTCCAAATATAGTATTTAAATTTCCCTCTCTTCCTCCACCTCCACCTCCACTGATGGTCTTGGTTTCTTTAATCAGTTTCTCTCAAAAACCACCAGCTCCAGGGACTTCACCAAGCTCTCCCTGCAGATGGTAGACAATTTCATTCTTATTCTTCAACTCAACAGTTTTATTCCACTTGAGAAAATACTTTATTGAAGATAACATCTTACACAGGCTGAGTTCATGAGTCCTCTAGGCTTCCCCAAATGCACAGTAACTAGAAATGCACTTCCTTACTTCAACAGAAAAACATTAAGATTAACCTATAAAATCCACACCAAACTCACCGCCTTATTCAATAAGGTAATTATGATAAAGAACAAGTAACAAAAATGGATGGGAGTAGGTTATTTCACCAAAAAACTTAGGGCAAAGATTTGGTTGGGAAAGGTTCAGAAGGACAAGAAAAGAAAATGAGAAACATGAAAGCAAAGAAGTGTTGGAATACTTCATTCCTTTTGAGCAGTTTTCTTGAAGCATCCATAATGGCATGATAAAGAATGCCAAGTTTAAATATTTTGATAGGTGAAATTTAGCCAACCAGAAAACCACAGGAGGAAGGTGGTGAGGAAACTATTCTCTGTGGATGTGAAGCTCTCTGTTCAGAGTTAATGTTCTTGAGCTCGCACTGTGTGTAGGCACTCACCAGCAGCAAGTGGCCTTGTCCCTCAAGTATTTTAGAACTAGAGAAATACTGGCATTTCACTTTCAAATTGTGGACCAACCTTGCCAACAATAAAAGAACTAATAGAAATTTCACAATTACGTGAAATAAGGGCTCTTTCCCTTCTAAACAACCTACATGAAAAATCATTACTTACTATGAAATAGGAAGCACTAAATTAAACAAAAAGTGCTTGTGTTAAGACTCATTTAAATGACTCTTCAAGAAGCTTTGAAACAAGATTGCTAGCCAAAAAGTCTTTGTTTAAAGGCTTAACAACTGTGTTTCAAGAACTGTTTTCTCAGGATAAGAACCATACTTTGGAGTGGATTCATACACACACTGGTGTTCAAACACCATCAAAACTCAGGTCCGAGTACCTGAAAAGATACCCAAACCACTGTCCTATTCCCTGATTTAAGGCTGTTGATTCCTTAATCTTTCAACTGTAAGTTATATCCCAAGAAAATCTAAGGAACTGGAATAAGTTCTAGCTTAGCATTTCTTATACTAAGTTTTAAAATTTGTATGGAATTTACTTGGCAAAGCCCTTAGGTTTTCTCAATTAATGTCTCATTTTGAGAAAGTGTCGCATGTATGGTTTCATTTCAATGCCAGTCGGCCACAAAATAAATAAGTAAATAAATACAAATTTCTTCTCCCCTGCCCTCCCTTTCCCCCTCCTCCTCCTTCTTCTTCAAACAAATAAAAATTTCTTCTCCTTCTCCTTAAAAAAAAATGAAATATACATTTAATGTTAAGTATGACAAGTATGCTTAAAACACTGCTGCCAAAAATTAAGAAACATAAGTTTTAAAAATTTCATCTAAAATGGGCTGGGGTTGTGGCTCTGTGGTAGAATGCTCGCCTAGCACGAGTGGGGAACTGGGTTTGATCTTCAGCACCACATAAAAATAAAATGGAGATATTGTGTCCACCTACAACTAAAGAACATTTAAAAAAAGATGCTAAGGGGCGGGGCTTGTGGCTCAGCGGTGGAGCGCTCGCGAAGCACGTGCGGGGCCCTGGGTTTGATCCTCAGCACCACATAAAAATAAATGAATTAAATAAAGGTATTATGTCAATCTACACTTAAAAAATAAATATTTTTTAAAAAGATGCTATTAAATATAAAGCTTTAAAAATTAATCTAAGTAATGGAATAAAGCTAAACTTGCTAGTAAACATGCTTGTGCTTTCTGTTGCTGCTGTTATTTTTTGCTGTTTAGGTTTTAATCGGAATACTGATAATTTAAGAGTTCTTTAAAATGAAGGCAAAGTATTTGACTATATTCTTAGGCTGAAGTCAAAGTATAAAAGGACTGTAGGTTCAACCCAAGAGAAGCACTGGGTCAGGAATGCAATCTCTATTAATTAGATATCCCAGCTGGGCAGTGGGTTTGCAGCTGTTAACTTGATCAATGACTTACCTAAATGTCATCTCTACTGATTCGCTTATAAATTACCAGCAAGTGAGACTAATGTACAGGTGCTAATTTATTTAAACTGTTCTCTACAGTTCTACATAGCTTTATAAACTGCATCTGGCACCTAATGTTAGCTGTCAGTTGTACTTAGACATGCCTGTCCTAACGACTCTGTTCATTAGAAGTGAGCACAAATTATGAAATATTGTGAAAAATGATACATCAAATGGAATGGGCACAGCAAATCAATTAGAGAAACTTCATACGGCATATTCACACTTAGGAGAATAAAACATTCTGGTTTCAGAATGAGGTCTATAATACCAATTAAAAAGTAATTGGTAGACTTCAGCAGCGTTATATATCAATTTGCTGGCTTTTTTCCCTGAAATTTTAATAGTAATGTAGAACTTAACTTTTAATTCCCAAATAGTCATTACTAAATGCAAGTGCAGATCTGTATTCATAGGATGTAATATAAGTGAAATGTCTCCAACTTAAAAGTTATAACTACTACATGCTTAATTCAAAAGGGAAAGTGTAAGTATCAGTGGCCCTCAACTTGTCTGTGTTTACAGCATGATTCTGAATAAAATAATTTTTGATACACATGAAAATTTAAGAGATTCATTAAACAAACTGTCAGTCAACTGTTACTCTGTGTCTGCTCTAGTGCAGCAGTGTGTTCCAATCTCCACAAAGTTCCATAGGCCCTGGCTGCACCTCACCTGACCATCTTTTTACGTGGGGATCAAGAAGGAAAACTGCTTCTGTCTTTCCTGTTCTGCACTCATGGACTTAGCTCTTTACAGATTCTTCTTTTTAACCACTTTCCACTGCTTAACAAAATCCATTCAGTTCAATGTTCCATCTGACAGATTCCTCTTAACAATGATGAATACTGTTATAGCCAAAAATATTTTTTACACACCGATCAATGTTTGGTAACCTGTGAAAGGTTTACAGAACAGGAATTGAGAACCATAGCATTAATTTGTCTATTTTCAATAGATTACCACACATTTAAAGTACTTTCAGCATGCCACCATCTTTACTACTAGTTGTTAGAGACTAACTGGCATTTTTCCTATTGACATCTTCTGAGAGAGGTTCAGTGGGTAAGACCAATAGCAATTTGCTTCTTTTCAGTATGATTTTAAAAGTTAGGCAGAAATGAAACTACTATTTTGAAATAAGAGAAAACCCATTCCTGCCAATGACTAATTTCCTTTTAATTATCTATCATACCAACTACAATTTTTCTTCACATAAATGTAACAAAAAGATTGAGCATTAACTATAGCAAAGTAATTCTGTAAACATTTCAGCAAACACACAGTACTGTAGCCTTAGTAATAATAAGTCTTCTAGATGATGTAACTTTAAGTACAACAGTGACACACAGAATTAATTTTGTACCAAAATTGTAACCACTATATTTCTTTTTGCTTTACCAATTCACAACTCTATGCTTTAGAATGCTTTATTAAATTAAGGAAACATTAGCATATAAGATTAACTGGGTATAATATTCACATACAAATTATTTGGTGAGGCCAGATTGCTATTCAAACTCAATCCTCTGAAATAAAGTTGTAAAACCTAGAAATCAAAGAGAAAGTCCAATGAGGAGCTAAAATAGCTGACATGAATTCACGGTTTTTACTTAGGAAGGATGTACAGGTCCTCAATGACAGCTAATGACTCTTAGTTTTAATTCACATATCTAACAAGTTTAGTTGTACTAGGAGGTTGGCAGGCAGGTGAGAGCAGCTAAAGGCAGACACACAGACACAAGACATCCTGACAGGAAAGAAGAGGACAGAAATCAGGAAGAGAGTACAGCCAGGTCATTTAGTACAGGGCAAACATGTACTCTGAGCCAGTCAGGGGTTAAAAACCACACTGAAAAGAAAACTCAGAAAGCGCTACAGAGTTAAATTACAGCCACCATAGTCTACCAAAAAAAGGTTAGGGACAGTACCAATTTATTTTGGAAAATATTATCCCAAAACTTAATCTTTCAAAGTGTGGAAAGAATATATTCTTAGGCTACAGAAAGATCTTATACAGCCTTGCTATCCTCAACAACTAAGAACAATGACAAAACCCACCTCATAACATTTTTATAAAGATTAAATGTGGCTCCTTGATAGCATATCTCTCTCTCTCTCTCTCTCTCTCTCTCTCTCTCTCTCACACACACACACACACACACACGCACACAAACACACACACACAGAGAAAGTTTTCGGTATATAGTGGTAAATCTCATTACAAATAATAATTAAAAATAATTTCCTCTTGTCTGGAAAACTCACTTGGTGAAATATCTAATTTCCGGATCATACTGAATAAGAGAAAAATGATAGTACCTATTTTTAATTTATATATTAAAAGTCAAACATTAATATACTATGTATACAACGAGATATAAAAATTATGCTCTATATATGTAGTAAGAGTTGTAATGCATCTGCTGCCATAAATAAATAAAAAAATTTACATAAAAAAGTCAAACATTATATGAAATCACTGTAACTTCTAAACATGTAACAGTAATTGCAATGGGAGCTTAAAATGTTTAAAATTAGTTATCATAAATAACTAAGCATTTTTAACATGAAAATACTAAATAAGATCCATCAGTTATATTTTCTCTCTTTCAGCTTACATATATAGTCAAGCTCTTTTTACAAAAATAATTCCAAAAACATAAATAAAAACCACAATGGGCAGATAATTAAAATGCTCTGGCAAGAGTTGGTTGTCACTGTCTACTTTTATATCTACTCAGATGCTACAGGGAATCTGCTAAAATTAATAAAATGCCAAAAAAGTTAACTGATATAAAAAGTGAGACTCAGTAAAGCCAATCAATCACTTGCAGCAAAGTCTAGTGCAGCAGAATGGTAACCCAGTGTCAATGAAAATGGCGAACACTCACTTCCATATGAGCGTCCAGATACCAAAGGAGGTGAGACACAGTATCAACCTAACCTTTAAATCAACCATGATAAATCAATACACTCAACAGTATTTCAGATAATTCTCCCAACATTCAGTCTCAGGTAGCATGTGACAAAGACAATTAGAGAAAACAGTGAATGATTCCAGTTATGGTAGATTGTATTTGTTAATACTGATAGTAATGTTGTTAATACTGATAGTAATGAAAACAATAACACATTGCATTAATCTCATGCTCCTTGGTTTTATTTCGAGGCAGGCAATCAGGTATTATTTCAGAGATTAGAAAATCAAGTGACAGAAAGCTGTGACTTGCTCAACGTTACAGAGCTAGTTAGTGACGCAGAATCATCTATTCCTAGGTACTACAGCTTTCAACACCATCACTTCAGCTACAATAAATTTATCAAAACAAAGCAAAATAAACCAAAAAAATAGAAAAAAATTTAATAACAAAGTTTTACAACTTCTGCATTCAATATTCTGCATAAAAAATTCAATTTCATTTTAGAAGAGATACATATTCTAAAGGAGCACCAGGTTTTTTTGTATTAATTCATTACTTAGTCAGCTAAAACTATGAGAAAATTTTATTGAACAATGACAAAATGATATCAAGTATCTTCATCAAATTATTCTGTATTTTAAAAATACAGAATAATTGTCACCACTCACATTTATCTAGTGATGTTAAGTATCTCTTCTTTGGAGGACAATTTCGTATTTTGAGGACCAGAACTAAATATATTATCAAAAATTTGTTTCTACTTGATTGAATGATCATGTACTCACATGATCCTTTTAGATTTCTCTATATAACATTAAAAGGATTCTCTAGATGAAGTCACCAACGTATGGTGAAAAATATTCAAGATATTTTAATATATGAAGTGATTTGTTCTAAATCTTAAATATTTTTGCCTAAATACATTTCATAAGTGGTTTTGGCCCTTGTTATTTTGGCAATTAGATAAGCAGTATGAAAAAAGGTGGTTTCTAAAATATATAAAATAACTAATGATTTAATCTAAACAAAATGGCACTTAATTTACCTAGGTGACAAGTAAAGTAACCCTAGACTTGTAACTAAGGTGACTGAACAAAATTATAGGCCATGTCTACTCTGTATAAACTAAGCCCCTGTAAAAATAATTTTAACATCCCAAAATAATATTCTGAGTAAACAGCCAAGCCATGAACTTGCCACTCCAAACAACGCAATTCATTTAAATATTTACAGTGTGAAAAGGTTTGTTCTTTCAGATAGAATTACAAAACCACTGACTGATTCTTTTCTCAGTAAGCTAAATACACCTGATGTAAATCCAAAAAGATAGTTGAAAGCTGCTCAAAAACACTTCAGTGGTAAACTCAGCTGGAAGTGCAAAATGTTACTCAAGGACACAGAGGCCACAAGGAGACAGCAATGCCATTTTAAAAACCAAACAGTAAAAAAGTAAAAAACAAAAACAAAATTACCTACAAAGATAAGCCTGGGCCCAGATGGCTTTCACCAGTGAATTGAACCAAATATTTATAAAATAATTAATGTCCATTCTTTATAATCTCTTCCAAATATAGAAAAGAGTATTTCCCAACTTATGCTATGAGGCCAATATTACTGATATCAAATCAGACAAAGACATTCTAAGAAAACTATAGACTAGTATTGATTAGATGCAAAAATCCTTAACAAAATGCTAGCAAACCAAATCTAGAAATATATAAAAAGTACTATGTAAACTGACCAAAGGAAATTTATCTCATAAACACAAGGTTGGTTTAACATTCAAAAATTAAATGTGATACACCACACCAATAGAATAAAGGATAAAAATCATGATTTTAAAAAAGCAGAAAAGATATTTGACAACATTTAACACTCCTTGATGATAAAACACTCAACCACCACCACCAGAAAAAAAGTTCAACAAACTAGGTATGAAAAGGAACTTCCTGAATCTGATACATTCACCCACACAAAATCCTATGGCCACCATCATCACATTTAACTGTGAATGAATATGGATGCTTTTGCTCGAGAGCAGAACAAATTGAGAATGTCTGTTCTAGCTATCTCTGTTTAATACTTTTGGAGGTTCTAGCCAGGGATATTAGGTGAGGAAAAAGAGTGAAAGAAAAGGGATCCAGATGGAAAGAAAGAAGAAAAACTGAACTATTTGCCAGTGACAATATGTTGTATGTGGAAATCTTAGAAAATCCATTTAAAAACTCTGGGAATTAATGAATGAATTCAGCAAGGTTCTCAATTCATGAGTGATAAACAAAATCACACAAAATATATACAAAAATCAACTGTACACACTTTCAATGGAGAATCCAGATTAGAAAATCAATTCTATTTTATAGTAGGATTTTTTTAAAAAAAGAAACTAAAACTTAGGAATTAATTTAACAAAAGAAGTATCAAACCATGAAAACTACAAAGCATCACTGAGAGAAATTAAAGATATAAATGAAAACAGAAGAGCATCCCATGCTCATAGATTAGAACTTAGCATGAAGATGGCATCACTCACAAAAGTGATCTACAGATTTACCAGAGTCCCTATTAAAGTTCTACCTGGCTCTTTGCGGAAATTAATAAGCCAACCTTAAAACTGCATACAGAAATTCAAGAGGCACAGAACAGTCAGAATTATGTTGGGGGAAAAAAAAAAAAGAAACAAATAGGAGTATGTATACTTCACAATTTCAAAACTTACTACCAAGCTAAGGTAATCAAAACAGAGTAGTTACTGGCATAAGGATAAATAGATCAAAGGGAAAAAACTATAAGTCCAGAAATAAATCGTAATATTTACGGTCAATTGGGTTTTGATAAGGGTGACTGTTATGGTTTGAACTGACCTATCCTCTGAAAGTTCATGTGTGAGATGATGAAAGAATATTCAGAGGTGAAATGATTAGATTATGAGAGCTGTAACCTAATTAGTGGATCAATCCATTTGGCGAATTAATAATTTGAAAGAACTACCCTGTACTAGGTGATAACTACAGGCAGGCAGGGTGTGGCTGGAAGAAGTAGGTCACTGGGGTTTATATTTTGTCCCTGGCATCTGCTCTTTCTCTTTACTTCTTGGCACCATAAACTGAGCAGCCTTCCTCCACCACCCACTTTGCCATGCTGTTCTGCATCAACAGGCTGAGAGCCATGGAGTTGGCTGACCATGAATTCAATCTCTGAAACTGTGAGCCCCAAATAAACTTTTCCTTTAAGATGTTCTTGTCAGCTATTTTGTTCACAGAAACAAAACGCTGACACACAGAGATAAAAGAATTCCATGGGGGGAACAAGTCTTTTCAACGAACGATTCTGGGACAACTGAATATCCACATGTAAAAAAATAAAGTTGGACCCCTACCTCACACTATATACAAAAATTACTTCAAAATGGATCAAAACCTAAATGCAATAACTAAAACTGTAAAACTCTTAGAAGAACCCAAGGGCAAATCTTCATGACCTTGGATTAGCAATAGTTTCTTAGGTATATACTCAAGAGAACTAAAAACATGCCTACCTAAAAACTTGATATTCATAGCACTCATGTTCATAGCAACATTATTCACAACAAGCCAAAACAGAAACAATCCATATGCCCATCAATTGATGACTGAATTTTTAATAAAAAATTACTCGGGAACAACTTTTCTTTTTTAAAATTTTCTGACATAAAAATTGAATATGTAGCCAGGTATGGTAGAGTATGTCCATAATCCCAGTGACTCAGGAGACTGAGACAGGTGGAATCTAAAATACAGTAAGTTATATTTGTTCAAATATTTCAATTGTAAAACTTTTTAAAAAATAGTGTATGATATTTATTATTTATTTCCTACTCTATTAAAATGGAATTTTTAAGTGAATTTTTAAAAAAAAGAAAATTAACTCAGGAACAAAAAGTAATAAATACTGATATAAACTACAACATGGATAAATATTAAAAACATGTTTTGTGAAAGAGGCCAGTCACAGAAGACCACATATGGATGGATTCTATTTATATGAAATAGCCAGAATAGGCAAATCTATACAGACAAAATGTAGAAAGTATAGCGGCCTAGAGTTGGGAGATGGGAAGAAGTACAGCACACTAAAGAGTAGGAAGTTTCATTTTGGGATAATGAAAATATTCAGAAGTTTGATTACGGTCATGGCTGTATAACTCTGTGACTAAACTAAACACCAGTGAATCGTACACCTTAAATGATACATGAATTATGTCTTAACCCAGCAGCTACCACCCAAAAAAGGAAACAGCAAAAAGGTTATCTCAGGACAAATAACTAGGGAAGCAGAGATTACGTTCCTACTTAGAAAAAAACTGCAATATATCAATTTGTGCCAAATTGCTCACTAATCTATCTTTTAAAAGGGGACATGGTATAAAATGGGGAAAAATAAAATCTTATTTTTGACCTTTTCTTCAGTTCTTAAAAACTCATACTCTTTGACTATACAGATACCTAATTTTTGTGTTTTTTTTCTTCCAATTCTCTTGAAAATCATAAATTTTTGAGTATACAGATATCTTAGCTAAAAATTATGGATATTTTTCAGGTGACCATGATCTATGAAATGAGGCAGATATGAAAAAAGAACTTTAAAGTTAAAGTTTAAGATCTTACAGTTTCTCCATTTTTGCATACGTATTTACACAGAATGCTAAGTCTTTCTGTGCCTCAGGTTCCTTTTTTTAAAAATGCAGCAAGCAACCATACTTAACTACCATGCTACCTAGGATAAAATTAAAGTGTATTAAAAATAATTTTATTAATACAGTCCAGATTATCATAAGATTAATAAAGAGGACAGCAGTTACAAGGTCTACAACTTGAATCACTAAGACCTAAAAGGGCAATAGAAAGTTTTTAAGACAAAAATGTTGATCTGAGACATTAAAAATATACTTCAGAACCATTTACAAACAAGAAATGTATACTTAAAAATGGGAATTAAACTAATTCATTAAAAATGATAATTATGTCTGTGTACTCTCCATTTGTGGATTCAATAACCACAGATTGAAAATATTTGAAAAAAGAGAAACTGCACCTATACTAAACATATGCAGACTTTTTCTTGTCATTCTTCCTTAAATAATGCAGTATGCCAATTACTTACATAGCATTTATATTGTACTAGATATTATAAGTAATCTAGAGATGATTTAAAATATACTGGAAAATATATGCAGGTCTTATGAAAATATTACACCATTTTATATGACAGTTGATCATCCATAGACTTTGGTATCCATGGATATCCTGGAGCTAAGCCCCCAGGATAACAAAGGACAACTATATACAATCATGTCACCTAATACTGTTTCAATCGTGATGGTCACATAAGATTACATGGGCTAGTGACATAGTTATCCTCTTAGTATAAATACATTCTATGATGTTCACAAAACCACTTAAGGAAGCATTTCTCAAAACATACCCTGGTCATTCAGCAAAGCATTACTATATTTAAAAAGCATATAAAAATGTGATATCTATATGAAGATGTCATTTTCAGTTAAATACAAAACATTAGGAGATGTCAGATGTTACTTTTTAAAAATCAGCACAAGCTTACGGTTGTTAAATTTAAATTCCTCAGCTAGTTACTCTGGAATTTCTAACACAAAAGTATTATTAACTGTTATTACTTTTATCAGGAATATAGTAATTCAAGAGCACAGAAGGAACTGAATTCTGACCTTAATTGTCAAAACACTTGCAACATGCTTTCATTACTATCTACTTTATCATTTTTGTCAGAAAGCAGAGCCTAAGAGTACCATTTGAAAACAGGACAAATGTTTTCAAATGGTATATAAGCATCCATAGAAGTCCAGGTCCTCTGACCTTGAATCAGGAAAAGTATCCATTTCTGGTTAAAATCTAAAATTCACCATACTTTGTGATGCTTCAAGTACAAAGTGGCATCTCTCTTTGATATCATGGTTCCAACTTGCAATGTACAGTGATATTTTTCCATACTCTGACAGTTTGATTAAAATTTACAGAGAGCTAAGGGGCTCATGCTGAAGAAAAGTGCTATAAATGTCTAAAACTCTACAGCAATTACTTTTCCAACTGAGTTAACTGTACTTACGTCAATATCCTCTTGGGTAAAAGTTTCTGGATCTTCTCCCATCATGTTGGCCAAGTGTCTCTTTCCTATGTTGAACTCTTCAATCTGCTTTTTAATAAAATCCTCTGTGTATGTTTCACGTCTTGAGGCTGGAACACTTTTCTTTGTCGTTACAACTGTGGTATGTATTAACCTTAATATCTAATAGAAAATGTAAATGGAAAGAAAAAATATTTTAAATTAAACTGATCCAACAGGTCAGCATCTCTAAATAAAAGAGGATATCTAAACAGTTGACTTTTTTAAAACTATCATACTCAGCTGGCAAGGAGTCCAGAAACAAGTAAAAGGGCTCCTTAAGAAAGGAGGACTGGGGAATACAGCTCTGGAATACAGAGCTACAGCATTTGCCTCACATGCAGGAGGCCCCAGGTTCAATCCCCAATATGACAAAGCAAGCAACCAAGTAAGATGTTAAAAACCGATCTTGCTCAAAAGCTTATCTGTGAAGCAGATTAAACTACTAGCATTTCAGAATATTTAAAATACTTGAGTGGGTATGCTACATATCCTTATTTACCATAAACATCCATCCTTCCCATAGCTTTCCCCTTCCTCTGAGAATACTAAAGTCAGATTACTCTACAGCAGTAATATCACTACAGTTATAACAGGAAATATAAGAAAAAATACAGGAAAAATATTATGATATCCAATTAATGGTAAACTTATGTTTTTAAATGCTTCAAAAGAGTTTTTTTTTTTAAAAAAAAAAAAAAAAGGATTTTTCTATTCTTTCATGGGTCAGAAAGAGAGATTTCAAATTGCACAAAACTTTATTTTCCCTCTGGAGAGCACAGAGGAATTCTCCCTTTTCAATATGTAATTAATCAAGAATTATAATTTTTACAGTGCTATATAAAGATACACTGTTATTATCAATGAATAAAAACAAGACCACAACTTGCTTGTGTATATGGTGGCTTCCTATATCCATGGCATGGTTTTGCTTTCCTTGATTTGTTACCCTAGCAGTTGAAAGACAATACAGTACAAAAAGATATTTTGAGACCACACTGATATTATATTTATACTTTTATTATAGTATATTGTTATAATTATTATAATTATTCTATTTTATTATTTATTATCGCTAATTGCTTACTGTACCTAATTTATTAATTAAACTTTCTCTCAAATATACATGTTATAGGAAAAAACAGTACAGATTTCAGTACTATCTGTGGTCTCAGTAATCCACTGGGGATCTGCAATGCATCCCCTGTGGATAAGGGGGGCTCCTATAGTTAGCCTACTCTTTTACAAACAGGACTTGTTTTTATACCTCTGATCCCCACGGCCATCAACTCCTTACTTTAGTAGTTTAATCATCTCATGTATTTACTGGAGTACAGGGGTTTTCTGGTATTTGTTTTTGTTATGATTCCATGTCTTCTGTGAGCATGAGGATGCTGCTTCTCATATTCACAGCTAAGAGAAAATGCTTTGTTGACCCAAGAATCTGTCAAAGATATAAACTGGGTCCAAAAAAATAACAGCCATACACTAGAGGTAATTCTCCCAAATGTTTCATTGACAAACTATGATTATGCTGCTGGTTTTATAAATAATATGACAAAATATTTTTGCCCAAGGCTAAAACAATCCACTCATAAAACAAGTGAACCCACAATTCAAACAAATTCCTTAAGACACTGTTTTAGGTTACTATCACAATCCCCAGCCATCACCACCCATAGACCTTGGGAGAAATGAGCCTCCCAGTGAACATGGCTCTGTCACTGAAGTAAAGAATTGTAGAAGAACAGCAAGATCAGGAGGAAAGTGATGAGTTCAATTTTAGGAATGTTGTTTGAGTTATCTGGTGGACATCCCAAAGGGCAGATGGCTCTGAGGATGGGCACATGGGAAAGATCTGAGATCCAGGTACAGGTATGTGAAAACCCGAATGAGACATGAAGCAGACACCATTAGCGGTGGGAAGATGGCAGGCATTGGTATTAGAATGAGAACTGTCTCTTCTATTACATGAACAAAATCATTTACATATGAGGGAAGGAATCAGAAAAGTAAAGTTACTTGTCTTATGTGGCCACTATTTTCTTTGAGAAGTAGGAGATGAGATGGTCCACTGAGAGCAAAAGGTGATAGATTTAATGGACTGAATATTTCATATTCAAAGAGCAATGATACAGTGGTTTAAAGTGTAGCAAGAAAAAGGAATCTAGAACCATACAATATTTTGTCAGTTATCTTTTCCTTTCCTGTAGATTTTCTCTGTATGTCTCAATGGTACATTCAATACACTATTCAGTTCCGAGAGTTACATCTTAGGGCAGATTGTACAGTTAAGCATTATGAAGTTTTTCCACTCCCATGAAATCATTTTTACCTTGAATTAAATTCTATTGTATCATAAAACTGCAATCCTTTCAACTACCTACTTATATGTCCCTGAGATAACATTGCCCATGCTTTCCATTTAAATTTTAGGTCATTTTAGGTTCTGTTTGATACAGTCTGAATCTTTAATAGATGAAAATATGTGGGTTTAGCTATTCTGTCATCAGTCATCTTACCTTTATATTTTTCATACTTTTCCCCTATTTTCTTTCTTTCACTATATGGAAGGATCTGGGTTTGCCTTTTGTTTTTAATCTATCTTTTATCTAGCAATCTGAATAAGATACAGCCTGCTCTGTTTTGCTAGTGTATCTCTGAGTAAAACATTTAAAGGTACTTTTACTCTCAACTCTGGAAAGAAAACAATATCACTGAATTCTCACCAAATTACTCTCCACCCATGGCAATGATCCACTGTTGTGTTCTCCATTCATATCAGTTTCTCTCTGATTTATTGTCCCTTGATTCTGCACTTGGGACAGTGGAATTCTTACTCCTTTCTGCAGTGTCAATTCTGCTTACAGCAGCCACTGTGAACTTTTGTTTTTTGTATCACTATCTTCAAAACTCAAGCCTCAAGATTTTCTTTTAATCATATCTTCTTGTCTTTTCTGCAGCAGTCCAGCTGCAGCAAAATAACCTGGGGGGTGACGAGCAACTTGTGTACCTTGATACCACCTGACTTGTTTACAGACTCTAACACTTTTCCCTTCTAAAATCCTTTTAATGGTATCTTTCACAGTGAGCTGTGAAAGATACCATTAAAAGGGCAATGTTATCTCAGGGACATATAAAACACAGTGGTAAAACACAGTTGTTAGAGGATATATTCCAAGACTTCAAAGTGCAAGCCTGAAATCATGGGTAGAACAGATCCCCATATACACTTTATTTCATGTATTTACATACTTTTGATAAAGTTTAATTTATAAATTAGGCACAGTAAGAGATTACAACAACTAATAACAAAATAGAACAATTATAAAACCATATGCTGTAATAAAAGATAAGTGAACACGGTCTCTCTTGAGAGAGTTAAGACAAATATTTGGACTACAGTTGAACATGGACAAAGGCAACTAGAGAAAAAACAAAACTGTGGATGGGGGTTGGAGAGTACTGTAATTCTTCTATTTATGCCTTTGTATTTTCTTTCTCTATTTCTCCATTTTCTCTTCTTTGGTTCCTACATTTTAGCATCTTCTCAAGCAAAACAGATGATCACTGACTTGAAGATTTGTTTCTTCACTTGATTTAAAAGTTTACATCTATCTCTGTTCTCTGGAGTTTGTAACACTACATGGTAGCTTCTCTACTTTTAACATAAGTAAGGTGCAAATGTATTCATAAGGATTTTTATCATTCATTTAGAAAGGGCTTTAAAATTGACCTAACTTACTATTTTTCATAAAAGCTCTTTAGGATCTTTTTCAAAGAGATACACACTGCTTAAGAATATGACATCCTAATGATGGTGGAATGTGATGGACATTATTAACCAAAGTACATGTATGAAAACACAAATTTGTGTGAATATACTTTGTATACAACCAGAGATATGAAAAATTGTGCTTTATACATATAATAAGAATTGTAATGCATTCTGCTGTCATATATAAATAAAAAAATTAATTAAAAAGAATATGATATCCTGGAAATTTATAATATTTTTTAAATTTACAAAATTATCACAGCATTAGTACCAGGCTACTGAATATATTTATTAAATGTTCTGAATTATTCCAGCAAGGAAGTCATACAAAATATTTACATTTAAAGGAGTTCATTATTCATTGGTACAATCCATTAAATAAGAAACATAGAGTGTGAAGAAACAAGATGTTTAGCCAAACACACCAAGAATTCCTGGAGAAAATTTGCTTTCCAACTGTTAAGAATAATTCCCAACAAAATTTTCTATATTCCATTTCCAGCTAAAAAGCTATGATAAGAGAATTTTCATCAGACTTTTGTTGGTGGAATAGTACAGATACGACCTGACAGATTTGTTTCTTTTTAAAGATAATCAGTGGGTCAGACAACTATAATTTCAATAAAGCAGGCTGCCAAAGATGCAGACACATCTTGACAGCAGTGATGTCCCAAATTTGGCCAGATGCCAGCTTAACACTACTTTAATGGTATTACAGCAGTATTAAGGAGTTTCCTTTTGGTATAATTGGATAAAATGGAACAAAGAAGAATGTGCTGCTAATTTGAATAGAAAAGCAAAAAAAAAAAAAACCCAAAAAGCAACAAACTTTGAAGAAATTTTAAAAAGGTAAAGCCTAAAGTCAGATAAGGGAAAATGTGAATAGGAAGACTCTATGGTCTCCAAGAGAGTGTTACAAGTTACTTGTATAAATTAGGTCCCTCGATGAAAGCAAATGAAACAGACTTTGGTTTACCTAAGCGAAAGGGACTTTTCTTAAAAGGCTATTTAGGAGCCCACAGAACAATGCTTGAAAACAGGCACGGCCTATGGAATCTCTCTGGCAGCCACAAAGCAGGAATTCCAGTGATCTTTACCACAAGTTCTCTTTAGTACAATGTGGCTATTAAGATAAAATGAGAGTCAAACTATCTTGTTTCTATACCCAAGATCTCAAGAGAGGGAGTATCTAATGCGACTACCTTGGGTTAGACGCCTCAGATTGTAGTTCTTCTGGATTACATTTAATGGGAAAGATCT
Source organism: Marmota flaviventris (assembly GCF_047511675.1). NCBI lineage: Eukaryota > Metazoa > Chordata > Mammalia > Rodentia > Sciuridae > Marmota > Marmota flaviventris. The sequence goes on from NC_092511.1 coordinate 90,906,292, forward strand.
CATTTTTCCTGAGGAAACTAAGGTGCTATTATGAAGGGGAAATGGATGCTAAGTTAAACAAACTAGGAAATCCACTACATTGCTGAAAAAAATTCACCATTTATATTCATTCCCAAACTACTGTAAATTAAGTGACTTAACATACTTACCGATTAAATAACATAAGCGGACTCTGAATAATGATTAAAACAATTTAACCATAAAAAGTTCTTATTGGGACAATCAGGAAAATTTGAACATGGAATGGATAAGGGATGACATTAAGAAATTACCACTTGGGCTGGGGATGTGGCTCAAGCAGTAGCATGCTTGCCTGGCATGCGTGAGGCCCGGGTTCAATCCTCAGCACCACATACAAACAAAGATGTTGTATCTGCCGATAACTAAAAAATAAATATTAAAATTCTCTCTCTCTTTAAAAAAAAAAAAAAGAAATTACCACTCGTTATGTTAAGATAGTAGTAGCATGGAAGTTATGTTTTTAAAAATCTTTATCCAGTAGAGATGAATATTCAAGTACAAGTAAAATAACACAATGTTTGACATTTACATAAGTGCCTCCAGGAGGTAGCGTTGGGGAAAAATGCACACAGAGGTGAAATAAGACTGGGAAAATCTTAATAATTTAGAAATTCACAGTCAGATACATGGGCTCATTATATTTTGTATATGCTTGAAATTTTTCATAATGAAACTGTAAAAAATAAACTATTTTATAAGTTCACTTAACAAATTTGAGCAACTACCAAGGGCCAGGCTCTGTGCTACATTTTAAGAGAAATAACCTTAGGGCAGAACTGAGTGATGTTAAAATAGGACTACTGCCAGAAGAAAACTTAAAACATAATAAAGATGTCTCAACCCTACTTGAAAAAAAAGAGTAATATAGCAAGTATTTACATATATACACACATATGCCCATACATAAGAAATATTCACATTTGTTTTTTGAGAAAGGGTCTCATTATGTTTCCCAGGCTGGCCTTGAACTCTTGGGCTCAAGTGACCTACCTCAGCTTCTCAAGTGCGGGGACTACAGGTTCACTACTGCATCCAGGCCAGGTATTTAAGAAACAATGAATATCTTTGAGCTACTTTTAGACACTGTACTAGGAACTGTAGTGGTGATACATGGGTATTATATTTTTATTTTCAAGAGTTTTACAAAACTACTTCAGGGTAAAACTGCAAATACATAAGACACTCAGACATCAACAAAAGAGGTATATGTGGGTCTTCTGCTGTCATGGGCAACTTTCAAGACAGCTCTCCATGATTCTGCTGATGTTGATTCTGCTGACGTTGATGTCTTGTGTACTGGCCTTCTCCCTCAAGTGCAGGGTAGACCTCCTACATTGATTCAGACGAGTGGAATCAATTAAGAACATGGATGTCACTTCTGAGGTTAGGTTAGAAAAAGACAGTTTCCCCTTGCTCACCTCTCTTGACCAACCTGATAGAGCCAAATGTGGCAAGCTGTCCTACAGAGACCATGTGGCAAGAATTGGGGGAGAACTCTAGCCAACAGCCGGCAAAGAACCAGGACCAAACTTTGCAGGAATTCAAATCCTGATAATGACTACAGTAAGAACTCAAAAGTGGATTCTCCCTCAGTGGAGACTTGAGATGACTGTAGCTACAGCAAACCAATGACTTCAGTCTTATGAGAGACCCTTGACACAAAGAGTAAGTAAGGTAGACTTGGAGCTCTGCATGCCCAGAAACCGTGGGATGACAAATGTCTGTTGTTTTAAGCTTCTAAATAATTACTTCATCATCTTAATTACAATAATGAAGCACAATAAAAGGAAGTTTACTTATCTTGTTTTACAAGGGAAAGAGAAATGGAGATGATAATAACATATGTTATCAAGTTTTCTTTAAATAAGAAATTTATAAATTGCTACCTAAGGAAAATTTTAGGGTCGAGGTATTTTAATAATTAAAGCAATGAGGACCACATAAAATTCTATCATTATGAAGACAAGATGGGATCCCAAAATCAGCAACTTATCCCACCCAAGGGGTTTTCTTTTCCATTGCTAATAAACTAGGATCAAATATATATAGATTTTTTTTTCAACAATTATTGGGGGGGAGGTCATAAGTAATTTACAGAGTTGCATTTTATACAACTGCATTTGATAAAAATGAAAGTCAATTTTAAAATTTGTTTTTCAAAACACTTTTTAGACATTTATCAAAAAAAAGTTACTAAGCCTTTATTGTAGACCAAAGGGCTACTGTGATAATTACAGAATGTAATAACTTCCAGAATCCATCAAAGATTTAAAAAAAAAAAGAATATACTTCAGACAAAAGGCAGAAATATGTTTATAGTATTTACAGTAAAATCAAAATATACAAAAGCTAAGCCATCAAATATCACTGATCATTCTTCTCTGGCAGACAATTCAAATCAATAAGTGCATATTGGCTTGGTTAAAAACTGAAAGTTTAAGCATTAAGCAAGTGTACAGAAAATAAAAATTAAGAGAAAAACCCTACTAATATCCTAGCAATAATTTCAAAACAGCAATTTGTTACTGTTTTTTCTTATTTACAAAAATCATAAATATATAGAAAGTTAAATTAGCACTACTGTTATTACAGTCACAGAGGATTTAAGAATTCATGGGTAATCTTTGTAGAACATCATGAAACAGAACTGTCCACTGCTTATAATAATGCCAGAGCTATTTTCATTTGTCACAGGTTAAAAAAAAAAATTCAAGTACTTTAGCATAGCAAAGCAGATCACCTCTGTCCCCTGCCCAACTTTCTAATCCTTTTGTTACCATTGAAACCAAGAGAAAGCCTGCATAAAACTCTCTAGCTTCACTTGCTTTTATTACCAATTTAGAGGTCACACTGCTAAGCAATATATTCCCATTAGCTCTCTATAGATAACTGACCAGGCTCACAATGGCAACAGTTACCTAAGTTGTTTTTCAAAACTTGGATGCAGCTCCAATGGTTTGAAACCACTCATCCTTCCCTTGGACCTATACAAGTACCTAAGAGGTCAACTTTTGACATTAGAGGGCCAAAACTCTACCCTCAGAGCATTCCAACTCCGCCATTTTTTGAACATGTATCCTATGAAGAGCCATGAACTTGATTAAGCATACACAGACCACTGATTATTTCACTATACCCTACCTCTAATAAGTTTTCCCCAAACCTCAGACCACTCTCTTCTTTATCTTCCTATCCTAGGGAGATGCTTCACTTCCTTGGCTGCCCGGTGAATCACCTCTCTTTTGCAAAACTCTTCCTGCAATGATTAGGTATATTGCATGGCCTGGTTCAGTAACCAAAACTAAGCTATAACCAAATATTAGTTATTGCCAGAATCCACTATTATTCTACACATCTCTATACCTTTATGCATCTATTTACATTTCTAGAGCAGAATACCTCCATTTTTTCATTATTAATAGCTGCAAATGGCTCCACTTTGCTATCACCTAATAGCTGCAAATGTCTCCACTTTGCTATCACCACTTGCTCTGGGATGCTGCCCATACAGTCTCTATCCTTTACAGCTCTTGTCTGCATTAGGCACTGCACTTCTGTGCTCTTCTGTATTGATCTCTGTCAATCTCACATTACATTCACAGACATATTATCTGAAAAGTTTGACCATTCACAAAATTAACTTAACTTGACCCAAAATTTGGGAGACTCAGATTATTTGCTATTGTACTAAGGTATCACATGAAACACATTCTACTAGATTGGTGAGCAAGATGAAGTCAGCCAGTGAGGGTCACAACTAAGAACCCAGGAGTTGCAGTTTAACAAAACTTTTCTTTTTTTCTTGCTGTATGAATGTTTCTCAAACTTTTTGACTGTGACGTAGTTATGTAAATATTTATAATCAACCACCTAGTACACACTAATGCCTATATACAAAATGCAAAAATATTTAACTGTATAAGATGCACTTTAATTATAAATTATTCTATTTTCTCTACTCCTTTCAAGTTGTCTGAACTTCTGGGATTTCATAATTAACAGGTTATGGCCCAAATTCTGGGAAAAGAAAGTGGGAGAGCATTAAGTATTTTAGTCACTCATGAAGAGAGTAAAACTAAAAATTTTATTAACATAGCTATTAATATTTAACATGGCAATAGGTGCTTCTTAATATGAATATTAAAAATATTAATATTTAAGACAGATGAACTCAATAACAGAAAAAAAATAGCTTTAAAAATGGCTTTAACTATATACATGGAATCATTAAGGATCTAAAGAGGTCAGTTAAGTTTTTCAGTTATATCTGAGCTGTAACCCATATGGTAAAACATATGCTGTGGTAGTGTTCAGGAATTCTGAGATACAGCCTTCTCAGAGCCATTCCTTGAAAGTGCTAAGATTGCTACTTTCAGGTTATTACTGGATTATATATTGGTTACCTCAGGTGATGGGATCAGTAAATATCTGCCATGGGGGTGGGGGGAGTTATGTTTCAAGAGTGATCAGGGAGATCAAAATTAGGAGAAATCAGTCTTCACCCATCTCATTCCACTCACTCAATCAATTGATCTTGACGTAGGTAGAAAAGAGACATTCTCATAATGATAAAATGTGAACTACTATAGCCTTTTTGTACATCTATATGGAAAAATCCATTAGAATTTAAGATGTATGCATCCTTCGTATAATAACCTCACAAGTGGAAATCTCTACCACAGAAATAAAAGTATCAGAACCTAAAGACCAGACCAGGATATTTACTGCAAACCTGTGGGAACAAAGTGAAACAGCCAATGCCCACCAATTGTTACATTAACTTTAATACATTCATATCAGAATATAATTCAGCAATTAAAAATGCTTTACAGATGTAAGTGACCTAATGGAATTTCTACCACGTGTTAGAAAAGCAAAAAAGTGGAATGTGATCTGATATACATATTAATACATGATTTTAAAAACATGAGAAAATACATAGAAGGAGACTGTTTTCAGTTGTGGGGAAGGTAAAGAAAGTTAGTTCCCATCTCCTACATACACATTGTCAAAAACAAATATTCTGTATGCTAGGATCCCTTTCATACATATTTACGTACAAACAGGAAAGACAGACTCAAGACATGCATGAAAAATTTAAATTTCCAGCATATTTTCCAATATAATTTTTTTTAAAGTTTGATGGATAAATGAATGGACTGATTTATTTAAGCTAGAATACAAAGAATATACAAAAAAGTATTCTTTTTTTTCAAAATAGATTTTGGGACAAAGTATTTGGCTTTTCTGCAATATTTGGTACTTTCTCTCTTTCAAACATTCTCTTGCTTTCCATGACACCACACTGATTTACTCCTACTTATTTGAAATCTCCTGGGGCCAATTCCTGATTTGTTTGTCCTTTAGGCTACTATCTGTCCCTCTACAATGTAACAAGGGACTTCTAAGTCAGTTCTCCTGGGTTATAGACAGGCATATCTATAGGCCTTGTGAAAATCTCCAGTTGGAAATGCCACAGATACCTAAAACACGATTATATCCAAAAATAAATTCGTTTCTTTCCTTTTAAATCTGGTTCCTTCTCCTGGGACGCTGTCAGTGAACTGGCATAGTCAGCGAACCAGCTAGCTAGCATGACAGTTCCCCACCACTCTCGGAATTAAGTGAATGTACAAATTCTGGCCTCTGTCTCTCCAAAGACAAGGTGTGGGGAAATTTGAGAAATCAAACTGCAGTTGCAAGACACTTTTAAAAAGTTGCTGTTCTCTCCACAGTGTGAATTTCTCCATTTAATCTCCCAGGCCACTGCAAGAGTCCAGTTTCCATTCTCTTGTGGTGGGGCCCTCCTCCCCTCTGGACCCAACAGCACACCTAAACACAGAACACGGAACCTCGGCTCTTCAGCAAGTCAAGGAGGGGTCGCTCCCGCTCCGTCTGAAGGTAACTTTGCTTTACTGCATTCCCAAATACCCCAAGCAACCTCCAGAGGGACCGCTACAAGCCGATACCCACCTCCCCAGTCCTAAACTCAGGCTCCACTAAATATCTAAGACCCTAAAGTCCCCACTTGGGGACACGAGAGACGCCGCGGGTGGCAGCGCCGGTTGCACATCCTCACATGACCACCTTCTCCAGTTCTCCCAGGCCTTACCTGGGATCCGGCACCTGTCTGTAAACCGGCCGCCGCGGTTTGCCAAAGTCCTTGCCTCCCGGCGAGGCTAACCCTACCCACGAGAAAGAGGTGGTAGGAAAGCGTCCCACCGCAGGACACGCAGGAAGCTGCCATGTTGCCTGTAGGAGACCCCGGCAGGAGGGGCGAGGGGCGGGGCCTGGCGACTGCGCAGGCGCGAACGGGCGCCGGGTTCCCCGGCTATCGCGAGGAGGAGCTTAACCGGCATTTGCTGCGGGGGCGTGTCCTGCGGCCCGAGACGGCTCGCGGTTGATTGGGTGCATGAGCCCGCGGGGCGTGTCTGACTCCACCCCCTGGGCGGTGTCGACCCCTTCGTGGGAGGGGCTAGTAGATGTTTACTTTGGCCCCTTTCCCTCTTCAGGTGCTCAAGTCCAGGGGCTCTCCTGTTCTTTTTGGTACTGACTTCCGCGTGACTATTCAATCAGTCTTTCGTCCCAGGCCCATTGCTGCTCCTCGAGCTGGGTCTCCCTGCACCTCGCGTTTAGACACCCTTTGTAGCTGCCGAACCTGCCTTCTTTCGGTGGGAGTTCATTCTCCAACACCCAGGGGCCCCAACGCAGCCCTTGCTCACACCAAGTCTTGGTTCCTGTCTGCCTTCCAAAAATGGGCTTTCGGCTCCTAACTTTCCGCATTTTTCAGGATCCAGGTAAAGACCCTTCTCCAGCAACTGCCAAACCAATCTAGGTTCCCTGGCACTCACTCCCACACTGTTATAACACAGACTGAGAGCAAACACTGCCTTAGTCTTTGCAGAGGGTTCCTTATAGCATTGGTACTGAGCCTCAATGAAATCAGGCAGAAGTGAGTAGTTGTCAAATAGAGATGAGTTTGCCTTGCTTTTTAATTGTTATTTTTTTTAGTTGTAGATGGACACAGTACATTTTATTTATTTATTTTTATGTGATGCTGAGAATCGAACCCAGTGCCTCACACGTTCTAGACGAGCACTGTACCACTGAGCCACAACCCCAGCCCATATGCCTTGCTTTTTGAAACTTGTGCGCTTTTGACAGTAACTCCCAGGGTACTTTCTATCAAATACAAATAAAGTGATTTAGTAAACCATTCTAAAAGGACTTCCAAATATCTAGATTTGAAGGAGCAGTAAAATTAAAACATACACATTCACAGAAAGTCTTAAATCATATAAAGTGGTCCAGAAAATACATGCCATCTACTTATAAGTATCATCTCCCAAAGCACAAAAATTTTAACTTTAAAAAAGTAGAAGTGGGGTGGCTGGGCTTGTAGCTCAGTGGCAGAGCGCTTGCCTAGCATGTGTGAGGCACCAGGTTCAATCCTCAGCAGCACCATATAAAAATAAAAAGTATTCTGTCCATCTACAACAACAAAAAAAATTTAAAAAGTAGAAATGGAATAATTTTAGAATAAAGAGCAATCCTTTAAATGTAATACGTTTACTTGTATGAAGAACTCATCCTAATGTTCTTTTTTTTATATAACCTTTTAACCTAATGAAAATTTCTTTAGAAATTGTCAGAGGTCCATGAACTAACATGTGGGAACCAAGGCTTTATAGCTCACTGAGATAGGTACATTTAAATATCAGTTCCCTACATATTGCAACATTTTTTTAAAAAAAATGAAATGTTAATGGTGGAAATTTAACCAAATAGGAAACACTAAATAAGTATACAAAAGCAGAATTTAAAACATTAAAAAATTGATGTTGGAGCATATAAGAATGTAGTTCTGACTGACATTAGGGTGACAAATTGTGTATTTTCCTTTTATTTTTCTAAAATTTATGTTATAGTCTTTTACTATAATCAGTAAAGTAAATATAGTACATTGTCCACCTCTATGGGCAACTCTTACACTGCTGCCTTGAATTTCTTGTGTAGTCTCAAGTTTGTGAACAAATACATTGTTATAGATTGATCTAGTTTACCAGATGTCTAAGACTTAGATTCCTTTCATTTTTCTCTCATTTGTTGAGCCCCTCTTATGTCATAGGCCTAGATCATCATCCTAGGTACCAAAATTCTAATACAATAGGGTCATGCACAATGTGAAATTTGGTTCTAAAGTAATATAAATATCAAGAGAGTCAAAATGTTGGACAAACATCAAGCGTTGTTGAGATGTGGAGTAGGAGGCTCTGTTAGATGCTGCTGGTGTGTAAATTGATAGAATCTTAATGAAATGATCCAACTAGTCAGTGACCTACTAAAATTAAGATGAGCACACCCAACAATCCATCAACTGCATGCCTAGATATATAACCTGCATATATTCTTATGCACTGCATTAGGAGGCATATATAAGAGGGCCCTGGCTCTCAGCTCCTGGGGAGTAGCAGGTAGGTGGGGGCTGCCCAAAGAAAGAAGAGAGCAATACCAAGGAGAAGGCCAACCCTTTGATGGGGAGGGACAGTACCAGTTACAGGCGACTGAGAAAAATCAGAGCCTTTTCATTCAGTTATTAATCCCAGTCTTTATCAGAAGGTTCTGCTTCCCTGTGTAATGGACAGATAGGAAACCAAACTGAAAAGGAGGAGGAGGGGAGTCTCAGATCCAGTGTGGAGAGTGCTGAGGCCTGGCTTATTACAGCCCCCATAGCAACGTTTTTATAATAACAAAAATAATCTATCTGTTGATAGGAGGATAAATAAGAGAGCACCATATGGTAATGACAACAAGTGGATTGCAACTACGCATATGACTATGGATGAGTTTCACCAGGTGGAGGAAAAAAATAAGACTCCCATATGCATACACAAAATATGACCCTATTCACATAAAGTTCAAAAACACGCAAGACCCAGCAAGATGCATAAGAGTTTAACCACTAGGTAATAAAACCATAAAGAAAAATAAGAGAATGGTAAATAAAAAATTCAGGATAGTAAATACCCCTGAGAGGCAGGGAAGGGAAAACATGAGCAAGCACAGAGGAGGGCAGTTTTCATGCCAGTGTTCTCTATCTGTAGATATCTTGGGATTCATAGATGTTTTATTACTATTCTTGAAACTCTACATATGCATTGTGTCTGCAGTTGGACTTTCTCTCTCTCTCTCACACACACACACACACACACACACACAACTTTTACGTGTAACCAGTATACAACATATAAAATAGAGTTGATCTGTTAAAGCAAATGTTCTGAGCTTGAATCCCCCATCCTGTCAACCCCCAGGCCTCTGATGCACCTCTGTAGACTCCCTCTGGCTTTCACTGTCACTTCAATCTCAGCCTAGGGTTCCCAACAATCTGTAACCTGTCACCTGTATCCTATAGCAACAGATCTTGTTTGCTTCCAGCAAGCCAATGCTGGCTCTTTAAGATTTAAGACTTCAGTTCCCATAGTAGAAGTGTAGTAATTTGATCCTTTATGACGTTTATACCATCTCTTTAATGGTATTTTGGGGCTCAGAATTGGTGGAGGAAGTACACAGGTAGAATATTATATTTAGTTTTTACAAAATCTTTACTGCTTTAAAAGAGGTTAAGAAATCACCTTTTAAGTAGAAGGAAAACTATGAGTTTGGTGGTGAAATAATACTGATACAGACTCATCTGGCTGTGGCTGACAAAAGAAGATCCCACTGATGCCCCAATACAAGTATTCTTAAAACCCCATCTTCCTAGTGCTTCCTCCTCCCCTGCCCTCACCCAAATAGTGGAAGAAGGGAGAAAGGCCCCAAATTAAATAAGTCCCCAAAGAAAATGGAAGGGGATAAGTCTCAATCCAACCTCAAATACTTCTGACCACTTATTTTATTAGTCACAGAAGTCAGTTGTTAGGCCTGAGAAGTATACACTTGGCTTCTATATCTGCGGGTTTCATATCCATGGATGAAACCAACTATAGATCAGAAATAGCTTTTTTAAAAATTTCATCTGTATGGAACATGAATATTTTTTTCTGTTATTATTCCTTAATACAGTGCAACAGTTATAGAATTTATATTGTATTATGTATTATAAGTAATCTGGAGATGACTTATAGGATATGGAAGGATGAATACAGGCTGTGTGCAAATACTACATTATTTTATATAAGGGATTTGAGCATCCAGGTGTTTGGGTATCCAAAGCAGGGCCTGGATGCAAAGAGGGATGATCTTACATCTGACATGAAGTATTTATTTTCATCTTCTGTCTCACCCTGACTCACACTGAAAGGGGTGGCAGGCTGTGGGTGGCATGTAAGTTGCCATAATTGTTATTTTTCCCCCAAATTCCTTATACCTCATTTTCTTATTCCTCTCTCTGCTTTATTGCCACCTCTCATCCCTACTCTCTTCTCCTCCAAACCAATGTGTGTATAGCTAAAATACTACATGTCGTCCTCAGAAAATTGATGCCCTCCATCTTTAAAGGATTCCTAGAAAGTGTCCCGGGAGTGGCAGAGCCTTGTGGATCAATATAAAAATCCTTAGCCCAGGAAAAAAATTGTACACATCTACTGGGTTCCACAGATAACTGGGATCAACAGAGAGCATAGGATCAAAGATGACCAAACAGGGTGGTTCGTGAAATCAGAGTTCTCAACCAAGCCCTGCCACGGCCTCACTCTTTGATATTTAATGGTTTGATATTTAGCTGATGGGCTCCCTACATTTCTCATTGGTGTGACCAGTGGGTTCTCAACAATGTGGAGCCTTCGCTGGTTGAATTGAGTTGAATCACGTTCTTCAAAAAGTGGTTAAATTCCAGATGCCATTTACCTCCTAATGTGACCTTACTTGGAAATAGGGTTTTTAGAGAAGCAATCATGTTAAATTGAGGTATTAGGATGTGGCTTAATTCAATATGATGCTAGTCCTTATTTAAAAAATGGAATTTGGAACAGAGGCAGACCCATAGAGAAAACAATATGAAGACACGGGGAGAAGACAGCCATCTGCCAGCTAGGGAAAGCCTACAGCTTATCAGAGGACAGAGGCCCAGAACAGTCTTTCTCACAGCTTTCAAAGAAACCAACCTTGCTGACCCCTTGATCTTGGACTTGCATCCTCTTGAAATGTGAGGCAATAAAGATTTCTGTGGTTTAAACCCCTCAGTTTATGGAACATTTTTACAGCCATTCCAGGAATATACCTAATGTATTGGCTTTCAAATGCCCACCAGCTTTTGGATACTCCTTTCTTCTAAAGGCAGAACCATCCCTTTTGAGAGTAAGCTGGATTTAATGACCTGCTTTGGAAGCAGATAATTAAATGGGAGTCTTGGTGTACAACATTGGATTCCAATCACAAAAGGTCCTGTGGCTTCCTGCTTGCTGTCTATCTTTCTCAAAAGGCCCTTTCTGGGAGAACTGGGATGTTGCATTCTGAGACAGCCCCTGGATAGCCCACCTACATGAACTGAGTCTCTTGCTAACAGCCATGCAGATGAGCCGTCCTGGAAGTCACTCCTCCAGCCAGGCCTTTATATGGCTCTTGCCACATCTTGACTGTAGCCTCAGGACAGATCCTGCACCAGAGCCACTGATAGGAGGCTCTTGGGCCAGAACACTCTGAGAGATAAATAGTATTGTTTTAAGCCACTAAAGTGTGAGTAATTCATTATATAGTACACAAAAAATGACAGTATGTTAGAGATGTAAATTCTTGGATCATAATCCAGATCTATTCTATCTGGACACAAGGCTGAACATATATCCCTCAGGGATTCTTTTTGTTGTTGTTTTGAGTTTGCCATATGCTATTTAGAAATAGGTCAAATTCCATTACACTTAATCCACTGGTAGTGCCCGTTTACATATTGATCATCTGGCAGGTTCCTATAGATCATCATCATTATTATTATTACTATTATTTTGAAACTGCATAACATTAACTTTACCATTTTAATCATTTTTCAGTGTACAATTCAGTGGCATTGAAGACATTCTCACTGTATAACCATCACCACCATCCACCTCCAGAACTATGTCATTCTTTCAAATTGAAGCTTCATACCCATTGGACCTAATTCCAAATTCCTTTCTCCCCACAACATCTCGAAAGCCACCATTTTACTTTCTGTCTCTGAATTTGACGACTATAGGGACCTCATAAGTGAATCAAGCAATATTTGTCATTTTTATAGCTGTCTTATTTCACTTAGCACAATGTGCTTAAAGTTCATCTATGTGGTAGCATGTGTCAGAATTTCCTTGAAGCTGAATAGTAGTATTACAATATATGTATATACCACACTTTGTTTATCCATTCATCTGTTGATGGACACTTGGGGTGTTTCCACTTTTTGGTTATTGTGACTAATTCTGTTGTGAAGATAGGTGTATAAATATCTTTTTAAGTCTCTGCTTTCCATTCTTTTGGTCATATACCTAGAAATGTAATTGCAGTATTCTCCTTTTTAATGTGCACGTATTTTTAACTTTATTCACAATAGGCAGGTTTTCAAAAAAGAAATTTTGAGTGGTATTTAAATCTACAATTTGAAAAATCTCTAATTATTTAGACCACTCTCAGTTAAATAAACATTATATATAGTAAGAAAATGAGCAATGTAAATTTCTCTGAAATGGTAAAATGGGAAGTAATTTCAGTATTTCCTTGCTGTAGATCAATCAAGCTTAAAAGCAAAATCTTTCTCAGGTTACAAGTAAATCTATTTTTCCAAAATGCGTACATTTTTACTGTATTAATTGAATCTTAATAAATAACAGAACAAGTATCTTCTTTGACGTTCTTCACTGTGTTCAATGTGGACTAAATCCATCCACATATGCTTTTTACCTACGAGCTGTCAATTATGTTTGCTTTAAAAGAGACAGCACACTTAGGGAGCTGTCAGTCAAAGCTGTTGTGATGCTTCAAGCATCATTTCTCCAGGCTTAGTTATCAAAAATAAAACAAATTTACATGGAACATAAAGGTGGATCAATCACACCATTTGCTGTGCATTGAAAATGTCTTCCAATGTGCACAATTTCAGGGACAATGTGCTTAGGGCCAGTGCTTCTTTGAACCTGTTTATAGTGTTTTTGCACAGATTTTTTGTCATTTTAAAAAAGTACATGTAGACACTAAAAGTAGTTATTGCAATAAGGTGGCAGGATTCATTGTGGTTCCTCTATTTGAAATTTGAAATAACAATGTATAAAAAAATTGTTCTGTGAGGCATCATGGGTAGTTTTTGTTTTTGTTTTGTTTTCTTCAGTGATGGGCATAGAACCCAGGACCTTGCACATGCTGAGCAAGTGCTCTACCATTGACATACACTCCTAGTCTCAATGGGTATTTCTTCACCAATGCCCTGAGCATGGGTTTGGCTTGAGATAGGACTTCCCTGTGATGGATGCTGAGAGGAGGTAAAGAAGATCTAACAAAAGAGAACTAAATGACTGAGGCTATAGGCTGGGCACGTTTAGGACATTAGGACTTTCAGAATATAATAATAATAATAATAATAATGGTAAAAAGAATGGGTATATTGAAATCAATAAAATCACTAGGAGTATGGCAAAAATAAATACCGACTTAATAATCAAATTCCAGGAAACAAGAACCAAAGGGAAAATCCTTGAGGCATGAAAGAGACTATTTTAGGACAGATAGAAGAAGTACCATTTTACACAGCAGGGCGGCAACTTAAAAAGTGCATTGCCTCAAAGCTGATGCTGCCTGAAAATGTAAATGAGTGTGAGAAGATTGTGATCCAGACCTGAAAAGTGAAATGGGTTCTGAAGTGTAATTTTCATTCTTAATCTTTTAAGGAAGCAAAGATAAAAGCATGGTATCTCATGCGTCTCTATCAAAAAAAAAGGTGGGGATTTAGAAAGGCCAAGAGGCACAAGTCTAAGAAATAAAAAGAAAATTACATGAATTATGTGTACATAGGCACATAAATGCACATTATATATAACATTGCAAACTTTAAAAAGGATTATATAATGTGGAATTAATTGAGCACTGTTCTAAATAGCTTGAAAGTTTTATCTTTTTTAATCATAATACTATCTCTATACTTTTGGTATGTTATTGGTGCAGAAATGTTAAATAACTTAGTTAAGATCCCCAAACCAGGGGCTGGAGTTTGACTCAGTGGTACAGCATTTGCCTAGTATGTGTGAGGCACTGGGTTCAATTCTCAGCATCCCATATAAATAAATGAAAAAAATAAAGTCCATCAACATCTAAAATATATATTTTTAAAATTATATTAATATTAAAAAGAAACTAGGAAGGGGTGGAGCCAGACAGCATGTAATGGCACTGGAGCATGCAAAACTTCACCAATATCCTCTTTAACACCCTGTCTTTACCAAGTGTGTTTTATGACCTTTATCCACAGCATCTGCTCACTGTTACCCTTCTTTTTAGGGACCCATGACACTTGTCTTTTGGCTTCACCACCCAAACCCAGACAGCTCAGCTCACTGCTGTCAGAGTATCCTCCATCCCTCTCCTGTATAAGGACACAAGATTATATTTGTCCCAGTTGCTTTATTTTGGGAGGAGGGGGTGGGTACAGGGGATGAATCCAGGGGCATATAACCACTGAGCAACATCCCCATCCACACCTCTTTTTTGTATTTTATTTAGAGACAGGATCTCACTGAGTTGCTTAGGGCCTTGCTAAGTTGCTGAGGCTGTCTTTGAACTCGAAATCCTCCTGCCTCAGCCTCCTGAGCTGCTGGGATTCCAAGCGTGTGCCACCTTGCCCAGCTCCCAGTTGCTTTTAAGAAGTCAAAAACTGGCCCTCAATCAGATATGTTTTCTTTGGCCTGCCCAGTGTTTGTGTGAAATGTAAACTGGGATGCTTTCAGTCCATCAGACATCACCCTATAGCACTTCTTCCACTGCCTCCACCCCCGTGTCCTATATAAGGCTGTCCCCAAGTTCATATTACAGTCTTGCTTTCTATGTCACCTACAATGACTGCTGTGTGCACACATTTGCCATATGATATGCTTCCTGATACAGATATGGACCTCACACAACTGCTCAGATTTTGCTTACTCAGAATAGAATCTTACTCAGAGCTAGGATCTAGGACTCTAGAAAGATCAGCCAGCTACTGGATAGTTCCTGATTTGGAGTCATGGAAAATCCTGGCTTTACTGCTCAGCTGGAAAGTAGACTTTTGGCATTTTAAGAATTAAAGTAAGAATTTAATCTACACAGAATCTATTTTATCCTTATCAAATACTATTTATTGATGTTTCACAATGTTCTGGTGACAAGAAGCATCAGGGTATTAAGATGATACTACCTTTCAGGAGCTTATAACCATACAGGGGAAAAAGATATTTACATGAATATTATAATTCTAGGAAGACCATAATAAGTCACAAAAGT
Source organism: Marmota flaviventris (assembly GCF_047511675.1). NCBI lineage: Eukaryota > Metazoa > Chordata > Mammalia > Rodentia > Sciuridae > Marmota > Marmota flaviventris. The sequence continues at coordinate 90,921,748 of NC_092511.1, forward strand.
ATCACAGAGCAATTTAAGAAACAAAAGGGGAAACCTTGCCTCTTGCCAAATGGATCAAGATGGTTTTGTTTCCTAACCATTTTATAGAGTTGCAAATCAAAATAAACGATCTAATTCAGTTTTTTTACTCTTATGCAGAACTACTTCTAAACTCTCTCTGAAGGTAATTAACCTACCCCGTTTTATAATACCTACAAAGTAGAATTTTCTCTCTCAATTTATCAAATCATGTGATTAAAAATTATTCTTTAATATCCTTAAATGACTCTTAAACATTTGCATGACACCTTGTCTGTTTGCACGAAAAGAACATTCCTGGCCCATTTTCCAAGTGTTTTCTAAAATCAAGTATCATATTTGATATCTGAAATTGTGTCCAATTTCGACGAGCACATCATAGCCTAGTGTATGATTAAACTATCTCATCTCTTTATGAATAGAGTTTGCTGTGATTAAATTGTAAACACCTGCACGATGCTATTTTGACTTTAAATTCAAAGGAACATTTTATCCTTAGGAATATAGATTTCCTGAAATAAGCATATCACTTTTTCAACCAAGTGTTACAGTTGTATTCTTATGACCTTTGAAGCTTCGAAATATATATGCTTATATGATACATCCATGTTTTCCTATCATCTTAATGATATGTCCAACACATTTTGGATATAGATTGCTGACCTCAGGGCATCAAATATTCATATTCTTTATAATTTTTTATCTAATCAGTGCAATATGCTCCTTATGTTGTCAAAATCAAGAGCTCAATTTAGAAATTCAACAAGTTTGTGCAGTTTATCACATTAACATGACTTCTAGATTTTAAAAGATAGATAGACACACATGTACATGCACACATTGGAAAAATCAGGTCATGAGAAAAGCTATAGAATTTTGGCCTTCATGGGTTTTTTTTTTTTTTTTTTTTGGTGCTTATTGTGATCACACAAATAGGAATCAGTATTATAGATGCACTCCTTGCTAGTCTTGAAGAGAGTAATCCCAGCTAAACAGCAGACAAAACCATTGGGTTCATAACATTATCTCGGTTTG